>NW_026623248.1:420848-445341 GCF_030028575.1 Malurus melanocephalus | reverse complement strand
CTGGGATTGAGTGACATCTCTGTAGAAATTATTTGGATTGGCTGCCTTTAAAAATCTTGATGTGATAATAACCCTGATAGTCAGAATGCTTATTCAACTACATAAATATGAATGCCAGCTCTACATTCAGGCATAAATAACTCYCTATTCCTGGAGTTTTCTTCTGCATCTTGTCAGCTAGGAAATTAAATTATCCATTTATTTGTTTTGTGATACTGAAGCAAGTCAAGGCATGACATGAGATGGTGAAGATGAGAATACAGACATTAATTTTCCAAATTCACTCTTCCTGAAGGATAATGGACTTCAGCTGAAAACTCACCAAGAATCTAATTATTCCAACAGAATACAGGAAATTTTCTCTCTCTTTATGATGACCAAGTCCTAGCTGTGCTTCACAGGTGTTGGCTGTGAAGTTGTTATCTTCCCAGGATAAGACTTCTGGCAATTAAAGCCAATTCTCTCTCACCATGTTTGTGCTGGCAAGGCAGGGAGTGTTGTGTGTGAGTGGGTGGCAGGAAATGTGAAGGATGAGCTGTCAAGGAGTTTGGTATGAGTAGGCTGCCTTCATGTCTCTGAATTTTGTCTGTCCACGTAGCAGCTTTATTTGAAGTTGCAGCATTATGCCAGCCTTTGGCAACTGGCAGTGACCCTCGGGGGAACAGGAACAAGGTGGGTATCATCAGAGCAGTTTATAATTTCTATTTCCAGCTTACCCCATGCAGTGGCAGACTGTACTGTCGTGCATATGGTTCTTCTGGGGAATTATATRCATTTTTTGGGAGTCTATGTGGGTGCAGCCATTCCCTGCACCGTCTAAGGAATAGGGGAGGAAGACATTCTGCTTTTAATTGTCCATGTGAAAATCTGTCCTCCAGAGAGGATGGTAGAACAGACACAAAACACGAGTCTTAACACACAGCAGGCTTTTCACGTTGCCATCAGCGCCGCAACTTCTCTGTCTACATTTCAAATAACAAATGCAAACTACTAGATTAAACAATGCTAAAGCAAAGGTGGATGATTTTAAAGTCTTATGAATTGCTCTATAAATGTCTGTTATCCTCAGTGAGGCTTACGTGTCAGTGTGAAATGCCACATAGTGTAGCAGTGTTTGTTTGTTTCGTTCTGCAAAGGCCAATTCTCAAGGCAARGCAAATGACAGGTGAGTAGATCCTGGTGGCCAAATATTTGCCAAAAGTAAAATCAATCTCTTTTTTTCTTCTCTCACTCCCRCCCCTCCCTTCTCTGCCATTGTACACTCCAAGCAGAAGCTCAGAGCAATGTCCCTGGATTCCTGTTCCTGCTGCAATRGGTCAGACCCTCGGCTGTTCTAGGAACCTTCGTTGATTTATGTGGCCAATAACACAGTCCATAACAACTCCCMAAACACTACTGTTGAACCATTATCAAAAGGTGACTCATGGTGATCCTGTCCCTGACCTCCCCTCAGAGGGTGAGTTTCTGCCTTGGAGGAAGCAGTTTTATCCTTTCAGCATCTCCATCTGCTCTCTCATGGAGATGCAGAATCCAACCCCAGATGCCTCCAGGCCAAGCAGAACCCTGGAGACCGCCTTTCATTGGCTCTGTGGCAAAGGGGTAGATGATTCCAGAAGTCTTTTCCTGTCCTCATTCTAGTGCTGCCCAGCTCCCAAACCATTTTACAGAAAGCAAAACGCTGACTTGGTTCGGGCTGCTTTGGTTCAGCCTGAGCTCTGCATGTGCAGGGGCAGTCTGAGARGTGGCTCTGGGGACACTGAGRTGACAGGCTGGGAACACGCCCAGCAGCGTCCCCAGGTCACTGTGGTCTGATTTGGAGCAGTGGCTAAGGAAAGCTGAGGCCTTCCCAAACCAAATAATTAGATTTGGTAAGTTCCAAGGTACATATGTGAGACTTTGCCCTTTTGTTGTGCCTACAGCTGAGATCTCAGAGTTCACTGCTGCAGTTACTTGAAAGTGGGGGAAAACAAGCAAACAGAAAACCCCTGTAGCTTTGTCTRATTCCTGTGTTTCCTGGAAAGTCTGCTTCGGTTCCCTTCTTATTAAAGGCACCCAGCCCTGTCTCACTGGTTTACCTTGAAGATATGTTATTTCTGTTATTTTAAATTTCTTTTGAAAAGAAGGACAAGGGCACAGAATGTGCTTGCCAAATGCAGATTAATCCAAGATAGTAGCAGTACATCCAACCCATTTATCGTGAAATGGCTTAATATTAATCCCATTATTAGTAGTGTAATTTGCTAAAAATGTGTGATAGAGTAGACAGTTAAGCAGAGCTTAAACTTCCAGGGTATAGAAGTGAATCCTGTAAGCAGCAGTAGCCTTTCAAAGCTTTTGAAATTTAATTAGAAGGATGTTGGTAATCTCAAATCACCTGTAGAATCTGTGTCTCTCTGTATGAATTGAACATGGGTAGCAAATCTACCTGAGAGAAAATTACCTCTCTTGTCACCTCTTTGGAAAAACCTGATTTACCCAGGTTTGATTATTAATTAACCCTCCACAAATTGTCTCTTCTATGACTAGGAGCAAAAGAAAAAAAAAAAAAGAAGAAGTAACAGAGCATCTTCTTTGGCTTCCATGTTTGGGAAGCTGTAAAAATTCAACTGGAATGAATGTTCTATATGCAGGTCTGGATATTATCTCTTGCTAACCTATCCAAATATACAATATTTTGGAAAAAGAAAAATCACAGTTTCACGCAAAAGACACTGAAAAATGTCCACATTTTTTCCATTATAYAGCTCATATAAGAGGACATGTATCCCATACAGTAAAGGAAATTCAGTTCAATATCAGAAGCTCTTAATCTTAATAAGCAAGTTAAGACCTTGCTAGCACCAAACAAGATAAATTTTTGTTGCATTYAGACTGTATAATGCCTTTTGTTCAGGGTGTTGATACTGGGTGAGTTGGGTTATTGGTTTGCCACTTTGAAATTATTTTTATATTTCCCATGTTGTGATTTGCAGAGAAGCTTTCCTCTCTCCCAAACCTTTGCCACACATTTCCATTCTTCTCTTCTATTCCTGCTCAAGAAGAACCATCTCAGAGCTGGAAACAGAGTTCAGAATGTCTGTGGCAGGATGTAAAGGGACTTGGGCAGCAGAAATCCAAAAGGCTGAATAAATTTCCACTAAAATAGGCAGAGCACACACAATTCTGTGGGGGGAAGGAGTGCCTAACCATGGCAGAAAAAGCAGTGGTGATAGATTTGCCTTCCTGCAGATGCTGAAATCCTGCTGAGTTTTGGGGTCTTTTACAAGCTATTAAATTGCTTTAGCAGTACTCTGTTCCATATTAAAATAATCTTTYTCAAGATCTTGGGTAATTGCCCTTCTCTGTTTTAATTCAGTAATTATTTATTACTGCAGTAAAGAAAGAGGCTTGACCTTGTTTGACTTAGTACATACCTCACTGCAAGGCCCTGTCCCTGCCCCAGAAGGGAGAGCAAAAGGATCTTCTCTCTTTGGCACCAATGTCACTTCACCCCAGCCCTGAAATAAGGATAAGAAAAGTGGGGTATTGCTTTTTGACTTGCAACTATTAAATTAGCACAGTTTTGCAAATTTTGGTTTGAATGTGTGTTCATGAACTTTTTAACCCATCCAAGAAGGAAAATCAGCTTAGAGAAATTAAGCTGTCATATTACTTAGCATAAATAAAAACGGGCCATGAATTATCACGGTGCCCAGCTGATGTGCAGTAACACAAATTTCAGTACTGATTTGCTTTGGGTTCAGTGACCACAGGTTTAGAGTTGTTTTAGCAGTTTTGTGCTGGTGGAATTATTACAGATCTCCATGGCTGTAACAGCAACATGTGCATGGTTGGACTGTTACAGACCTTAGCAGGGAGCRATCAGAGGCTGTCAATGCTTCTTCCTTGGCCCTATAGATAATAGTAATAACAGGAAAACAAACAAACGTGAAAGAAGGACGGTTTACTTTGGATATTGGGAAGAAATTATTCCCTGTGACAGTGGTGAGGCCCTGGCACAGGCTGCTTAAAGAAACTGTGGCTGCCTCATCCCTCCAAGTGTTCAAAACCAGGCTGGATGAGGATTGGAGCAGCCTGGATAGTGGAAGGTGTCCCTGCCCATGGCAGGGCATGGAGCTGGATGAGATTTAAGGTCCCTTCCATGGCAAACCCTTCTGTGATTCTATAAACTATACATTCACGTAGCTGTGCTGGAGGAAGGAGTGCTCATCATGTGTTACTTTGTGGTGARAGCCAGTGCAGTGTGTGCAAACATGTGAAAAAGCCATTGAAATAGGAGCAGGAGTAATGTTTTTCAAAGCAGCAGCTTGGCTGCTAGACCAGCACTGTTCTGCAGGGATTTGCAGAGTGAAGGAATCTGGCTCTGTCTGTGGGAATTCCCAGAGGGGGAATTCTGGCTGGGGATTAGCAAGGTGGATGCTGAAGAGACTTAGAGAGGCCAGTGGCAAGGCCGGGCAGCAGATGAGATCTCCCAAAAGACACCTTGGATGCTTTGTTTGTTTGTTTGTTTTGGTTGGTTGTTTTCCTAGGGAATTTTGCTTTTGCTGTTTTTATAGGCTCTACAGAAGCCTGGTTAGTGTCCAGTTCAGTATTTAGCCTCACACAGAGGTTAAATATCAGATAAAGCGTACCTGGTTAACCTCATGCCAGTCTGAAACTCTGACTAGCAATCTGTGCAGCTCTTTCTGTCTATCAACACTCTTTCTGATTGTTTGATTTTCTTGTTTGCATGTCTTTACTATGAATTGAAGTGCTGGTTTTTGAGGTCTAATTGTCTTTATATTAATGAATCCCTCAAACCTCTATTTCACCTATAAACACACGGTGGCTGGGGGATGATCATTGACCAGTTCTGAACAGCAAAGTTAACTTTATCCCCAGTTTTATCCTCTCACCAGCTTTGACAGTTGCCATCCCAGCAGTAAAACCAGAAATACTTTTAAGAGGCTTTAGAAAAGGTCCCAAATATTTTTCTCCTTGTTTAGCATCACCATCTCAACTTCTGCATATATCCTCTGGAAACTCTGTTCATGTTCTTAGAAGGCTATTAATAAAATAGTCTCTCTGCAAGCTATTTTATTAATAATGCATAATTTAATTTTTCTATTACTGACTTAAAGAGATAAAATTTTAAACACTGCATTAACGCATGATGCATGAGATGAAAGGTGCTTAGTGGAAATTTGTCAAGAGTCGCCAATAATTTTCCACTCTTCCCTATTGCCTCCATTTTGTATCTGTGGCCATAAGTAGTACTACYAAACTTTCTCTTACTGGATTTTGTCACCCCTGGAAGTGACAGGTACTGCTGTCAGCAGTGGCAGCAGCTGTACAGGATTAGCAGACGAGACCTGCGGTTGTGTTTGGGGACACCATGACACTGAGATGTCACCCAGCCCCGCTCCTCGGCACACTTTGCTCTTTCTAGGACACCTCTGCAGGGAGGAGCAGCCTCACCGAGCTGCCTGAGCACTTCACACTTTCCCCTCGAATGGGGATTCAATTCCAGCTGCCACAGCTGCAGCACCACACAGGCACAGGCTTTGAAAGGGTTTGTAGAGCACAGTTTGAGAGCCCCTGACACAGAGCAAGACGCAGCCAGAGGTGAAAGCTGCTTCACAGACTCTATTGATTCCTGGGTTTATTTTGCAGGAATTGGACCTGGTTGCTATTGAAAGCTACAGAAAAGATCCTCTCCTGCAGGCAGTGCAATGGGGTTTTSTTTGTGAGGATTCTGCCAAACTGTTAGCTGTGCAAACCAAACTCTGTCTTTCATGGAGGAGTAACATTATGCACAAGCAGAGACAATGGGAGCTCTTCCTTCTCCTGCCRATGTACTGCAGCTCACACCCAAAGGGCATCATTTGCTGGGAGAGTAAATATTTTGCATGTATCCTAAATGCAGTCCTGAGTATTTTTACTGTTTGAGAAGCCTAGGAAAAGAGTTTGCTTTTTCCCTTAGTGTGATCCTTTGTTAGATTTCGTGGTGGTGCATCCCCCCCACTCCTCGGTCTGCACTATGATCTCAGAGCTACTAAAACACTCATTCACAACAGATTTTAAATGGTATGTGCCTGAGTTTTTTCCTGTAATTCCATGTGGTGTTGTAAAATCCCTCAACATCATCCTTTTTCTCCCTTCCATGAAATACAGTTAAAGAAAACAGTTTTTCTGGTCCTTATTCCACCAATGCTTGAGAAGAGGTCTTCTATCTTCTGTCTTAGTAAGAACTCCAACTTACTTACACACCTCCTACTCTGACTAGCAGAGATGAAGAGAGCCCTTAAAGATATCTGGAGTATTTTTATTTAAATCAGCAGCCTGAGACTGCAGTCAGTCTGTGTTGAGATAAAAAGCTGTACAAGGTGAAGTTGACCCTTGTGGTGCAATTCCCCCTAGTCCTAACATAAAAAAAAGGTTCCTGTGTTCCACCTAGGAAATCTGTGGCAGTGCTCACAGTTAAAAAAATAAAAAAATTTAAAAAAGTTCTGTTCTACTGTTCAAACTTTTCTTCAGTTTTGACTTATGCCTATTGTGTTTTGATCTCCCCTACATAGAGCCATGGTGATCACATTGAACCATCTCCTTGTCAGGTCCTTCTCTTGAAATGACTTCCAGCAGGATTTGTTCCATTACCTTCCCAGGGACTGAGGCAAGGCTGCCTGGGTTGATGTTGCCTGGATCTTCCTTCAGTCCCACAGAGTCACTGAGATGCCTCTGTGGTGTGGCTTCATGCTCATAAAATCCAGCCCAGTTTTGYTGAAAGTTTTATGAAGTCCATTCAGCCTGGGAATTAACTCAATTTTCAGCCAGATAACACMCCTGATAGACAGTGTGTGAGTGGGAGGATGGATACGTGGCACTGGCACAGGTTTTCATATTTGTTTGAAGTATTATTTTAGAAAACAAGAACATCAATAATAACTGAAAAACTAACTTCAAAATCGATTTCCTTCAGCATAGCTTAGGTCTAATATCTGCAGCCCAAAGCTGATGGGAGTTTGTGTCTTTGATGCCACAGCCTGGAAACTGAAAGTGAATATTCCGAGTGTATCCACAGAGGGATCTGCTTCTCAGCACTCACTCTTCCTCAATAGCTGAAAATTCCACAAGAGAGAGTACACATTTTTGGTCAATTTATTTCTCATAGAGGATAAAATCTCACTGTCAAAGATGATGAAAAATACCCAATTATGTTTACCAAGGAAACAATCAGTACAGAAGTAAGGAAATGAAGGCTGTGGGAATTCTCTCAGCCTGGTGATGGTAGTGGGAAGGTCCAGACAGGCTGGATGTTTCCAGCTTGTGCCTCACCTCTCATAGCTGCTCTGTCAGATTGCCCTTCCCTGATATTAATAATCAGATCGACTGTAGTTTAGKGCTGCATATTTTCTCCTCTCTCCCTCTCTCTCTGCCTATACATGATGARGAGGAGAGCATTGGTGCTGCTGTAYTTGCCAAACCCCGAAGTAAAAGGACTTCTGGTCCCATGGTGTGTTCCAGCTGTGGCACACATGCCGTGGGAATCTGGGCAGTGCTGCTCTGTGCTGTTTTCCATGGATTCCCTGGAAAGATGGCATGGAAATGGCCTGTCTGGAGTGCCATGACAGTTGCCATAGGTGGGCAGAGCTCAGCCTGTGAAACAGGCTGTGCTTATGCATATTCAGACCCYGATTAAATGTAAACTCATTATGGAAATGCACAGTCTTCATAGAGCATTTTCATTTGCTGGGTGTTTTCTTTGGTAGGTCATAAATCACTGGCACATTAAAAATCAGCTAGTGTAAATTATGTAAAATCCTTCATGCAATGAAATAATTTTCAAAATTACATTCATTGTCATTAGGGCAGTTTCCCCACTATTTTTTTGATGACATGACTCAACAGACAGAAAGAAGCAATTGCAATAATAAGGCATTATTCCAGTGCAAGAGCTGATTGGAAAGTCTGAAGAAAAGAGCTCTGTAATGTTTTAAATGATTGAATTTTGAATTCCAGAAAAGACTGTAGCTATTTTTGACCACTGCAAAATAAGCTGGTTGGTTTTTTCAGGTGTATTATCAAATTCTTTCCACAGTTCATGTGTAAAGTGTATTAAAACTGTTGCATTCTGATTGAAAGGGAACTGTAGCTTCTTTTAATTATTGAAGGAAGAAAGATTCAGAGATTTTGTTTTTTTTAACTACAAAAATGTAAATTTACTTCCAAGTTTCGTTCACTGTAATTTCCTGCAAAATGTTGTCTTTCAGCATTCTTAAGAAACCATATTACAGAGCACACAGGAAATGCTTTTTTCTTCCTTTTAAAGGATCTGTGATACTTTTGGGGTTTTTTAACAGACTGGGACACAGGTTGTTTTCCCTGAGAAGTGAGAGGAGGAAGCCAGGGAGAGGACTGGGATTATGGCACAGCTCTGGAGCAGCCCAGCACCATCTTGAAGATTGAGAGCATTGACTCACTGTTTTCTGTTCATTCTCAGTCTCCTGGGACACCTCGACTCAGACTAAGGCACAGCTCAGTGTGCTTTCAAATGAAGAGCAAAAATAATATGTGGTGRGCAAAACAAAATGKTTTTGTGGTTGGGCCAATAGCTCARGTTAAAMAAGAGCTTTTCACACTTGAGAGTAATTTCAGATTCAAGCGTGAATGCAAATGGTAAAGGTGATTTCTTTAAGCAATGCCCATGCAGATGTTCTCGTTCTGTAACAGGGGCACATTTTGGTGTTGATTAATCCTTTTAGCAATTAAGCTACATTTGTGTRGAAAGAACGAGRGCATCCAGAAAARCTGCTGGTTAAGAAACAGCTACAGYAYGAGGGCTCCTTTGGCTGGAGTCCTGCTGCAGATGGGCACAYCCAGCTTTACTGGGGTCACTTCTGCAGAGCTGCTCGCTCTGTTTTTCCCTGTTTCCAGCACACACCCGACAAACAAGAGAGTTAATTGTCGGAGCCATCCCTGGGAAGTTGCTAAGCAACATCACTGGGCCCCGGCATCAGCTCTGCCACCAGGCACTTCTGCTGCCACAGGATGCCTCTGGTTCAGCAGATGATTCTGCAGTCCAGCAGGGAAATGCTCAGAAAACTTCTCTCACCTTCTCAGATCCTATAGTCCAATCATAACAAAAATAGCAGTTTCATAATTTAGCTCCAGCTGCTTAAAAATTATTCCAGGTAAAAGAATTGTRTAGTAAAACCAGTTTATTCAGTTAACAGCCATCATTTCAGATGTTTAAACATTCCTACTCGAGATGAGCTGATCACCTTTATGATTTTAAAATATCATTGTAGTAAATGAACATGTGCCTTGACATCCCATGGGGCTGAAACAGATGAACACCTATTCAGTCACTGCAGTTATTATTACGCTTTCCAGAACCAAACCTGAGATTTTCCAACAAATTATCAGATTTTTCAATCTGGCCTCCGAATCAAAGCCAAGCTCTTGGAGGACTTGCAATCTTAAGGTAAATCAACAAATCCCGAAATCATTAATAACACAGGACTGTGTACTCAGCCTGATTGCAGATCAGCAGCTCTGKGCTACATCATCTGCTCTTAATGGAGCAGGAGCCATGTGGATTTTGCCCCCTGTAGGGAAGGTTCAGGTCCTGAATACCCTTGAGACAGCAGCAAAACTCCTAGTCAGTAATACAATYTGTTGTTATATCTATTCTCAGAACAAATAATTCTAGGGTGCCAGAGGTAGTAAAAATTACATTTTTATGGGTTAGAATCTAGCAGGGACTTTGAGGTCTGACTGAAGACAATGACAGATAGTGTGTTTTTGCTTCTTGTGTGAATTCTGTCATCAAGCAAAAGTCACACTGGACCTTCTCTCCCTCACCAAGGGCTCATACTCTCTTGCCCTTTTTACCTGACTGTGCTTAGAAAACTTGTAGGAAGTTAATTATTGGTCAAGTTTGGCTGAATTTGGACCCCTCGGAAGCTACTGGTGGAAAGACAGGATAAACAAGCACGCAAAAGCTATGGTTAAAGAAGCTTCTTTTTCTTAGGGAACCAGCCTTAGTAACCAGTGTTAATAACCCCAGAGAATCCATTCTTGTACATGCTTCCAGGCTATCAAAAGTACACGGATTTCAGCCTGAGGAAGGAACCTTGAATGAATAGGTTTGCATCCAGATCCTAGCCCCTTGTTAAAATGGTTTGCTGCTCTTTTTCTTGGTTTTGTTATCACCAGTATTKTGCATAAATATTGTTCATTCTCGTTTTCTACATCCACTTATGACATCTTGTTCTCAAGTTTAGCAATATCACTGTTYATCAACATTTGATTTTTCAACTACTTGGAAATTTTGGATTCTCAAAAAATCCCATGGTCAATGCAGGCATCATCAGCRTGAATTTATGTTGACTGGCAAAATAAATGTTTTCTTTCATTGCCTTTTCTAGGTTTTCAGGCGTATTTTATAGTGCCATAGCAGTTTGTAGGCCCCAGATAGAAATGGCTACTCTAATGTTACCCTTTTTWAAAAAAATATTTTATTGTGTTTATATTCAATTTCATCCTGAAACTATTCTCAGCTGAAGTCTGACCAAGATTTTATAATGTTAAGACAGGATTTTCTGTGTCTTWTGACTTTCAAGCAAATCTGTACWGCCTTAGTCTGAAAGAGATGGAGTATGTGTGCTGCTCTGGGATGTGGAGCCACACCTCYGGAAACCAGTGAAAGTAAGAAAGGTAACAGCAAAATAATCCCCAAGTCAATCCCATTTTATTGATGATTAGAGCAGAGTGTGACAGTGGCCAGCACATTGCACAGGGACACTGTGAGAATTATTCTGGTTTTGTTTARSTTGGTRARAGTTTTSTCATTGACTTCMGTGGAATCAGGGTTTRCAYTTTATTATTTGGRGGTGTAATACACTTCCATCAGTATCCTTATATCACTATACATTAACCTTCTCAGCTAGCCTTTAATTTCTTATCTGTATTAGGCAGGCTCCATGCATCACTTCACTGTTCACAGACCTTCTTCTTTYGAGCAGACAGCAAATATGTTATTCTTTTTGTGTTTGGATGTGGAGTCTGAAGCAGCCCTCAGGTCATTCAAGATCCAGGAAGGGGCAGCTCTGTGCCACGACTGGCATCTAAAAACTGTTCTGCATCAGCCTCTTTARTGCAGAAGTGGTTTACCTTGGGGGACTGCTAATGACATAAGGAGCCTTCTCCAGAAATGTGCTGGAAGGGGCCTCACAAGAGCATCTTGTTAAAATATCACTTTTGTAAGTGGAAATTGCTTTGCCTCAAAGGTCAGCTGCTTTTCACGTATCATTTAATCATGACTATGAAAGATGACTTATTGCTGAGGCTATAAAAATATTTTGCCTTTTGACGTACATTACATTTTTGTGGGGTTTTTTTTGTTTCAAAAAAAAAGAAAAATTAGATGATATGACATATAAATTACCAGCAAAAGGGATCCAATATTATCTAAGAAAATTTACATTCCTGATCCCCAAGCCCCCTACTCATCATGCCTAATGTCACAAATGGGACTGTGAAGAACACCATCAAAATCAAGTCTATTTTCACCCATAAAATGACTGCAGATCGGTGGCCTTTTCTTCATTGTTTGTGACAGGGAGATGACAACAAGTTTCTATTATTAAAGCTAATAAACAGAGAAACCGTTGTCAYCACGGTTCTGCTTTCAGCACACAAACAAATCAAATTTGTACTGCTTAACCACTGATGGCACACTGAACATGAAACTAAGCAAAGAGAAGGTACAGAGTGAAATTCTGGTCCCACTGGAAATGGACTTGGAGCATAACTTGAACATATCAATACAAAAAGGTGTTCAACACCTTAGCAAAATTTCTTTTTTTTTTTTCTTCTGTGCACCTGGTGATCAAAACTTCTGGGTTTTCAGTGTCCTTCAGAGGCTCWGATGATCAGTGCTGCTGGAATGCTTGATATATATTTTCCATAAGTAAGAGCAAACAGTCATTGTGGCAACGGGAGAATGTTAGAAGTACATGTAAAAATTAAGTCAATAAAGCAAAAACMAAAAAAGGATTAATGAAAGATTAAATTGATCAAATCCCTTTAAAAGCAGCGTGAGTTTTATAGTGCAATGACCGTAAGTCAAAAGAGAAATTTTTCAGGTCAACATCTGAGTCAACCCTTGGTGGTTTTGTACAAATATAAAGCCTCATGTCTGTTCCTTAAAACTGAACTCAGATTGATTTGAATCTCCTGTTTTTTGAAAAGTGGTTGTCATCTTCCTCAGTGTGTATTTACTTAGGAAATTTACTGCTGTTTAAAGTGTTGCAGTCTGTTGAATTCTTATTTTCAGTCTGTTTAAATTAACTGTTGCAGTCCTGTGTAGATGCACCTAAACCAATGTACAGTCATATCCATCTTTTGCATTAAGCCAGATCACAATAAGCCAGTTGTAAATTAATTTAACTCGTCCACATGAGGATTTGCTTGATGCTTAATGAAATTGGTTTAAAGAAACAATCCTACTGAAAYCACTGCCACTTTCCTTTACAGGCAAAACCTGTGTTATGTAAATGTATTTGGAACTAGAATTCTTCTGGAACCTATTGAATAGCCAGCATACCTCTGCAGCTGAGCTGCTGAACATTAGCCTGAATTCTTGTTCTTGTTCTGGATTTGGCTAATAAAGCTTTTTGCATGAAATCATGTTTCTTCCCCAGGGAGATTTAGCCTATGCATTTTTCTTCCGAAATGTGTTGGGATTTTTTTGTTGTAGAGTAAGCTGATTAACTTAATCCAAACAGGATTTCATCCTATGTTTTTGTGCTGTCAGTAGTAGCATCGGCTCTTCACGTCAACAGCTATGTTCTTAATACAATAGCCTGGCCTTTCACCCTGATTTATGAACACAAACAAGAAAAATTTTAAATTCAGTCAGAAAAAGTGTCCACGTGTTGTCTAGTCAAGATGTTCTGGTACGGTTTCCTTTGTATCCAGGAAATTGATGCTTCCATGGATTTATGGCTTCTGGTGACGGCAATCTTCAGYTTTGTCCAATTGTTATTACTATTAACTATTGTTAAATAACATGATGTCTTGGTTTGAAAGACAGGTGTTTTGCCAATAAAGGCAGGGACCCCCCTTTGGAGTGGTGGATATGACCTCCCCTTCCCTTTGACTTATTATAGCTTTGGAAAAAAAAAAAATCACGGGCTTCCAGGCAAGAATATGGGGGAAAGGGAATAACAGTTTTATTCATATGTATAACAAAGTGAAAATAAGTAATAACAACAATAGCAGCAACCAGCCCAGCCACAAACCCAGTGACAGCCTCACACAGAGATGCTCACCTGATTCCCCAGTGACTGCAGGAGCGCTGTGGCGCAGGTCTCGGCTGGCTCAGATCGAGGCAGAAGATCACAGGGCAGCAAAAACTGGAACCAAAGAGCAGTTGAGCTCTGCTCCACAGGTAGCAGGCCAACAACCCCTCTGAGCCAAGCAGGGCAGTATATATAGTTACCCGCCACCACCACACCCACACACACCCCCTCCCAGTACTTAGCAAGGTTGTTTGGGTGGGGTGTAGGTCCTATTGTCTTTACTAATCGCCCTACCATCAAAAGTATCCCAGCAACAAAATGGGAAAGAAAAATCCCCAAGAAAGGAAACAAAGGGAGAAACCATAAGCCACAACACATGAGTTCTCAGATTAAAGTCCCAACCATTTTGTACTTCTGGAAATTCTGTAAAGAATAAACATCCTTGTCCATGTATTTGTCCCTTAGTGGACTGATACTTGTTTTCCTATCCAGAATTCATGGTATTTCTTCTCTRTGTGACTCACTTTGGCAAACGCCTTTAAAAGGCAGCAAGAAAGGAACAGTTCAGATCTGCATATCCCCAGTTCCTACTGTCTAATCTGAAAATCACAAATCTACATACATAAAAGACTTTTATAAAAAGCCAAATGAGCATCTATGTTCTGGAATAATGTATATACATCTAACAGCCCTTAATTTTGTACGTGCTCATTATWTCATAACTGCAGTGCAGGGCGACACCAAATTTCACAGCGCCAGACCCCCATGAATATTTTCTGTGGTACAGAAAGTATTATTTGCCAGTAGTGGTCTCATCTTGATTGTTCTGACTTGTAATTTTCTGTAGGGAACTASAGAACTCTGAAGGGAACTTTAATAAAAACAGAGATATGGGAAGGAAACAGATGCCAGARCCTCCACTCACATGAAAGCTGTACCAAGTGCAAATCTCTCTGTGAGGCAGAGCCCTCTCAGGGCTGTTACTCCCAGCACAGTGTGAGCACACTGTTCTCAGTATAACACTACTACAAATGCCCAGATGCTTTGAGATCTTTAAAGGGAAAAATTCAGAAAACCATCTTGGATTTTCTGTGAGTACTTAAAGCCTGTATTGGTACAGTTATCTGCAGTAAAATATCCATATACTGAAGGAATGCCACCAGGAGAAGAATCAGACTTGACATGTTTGATTACCAAATGTGGAAGTTCAAAATGTCTTGTTTGTTGGCATCACTGGAAATTTTGACCTCTACAGCYGCTGGAGACACCCCCAAACACCCCCCCAGCCACCCTCCTTATCTTGATCTTTTCCTGCCTGTTTCTTCTCATCCAGGCTCAGCTTYCTCCAACCCCTACTCCTTGTCTTTTGTATGCATTTTTATCCTATCAGCTCAGTCTCTCAAATCAAAATATTTCCTGTCTTCATCATCCATTCCCCACATTTCTAGTCCCAGATCTCACCTTTCCTCTGACAGTGTTGAACATGTAAAATTTSCTTAAGAAAGGAYGTTCTTTGTCATTTSATACTTTCAAGSCTAATGAACAAGAAGGGAGATTTAATGGGYGAAATAGAGAGCAGCCAACAAGCTATAAGTGGTGTCCAGATGTTAAAAAAATTATTTACTTGTGGGTAGAACTGCCTAGTTAAGGTTAAGAAACTTACTGCCCAGCTCCTGCTACAACCTTTTTCTTCAGTCTTGTGCYCTCTAAAAATGTCTCCAAAAATGCTTTGATTCTCAAACTACTGGTCCATGAGTCTAGGAAAATACTACATTTTCAGATAAAATATGTTTTTCATTCACATGGTGACCCACAAGGAATTCAGATGTTTGGGAGGCTTTACTGAGCAGCAGACTTAGGAACTCCTGCTCCAGAAACCGTTTCCATGGTTAATTCATCAATAAACGTTTTCTTGCTACATATGTGACTTTTGAATATGTAGAAAGACCTTTTTTTCAGTCTCAGATTTATAATCCTTTGGGTTGGCAAAATCTTCTATGAATTCCTTTGCTCTGTACTTTGGCCCGAGTTCATTTTTCATCCAAAGCATCAGTTCTATTTCTGTTCCCCAAACCCATCTATTTTTACATGTGGGCTTTGTGTGTTGCTCTCTGCGTGGTCCTGGCCATCGCATCCCAGCCTTCATTCAGTCCCACATTTTCCAGAGCATTGTTTTCCCAAAAACTCCTGTCTCCCGTGCCCCTGTTTCYAAGTTAGCAGCTTTTCAGTTCCTCCCATTGTCCCTAGTCTCTACCTGGCACTTATCCCACTGCCTCAGGCACAGACATCTCCTTGGCTTTTGATTTTGCTTTTCAGAGGRTTCCTCCTCTTGTTTCTGCCAAACCCAGCTCCCTCCTGGTATAGATTCCCATGATGGATCCGAGCTGATCTCCCCTCTCTGCTCCAGCCCCAGCCCTTGCCACACTTGCTCATGGTGCTGCTGCCCATCACTCTCAGCAGAACCAAGGGATTCCTCTGTGATGGCAGTGTAAAAGCACAGACTGTTTTAGGGGGGTTTTTTTGGTTTTTTTTTTTTTTTTTTTTTTTTTTTTTTTTTAAAAAAAATTTTTTTTTTTTTTTTTTTTTTTTATAATGACAAACAATGTTTATCCTATTCTCTTTGGAGACCTTGTATTTCAGCATATTTGGGGAAGCCTTTTAAATCATTTCAGAAAGTTAGAGAGTACCTCATTTTTTTCCCCATATTCTCAAATGCTGCATGATTTCCAGGATCTCAGCTAGAACTTTGCAATTAGGCAATTTTAAAGCTTGTCAAAGCTGCAGACAATACARGGCCAGACAATGCAGCGTAGACATAACACATTAGTGTGAGTGTTCCAGTTATAAAATAAGAAGAGATGTGCATAATAGGGGAAGGAGTGAAYGAGGGCAGAGGGGGAAATGAAGGGYTCAGATTCTTTCCTCAGCCTCAGAGTGGTTCTTAAACAATTGTATGGAGCTGTGTGCTCCAAGTGGGTTTGGATTTGTCTCATTACTCTCTAGGGTGGAAAGCTGCTCCTTCTGTCCTGTTCCTTCCCAACAAACACCCTTTTTTCTGTTCTGGGCTGAASCTCATTTCTCTGTTTCCTGTAAAATCATAACAATCCCTGCAGCTTTTAAAACCCAGAGTCACCATGACCTGATGAAATGCAGTTCAGTAAATAAACTAAGCAAATGGGATTTGTTGGCAGACATTTTTCTCCTAAAKACCATTTCAAGTCTCAGGCCTCCCTCTGTTCTTTCAGCTGCCCGACTGCTGGACAGTCCCAGGCAGCACTTAACCACTGCCCTATTTTGTTTATTATGGCCCTCTCAGGCACTGGAGGACAAGGACTCTGCCAGTTCAAACTCCATAATGTGCCTGATAAAATTGATATTTATATTTTTGTGCAAAGCCATGAGGGAGACACAAAACCATCTCTTCTTACAGCATGCTCTGCACACCAGGATCCCTTCACGGGGTGACCTCCTTTCATAAAGAGCCTCAGGCTGTTGCACTTCTTCATTAGCAAAGTGTTGTAGGGAGTTCTGGGACCTGTGAGTGTCCGGGGGTATCTGATCTAATTTCTTAATTTTAATTATTGCTACAGGACTAAAGGCAGCAATTCAGAACACTGTTCAGCTCTGGGAGAAGGAGAACACATTTGCTTATAATAATTTGGATTTCTTTCAACGATAGACAGGGTGCTGACCAGAGCTGCGCAGGAGACCTCTACAAATGTYATTAATTTATTTTTAATAAGGTAGGAGAGTATATACAGAGAGGCAACAGAAATTACAGAGGTATTTATGCAGAATATTAATTTTTGTACTTAAAATTATTTCTGTGGCAGCTCAGAGTCAGATGACACTCCCTGTTCACCTCATTGGGAAAACTCAWGGTTTAAATAAGGCTTCTCTAACTAGTTAAAATTTCTTGGCAGTTTATTACCTTGGCCCTTAATTACATTCATTTCCCTRTGGAGATTTCTCTGACAGAGATTCCCCATCACATGACTGCTGGACGATTTCCAACAATTCGCATTTTCCCCTATTAATTTCAGAYTCAAATATTGACTCATTTGGGGAGYRAAGTGACAAAACGACTSAATTTCTGATTTGCAGAGATGGATATATGTATGCTGGGGTATAGTATATGCCAATAATTCATGCCCCACTGGATGACTGAAATATCTGCTGCCTACAGGAACTCACAAAGTTTTTGCTTCGGCAGCGAATCGAAAGGAATAATGTGATGATGGCTTAATGCCTYTGAAGATAATGGAAGTGTCAGAGACTCTTTAGTTCATGATGTGAGAAGCTGGTGAGAGAATACAAGACCTGAATACTGGAACTAAACACAGTTTGTAGATGGTGGAAGACAAACCTTCTTTTCTCCACATAAGCCTAAAATATTGCATTGATCAYTGGATTGTGTGCAGTGGTACAAATAAGTTTCAATGGTTGTGGAAGTTTTTAACAAATCCAATTGGATTTGGATGCAAAATGAAGCTCAAAGGCATTTTCAGGCTCACTGTGTCCAGTTTCTAACCAGCTGTGTGCCAGCATTGTTGAGAAGAGATGCCAGTCTGAAATCATATCACAGCATCTCTGCTGCAGCCAGGGCTTTCCTCAGTCTCTCTCTTCAAAAATAATTCCAAGTATCTCTTAAGAAAAGAAGTTTCATGAATGGTATGTGGATTCCTGTGACCAGGGAAGTCCTCCAGGCTTCCCCTGCTTTCAAATTCTTAACTGCCTTCTCATCTGATGATGAAAGTGTCTGTGCTGTGCTGCCACAGCTCCTGGCAATTTCTGCGTAAGTAACACCACCACACCAGTGTGCTCCTACCCAGCAGGTCCTTGTGTTCTGAGAAATGTAAAAAAAAAATCTTTCATTTCCTCAGAAACCTTTGGATGATGTTAATAATTTACCATTTCTTATTATAGAGGACTACTGTTCTACCCAAAAGGGCAGTTTAATCAGGCCTTTCAACTGTAATCAAATGAGAAATGCCTGCTTTGTCAGCTAATTCCCAGAAATAATGTCTGTCCATAAAGGAGGAATTGAGCCTGACATGAATGTACTTTTTGAAATCATATTGCTATTAGCCAGAGCTCGCTCCACATCTGGAAATAGAGCCTGCAATGCCAGTCAGAACACAGTAATTCACTTTTRATTCTGAAGGTCTCCTAAAATTTCTCTATGCCAATTTAATTTTTTGCTAGGATATATTTGGTAATTTATGTGTTATAGGTTGAAGCAGGGGGCTCTTCTTTCATTTGATCTAGGAAGTTTGTTTTCCGCTGCAAAATTTTTGAAATATGCTTCTAGCAGAAATGCACAATCCCCAGTGTCTGCTCCTTGTATGTGTTTCCTTTCAGAGGGTTGCAGATGCTCAATCAGAGGAAACAGTTGTGGCAACACAGGAGACACAGAAAATCATCCAGGCATTGCAAAGCAGAARGAAATCTGCACAAGTAAAGAACCCAGAAAATGGCAAAAGTTCAGAGACTCTACATGTATTGGATATATGAACTTCCTGGTATTACTTGACCTCTACATTCTGCAGTGTAATTCCAGCACTGCTGTAGTTTTGGCTGATTTATGAGTTTGGGGTCATATGTACCCAGAAAGGGAATCAAAGTGCTAAAGCAATCACAACAGCCATGTGTTGATTCTGTGTATAAATATAAAACATCAATTAAAAAAGGAAAAGCTATATAAAGGGATAAGGCCTATACATAATAAATAAAAATAAGAATAAGAATAAGAATAAGAATAAAAATAAAAATAAGAATAAAAATAAGAATAAAAATAAAAATAAAAATAAAAATAAAAATAAAAATAAAAATAAAAATAAAAATAAAAATAAAAATAAAAATAAAAATAAAAATAAATATATATATATATAAATATATATAAATATATATATGATCCATTGGATCCATTTTTCTCTTGATGTTTGGGCCCTCAGGGCACTAACAAGCCCTGCAATCTCCTCTCCAGCTCTGGGGTTTTGGCTGATGTGACACAGGAAGGCAATGTGGGGTCAGGCACCCTGCAAACCAGCCATGCAAACATTAATGTTTGTCCRTATCTCTTCATTCATCTGCTAAACACCAATTGCAGTGAAAAAGCAGCACTTAGCACGTCCAACACCCCAACAAACTCTATTTGAGATGCAGGCAGGGCTGGGATATGGTGAGCAGATGTGATGTCCTGCTCAGGAGTTTTTCCAACATTAAGCACCTTCTCTGATCATTTGGTGTTTCTCCTAGGAGAGCAAAGACTCAGTAGGGGCCTACGAAATGGAAACTTAGAAAGTTTGGTTGGTTTTAGCTGATGTCAAATTATTCTTATCTATTACTGTTCCTCTTACTAAGTTTGCCAAAAACAGCATGWAAGTGCTTGTAACAGGGGCTCAGGATTGATCAAAGGCATTTGAAACTGTGGGGGCTCTGTATCCTCACTAAGAGACTTTACATGSAGAGAGGATTTCCCTTCCCATAAGAAAGGCAGAGAGAAATAACAGAATTAAAACAAGCCCATAGCCATGAATCATGAACTTTCCTGTGAAGGCTCTTGTTGGTACTTGTCACATGCASTGCTGTTGTACTTAAGGTCTGAGTGGTTTTGAGGAGCTCTGGCTACAAAATAGTGACAGGGAATCTCAGATTCTAAGTGAGAGGAAGCGGGAAGAGGGGAAAGGACTGTGAAAAAGAGGGGATGGGCAGGAGCAAAGCAGGAGCATCTGAGACTGAAATGAAAGTTAAAAGTAGTAAAGTAAAGAAAAAGGAAAGCTGTAGATGGGTAGAAATCAAGTACCCCATAGCTCAGTAGCCTTTTTAATCTTTATTTCCTTTCAGCCCCTCCATCAGAGCATCATTCAGGTTATCTGTGCATCACCTGGTGCCACTCTGCAAGAGCAGCTTGCTTTGATGAGTCCAGAAGGTGGAATCACCAGCCCCTGTGCACTCTGAGGAACCAGGCAGGGTGGCACAGCAGCATTTTCTGCAGCCACTCCCTTTCTAAAGCAAAGGGAGCTCTGTCCTGCAGAGAAACCATCCCTCCCCAGTGCGCTTCAGCGTGGAGATAACAAATCATCTCAATCSATCTGCCCGCTTAGGTGTGCCTGCCAACGTGTCATGAACTCCCTGCTGTGGCTGCAGGAACCCATAACACCATTAAATGCATCCTTCACGCCACTATTCCATTCCCTCAAGAAGAACCCTGGGGAATTTGTTTTTTTCTCTTCCTGGACTGTTTCACATTCAAACTTGCTATACCTGTTCAAGGGGATAATAAAGCATGTGCTTGGAGGGAGAAGGTTATTAGATGTTGTGTTAGTCACAGCCACTGGTTAAGTTTTCATTTACAAGTAAAGTTGACAACTGCAACAACTAAAATTAGCTTGGTGTGAAACATATTAAGGCTTTCTTCTGGTTTCTGGAAAGGATGTACTTTGTAACTGAGTAGGAATTGCAGCTGAGCTGCAAAGTTCATGGAGAAACATAGTCTTCCCTGCTTAGCATAACTCCTCGAAAAGTCTGAGCTGTCTTCTTGCTTGTCTTGTGCCTAATTTTTTTTTAAATAATTGTCTTAATACACTGTGTTCCCTAACATAACTTCTTTTTTTAACAGACTAACTATATTCTCTTTTTTTAAAGGGGAATTTGAAAAATGTTCCAATCAGTTCTGGAAGTTTAGAAYTCACTGTTGGTTTAGAAGACAGTAACCCATCGAAATTATTTCTATTTTTATCCAATGGGGTAAAAACTTCCTCACGCAGTGGGGAGATGCGTGGTTTCAGAGGCTGCTTTTCTCTGTCCTCTCAGGAACTCTGACAGTTGCAGAATGGCCTCTTTTGAAGTTCCTCCAGTACGTTGTATTTAACTTATCTATGATCAATTTTCAGCTGCCTATCAAGATCTTGCTCTTAATCAGTTTTCCCTTCCATGACTTCTTCCCTAGTACTGGTGTTTTTTTCAGCAGCTTCTTCAAGCCAGACAACTGTGTCCTCTTGAGCCTGGAAAGAGAGAAAAAGGTGGCAGCATTCCCAAAGCATTTCAGTCACTTGGGATTTTGCACCAAATATTTAACTCAGCACCCTCCAGAGGTTTCAAAGGAGTAAAGGGCYATCAAGGCTTCCTGGTGCTGATGGTAGAAGGATTTGGCACAGAAAACACAAAAAAATCAGAAGAARTAAAGGGAAGGCTCAGTGTGCAGCTCAGCAGTATAATTCCTCGCCCCAAAAAAGTGTGGGTGACAACAATCTGCAGAGTTGAGGAGGGCATTTGGAAGGTCAGTGAGAGAGAAATACGGTTGAAGGCTGTTATCTACAAAGGATGCTCGTGAGCCACAGGCTGTTAGAAGCAGGAAGAATGTTGCAGAATTTTCCAACCTTGCACTCMCCCAGAGAGAAGTAATTCTGGCTGYTGTTGAAGACCTTTGGTCTGACCYRGGGTAGGTGGTCTTACATTCCTGACCAAGTAACCATCCTAACCAGACCAGGAGAGTGGGGTGTTTATTTTTGTCATGAGTTCTTTTCTAGAATGAAAGGTCAGAGGCCAAAACAGGACACAAAGAATGGGGACYAAAGTTCTTCTTAAAAGTGTTTGATTTTTATTCTTATCAAAACTTCAAATACCAAATGTGCTTGGGTTCTTTAAACACAGCATGACTTCCCATTTCATCTTGCCTTTTTTCCCCTCTCTAATCTAAACTATCTAGAGAGTCCTGAATTCCTTTAAACTAACATCAAGTACCTGGCTAAAGAATCTAAATGTGGATTGAGGTCACATGGAGGGTGCCTTTGCAGTCAGTGAACCTCCAGTGGGTGATTCATTTCCTAGGTGRGCTGCACCTCCCTTGGGAAACATGAATTAACACTGTAGGAAAACTAACATGACCTTGTTTCTAATTTAATCRCATCAGCTAAGTGTCTTGACTTGTCAGGGCCTCAAGTTAGGTAGGAACAGAATTTACTATCCTTGTACTTTATATCCTTTTAGAGATTTATTATCCTCATTTGTCATGAAAGTTATCAGCTCTTTCCAATTTCTAATCCATAGAAACCACGGCACAGCTGTTGTGATGTGGATATAAAATCAAAGTCTATGGAAAATAAAAATAAAGGATAGGGTTGGGATCCACCATTTCCAGATAGTTTTCATATACAAAGAACAATATCAGGATAAAATAGAACAAGATTAATAGGCAGAATGGAGATATATAATACCCCTTAAAATCCACAATTTTGCACTATAGAGCCAACAATGCTGGACCTGCCATAATATGTGGCTAAACTTTCTTTATTTGCTAAGTAGAGGAAGGAAGGAGTCATCAGGATATTATTTGCCAAACTATTGTTATATCTGTTTCTATTGGAATTCTTGTCTGCTTTAGTAATCGAGCTAATTTTGTACACAATAAAGTGCTGCCATCATGACTTAATTTTGCCTTTTCCTGGGGGGGAAATAAAAGCAGATACCTAAATGAGATTTTCTGTAAGAAATCTAATGGACTATGATTCTTAAAAATGAGCACCTAACAATTCTTACTTGYACTACAGAGTAACACTGCGGTTACCTCAGCTTTCCTTCTGGAGGTGTGCAAAAAGGTACAATATTGCTTCTACCACAGGCAAAAAAGCTCAAAAAATCAGTGCTATGAATTTTAGTTTTCCAGAATTTCATCAGATGAGCAAGAGCAGTTTTGAGTCTTCAGTTTTGGCAGTATCCACTCAGTATGAGAGTTAAATGTTGCTTCTCAAGATTTTACAGTTCAGTTTTCATTTGATGAAGGGATGATTCATATATACTTGGTGTTTTCAAAAGGGTGTTTATCCAAGRGGGATTTTTCTCAGTGAGGCTTTCATGCTTCTTTTGTCTGCAAGGCTCAAGTATCATCATTTTGCAGATGAGAAGACTCCTTGTCTAAGCATCCTCAGATCTACACGCTCTGTTTCTTCACGGCTTATTGTCCCTTTMTCTTGAGATGGTCACAAAACACCARCCAGCACRGGTCTTCCTRCAAATACTGATGGTCACACTGCAGCAGAATAACTAGAAAGCAATAACTGAACAGATTCCTTAGGTCGGAACTGGACACCTGCCTGTGCTCCAGGCACTGCAGTTTGCTTAGCCCAGTCTCTCTCTTGAGCTCTTCACATGCACAGCTGAGGCACCCCTGCACCTTGTGGTGTGTTACAGCCCCAACCTGTTCTGTCAACAGAAAATCCTCTCCTAGAAAGCCATGAGAAGCAGGACCAGTCCTGGCTGTCCCAGGGCTCCTTCCTTCCCAGCAGTCAGCTCCCAGTCCTGAGCATAAAGGTGGGACAGAAAGAGTGAACAGTCTTTTTATGCATTAAATCACAAAGGGRGCTTAGGGAGCAAGAAATTCTTGGGCAGCTGTGAATAAGGCCGGGATGAGGATGATGATAGTTCATTTTGGATGAACAATAATCCAAAATGACTGAAACCATTGTCTTCATGCTGAAGACAGMCATTCTGTCACTTGCCAGCTTTTCTACTGTGTCTCAGCATCTTGGTGCTCTCCAAACATCTTCTGCTGCAGCGCTGGCTCCGCTCTCCCCAGCTTTAGCTGCAAGGCTCAGCCGTGGCTGGGAGTGATGCTGTCTCCTTTTAGCATGCCCTGGAATTGTGTGAATACCAGCACATGTTCTTGTATGGCTCCCAGGAGGAAGGCTCTCCAGTGATCATAAATCACAAAAAACAGAGCTGCAGAAGATATCGGGATGTCGTTCAGTTTATCACCTTGTATCTACCTCATTCAAAATAAATGCTGGTGCAGCCTGCTGGGGAACACTTCCAGTGGCAGTTCTAAGGACACAGCCTTCCCTCATTCTGGGAACTTGGAAATCTCTGGCCCTTGTGAACTCAGACTGAACCCCTGTGGGGATTGCAYTGAGCAAATCAAGCAACAAGGAGCTGCTTTCAGCATTTTCCTTAAAACAATTTCTTTTGTAACATCAGGCAGATGTGCATTCAGGTCACGGAGATGAAAATAGCAATTTTAGTGTTAAGTGACTTTTATGTTTCAAAATGACCAAAATCAGGGGTTTTACCAGAAGCTGAAAGGATGYTGGAAATGCTTTCAGACCATAGCTATTCTAAAGCTCCTCTCTCACCGACTTTCTTACCTTTTTTACAAACTTTTGTTCTCTGCTGCAAACACCTAGAGAAAAATTCCATGGGAAAGAAACCAG
>NW_026623248.1:380622-420823 GCF_030028575.1 Malurus melanocephalus | reverse complement strand
AAAGAAACCAGGTTTTGTTGGGGGAAGGGGAAGGGGAAGGGGAAGGGGAAGGGAAGGGAAGGGAAGGGAAGGGAAGGGAAGGGAAGGGAAGGGAAGGGAAGGGAAGGGAAGGGAAGGGGTTTTCCTGACCATTTCCTAATTTTACTGCCATTGTAATGACAAATGAGTATTTAACTTTCAACAAAGCATTTAAAAAACTGGAAGCAAAGTTGATCAGTTTCAAACATTAATTAAACAGATTGGACTCCTGCTTCTTCCTGGAAAAAAGCTCTTGCTGACTGAAATGTGTCTTGTACAGGAGGTCTGGTTTTGTTAGTGAGGTAGAGTTGGTGCATAAGAAAGTTGCTGCAGAAAGTGTGAGATGCTGACTAAAAGAGCAGGATCTGCTTCCYTGAAATGGATTTTCACACACTTTCTCTGTGTCACTCTCTGTGTGATATGGCTCAGCTCGTTATCATCAGCCAAAAACCATAAATASAGAGCAAAAGTTAGTATAGGGAGTAAAAGTTAGCTTGTTTAAGAAAGAGTGAAACGTATTGTAGTTAAAATTTATTTATATACAATCTGTGCAGCCAGCAACAGTTCCAGGTGTTTTTTGAGAGGACGAAGGAAATTCTTGGATTCATAACCATGTTATTTTCTTGTTAGTTAAAATGAAAGGTAAGAATTTAGCTACATCTCCTTCCCTTACCTTTTCCCTCATGATCTCTCATTTTTCCTTTTCTCAAAAATAGCTGGATTACTTTTATTAACTAAATATTCTTTAATGTCCATGCTATTTACCTGCCAGCTAGAAGAAAAATAGATTATTTTTCTCTCATATTTCCATGTAATTTTTCTTTTTGGAAAGAACTTTTTCTCCCTTTGTGACTTTCTTCCTGGGAATTTTATTGCAAATCAGTACTTGAAATGTCCCAGAGAGATTTCCCAAAAAACATAACATTCCAAATAGGAAAAAATAACTTATTATGATAAGTGCCTTCCAAAGAATTTTTTTTTCTGAGAATATTAAATACATAATCTTTCATCAGAATATTATAACTCAGTTCCTCCTATGCCTCTAAGCCTGTCATTATTTATAAAAATAATGATCTGTCATTGCTATACACTCCTGATTTCAGCTGCAATTCAGGCACTCCAGGGACTGGAGGTACCAGCAGTGCCTAAATCAGGAGCTCTTTTCTCAGAGTGCTGTTCCATTTGAGCTGCTCTGCCCTGTCCTGCAGCAGCCTCCAAAATCAGCCCTGTGCTCACAGGGACAGAGCTGATCCTTGGCTCAGCAGCTTCCCCACACTGGGAGTTAGAAAAGGATGGAATAACAAGTGTGGTTTGCCTTCCCTTTGCAGGAAGGRTTGTCCTGTAGAAAGGCACTGCAGAGTGCCTTGGGACATGCTGGTTCAGTTTGTGATTTTTACAGATTTCTTGCAAAATTTGAGAAAAAAAAATTCACTCTGACTTTGTTTCAGCAYTAAACTTCTAACAAAGCAGATTTTGGTGTTTTCTTCTTTTATTCTCATCTTTTAAAAACACTCGTATTATGAGTGATTCTATTCAGGGAGAATAGTTTGTTTGCCCAAAATTTAATCCAGTGGGAGCTCTGTATCAGGGGGGATGCTGGGCTGTACTGTAGCAGCAATTACGGAAATATTAGWGACTATTCATCAATTACTCATGTAATTCATGCTTAGATATAGACTCAGAGCTTTACAAAGAGATGAAAGTGAGCCAGATTTTTAAACAAAGGATGATCTTAGAAAATTGTGACAAACATTATCTTGAGTGGAATGAATCAGACTCATAAATCTTACTAATTATTTATTTACTAAAAACCTATTTGTGTATTTGTGTGACAGTCACAATTCTTCACACATTTGGCTGATGGTTTAAAAATGGAATCTATGTTGGACATATGAATATAAATATTATTAACTCAAACAAGGTTTTTTTAATTTTTGCCTTCAAAATCAGTTTGAAGTTGCTGACATTTTTTTCTTTTTAAAAAGGAGGAGATTAAAGAACAAAAGATAGCACTTCTGCACAGGTCAGTGAAAATACTCAGTAATTCCAAATTATTATAAGTCTTTTACAATCTGTGCTGTTGAAAAAAGGAAAAATAATTGGGTTTATCACAGTGAAAATGTAAGGCAGCAGACACTCAGCTCATCCTAGACCAGGCAATTAGCAATAAAGTTGGCATTTTTTTGTTGTTTGGACTGTACAGCTGGCTGGGTGTCCGTGGATCTTTTTGCAAGCCAAGCTACTAAGAAACTGTCTCTCCTGATTTCCAGAGCTTTAGTGGCATGAATAGAAGAGCAGATGTCAAGAACAGAGTCAATTTTCTCAAATAAACAACAGAGTGTCTCAAAATATATATGGAGCTGTCTACATTTATAATTCAGGGGAGGATTTGAACTTATTTTTCTTTTGTAGCAAAGATTAATGAGGTTGTTATTTATCATGGTGTCATGTACCTTATAAAAGACAATGTGGTAACAACAGGATATTTTCATGTTCGTATTTTATTTAGTATTTCTCTTTCTGAGTCATTCATTATGTTTGACAAAGCAACTATTTTTTTCTAATGAAGGAAGGAATTGGACACCATAGAAGTTTTTTGTGATAGTTTTGTGGACTACAAACTTGACTTTAGCATGAACAACATGAACATTACTCAGGGAATGAAAGGTCCCACACTAGCCATGGCTTTTTGTTGAATTCAAATCTCAGTTTTCATTGTGATGGCAATTTAAGCTACTGACAAGAGCAAAAGGAATGAGATCAGCAGCGAGATTTGCTTCTAGATTAAGCACATGGTGTAAGTTTCTCCTAGAGATAAACACCAGACTCACTGAACCATGAGGAAGACTTATAAAAAATAATGATTTTGTATAGCCTCTAGGTCTTCATGCTGCTTCTACATTAGTAATTGGATCTTTCCAAACTCAAATAGTATTTCAATTGGTGCTGGTCTGAAGCAGCTTTTTATGTGCATCTTCTATAAAAAAGAAAGAAATGAACCTTAAAAATACATTCTGTAATAAAGGATAGATACTTCTTTCTGGTATTATTGAAAACATAGTTAGGAGAACTTACCATGAAGGGAAAACAGGTACATCATTTAGGGGAGAAAAAGGAAGAAAATCCTACTAATGATTCAACTCAATAGCGCAAACTGAAAATTAAAACATCTATTATAATTTAGTCTGAAATCAAAATATTGATTTCCCTTTAGAAGTGCAGTAAGTGAGTGGGAGAATGGGGTATCCTGCTGCTAAAATAACACTTTTCAGGAAATTGAGGAGCTTAAAATTTGGTTTGGCTTCATGATCCTTGCRTGGTCATGCCACATTCCCTAAATACAGCCACATGCAATCATAAATCTCAAGGTGGCATATGCTGCATGCATTGACTTCATGACAGCAGCATAATCTGCAGCTCTGGTCATGTTATATCACTCAGACACACAGATCTTAATTTTAATATGTCCATATTAAAAGAAAATGTGGTCAAGAAAATTCTTGACCACTTCCATCTTACGTTTATGGCTCATCAAGCATAAACTACCAATATTCCATCAATTTACTGAAGAAAAAAAAATAGCTGGAACCTCCTCCTGGTTTGTCAAAGGAGTAGAGGAAAATATGGAAATGGAAAGCAATTAAAGGACATTCTGATGTTGTTCATGTTGGTATCAGGTTATTTTGAAATGCTGGACATAAAGTTGAGCAGAAAGCTAAGGCTGTTAGGTTTCAGTATGATCAGTGGCCCTTTTCCTTCCTTTGCCCCTGCACAGCCATCCAGGCTTCTGCAGCTTCAGCTCAAGGGACTGAAAACCCAATGTGGCTTTTGTTGCTTTTCCAGAAAGGTTAACAGTGTTTGCACCAAGGGGGAAAGGCTTCACATTCTCCCCGGAAAAAGCTTGGGAAAATTGTTTTTCCCATGTGGGACTTACCCACTTTTTGCCTTTATCAATGGGCTGTGTGAATTTGCTCTCTGCATTTTGGGAAGGGGTTTTTTGTTCCTCTTGTACTGTTCCCATGAGCAGCTGGATGCTGGAGAAAGGATATTGCATTCTGGGGTTCAGGGACTTGGATGGTGTTTGTAGGCTTTTGTTGACACSGTTTACATTTTCCATTCAGACACTCCTTCATGTTTCTTTTGGAGTGTAATGGACCACAGCAAAGCAATCTCCTCATTTTGGGTTAGGTAAACTGGGAGAAAGGCAGGCAGCTGGAAAAATAGGAGAGGGTGCAATTGCATTATARGATCTTCTTCTTGAATTCATTTAATTATTAAATTGCATGAGTGTCAGACAAGGTTGCTCTGAGTGCCCAGTCAAGGGGAACTTTCTTTGAGCAGTGAACTTCTTGCACAATATTCAGACGTTTCTTTCAAAAACTGTGATCGAACAGTTTTCCAGGGAAGTRCATTAAATGTACTGCTCCTCTTTTCTTCCTCTCTTATGGACTCAGAGCTACTCAAAAGGCACCTGACAAACAAAAAAAAGTCCTCACAGCAACTGAAAACATTAAGATATAGACACATGCATACATAAAATCCAGAGGAAGTGCCTGTCTTTAATAAATTCTTCCAATATTTGCAATTYAGATGTTATACTGGTGTGTGAGTGCCAGAGAGAGACCTAAAATGAAAATGACTGGGAAGTCACTATTTTTATTGCAAACAGAAAGAAGCATGCAAGGTAATCAAACAGCACACACAATGAAAAGCAAATTGGATTTCTGGAACTCTTCCTGTTTCTACTGACTCCAGGTGGCATTTGYAACACGAGCAAGTGAACTTGTTTATTTTATAAATAGCAGGCCAAATCCTTACACCATTGCCTCATGCCAATCTTACATCACAGGTGATRATAAATTGATTTAGCAGCTGCTTTCTCTGCCGGCCTGCAAAGGGACGTCACCTCCCTTCAGCTGCTTCCAGTGTAGGAGAGGTGGTCACAGGAAGCATATAATTTTCTGGTTTGAGCTGGGTAAGGGGCAAAATCAGGCACAGCCAGCTGCATTTGAAATATCTGAGTTGATCTGAAATATCAAGGGAGAGCTGAAATTTGAGTAGGTAAAGAAAACAGAGATCAAGGCCACCTGCATGTAAAGATRTAATTATTTTCCTTTATACATTCTTCCTCACATTTTGACCATAATACCCAATTAGATGTGGCAGAGGTTAGAAATATTGCAGGATTCCTATCTTGGTAGCGATAAATATGTAAATTGATCACCCCAGACAGATTGCCTGAGAGCCTCTTCAACTAATGGTTCTCATTTCTCACTATTCTTCAGCATTTCTGTCTCCTACATATTTTTGACTTTTTAACATCAAGGAACTTGGCAGTGACTCATGTAATCTGTGTTCTATCCCTGCCTCTCCCATCATTTCCCTGGGTGATCCTTGAACAAGTTACTTCATTAATTTTAATTGGATGTTGTCATGAAAAAAGACTTGTCGGGCTGGGCTGCAAGTCTGCACTTATTTGATCCTTGTTCGCACAAATTCCTGCTAATTCTAGTGGGAATTTTCTCTGTGGGAAGACTGCAAGGTTTGCCTTGTGCTTAAAAAGGTGGCAACAGTTGGATACAGTTCCTGGTCATGTGAAGGTTTTTCAGAATCTGCTATTAATATTCATCTTCTTGTTGGCCACCTGGAAAAATTCAGATCCTCCCTCAGTATTTCCTGCTGATTCCAACTACAGCAGGCATTGTCAAGTGAGTCTGTATTTCTGTTAGCAGCTCCTTCTACTCCATTCAAACTTTGGCCATGAGGGGAAAGGCACAAAATTATGTGTGATTATTTTTAATCTACCATTGAGAAGCAAAAGAGAAGATGTAGATAGAGTTTCCCAGGAAATCCTTKTTCCCATCTGTAAATGGGTAGTGAAGAGCCCAGGAGAAGGGACCAGGCTGGCTTCAGCTGCAGGAGAAATCCAGCCAAATGTGAYTCTTCTGCACAGGAGACCACAGGCAGTCTAAGTAGCTCTTACAAGATGCTTAAGAATATTGCAAATAAATGGAATGTGAAAATACTAGATTAGAATGTGAGGGTGCCTTATTTGCATAGCTCTGTAGAGCAAATATTGCTGTTGTAATTAAAGTGGTGACAGTTTCTGATTAAACAATATCCTTTTAAATGCAGGAGTACTATAAAAATACAAGAGTCAGAAAAATTATTGGAACTGTGTAAAATAAATACAAAAAATTATGATAATAATAACAACAATTTTTAATAAAAACAATAGTAATAATGGTAGTAACAAGAATAATATGTTCTACCTGGACTATCTGCAACTTCTCCCACATAAACTTCTGATCCTCAGGAGACTGGGACAAGGTCCTGACATGTGAGAAAGGGGATTCCTGGCTGGGAATGGTTCGGGTYGGACATCAGGAAGAATTTCTTCACTGAAAAGGTTGTCAGGCATTGGCAGAGGCTGCCCAGGGAGGTGTTTGGGTCACCATCCCTGGAGGTGCTCTGGGCTGGTTGYTGAGGTGTGAAAAGATGGCAGGATGTAAGATTAGAGGGAACTGATAAGCTCTATTCACATCCTAAAAGACCTTGAAATAGTACAGAAATTATAGGGTAAAATGCAGCTCCTGCTCCCTGGATGGAATGTGGTTGGAATGCCCAAAACCTTTCCCACAATGATTCCCACAGCCACAAACTGCATCCACAGCATCTGCTAAAGGGGATGGTGCTGAAGTGAGCCCTGAAYAAGTCAGTCCAAGCACCCTCTGATCCAKCAGGACTGTTCAGGAAAAAKGTCCCCACAATGRTATGGGAAGACTGGTCAGGCACAAGGATCTTGGCTTYCCTGKGGGCWGACAGACAAATCAGACAMTAAGGGTTGAAGAAATATCCCTTTTTCACATGAGACAAGGTGGTGATGGGCCAAAGTTGGACTCAATGATCTYTAAGGTCTTTCCCAACCTTAATGGTTCTGTGATTCTATGAACTACTGCTTTCCATTTYATCCCTTACAATTCCATGTGTGTTAATTGCCTAAAAAGAAAAACAAATACTTTATCTGAAAGAAAGCAAAACTTCCCCGAGAAGCAGCATGCAGAACAATCTTCTATTTTTATGAAAATTATGGAAATGCAAGCTTARTATTATGACATCAAATAGCTAGTGGCCACTACTTGCAGACAGTGATGTTGTTAAATGTATTTCATCCTGAAAAGAAATTTCAACAGCCATTGCTGACAGAACACTGTAGGTCTGCAGCYATCCTTTAGCAAGGGACAGCAAAATCACAACATCCTATTAGGTTTGTATTGAACAGAAAAGGACCTTCATTTTAGCAGTCTCACCTAGAATCCCTTCATTTCCTGTCAGTGATTTATGGTGTCTCCATGTAGGCATGCCACCCCTAAAAATTATTATTTTCTTCAGAATAAAGAGTGGCTCAAGAATTCATGGGACTGAGATACAAGGTAACCTATTTCTTTCACTAACAAAAAGGTTTTTGGTATAAATAAGCAGAAGAGAAAGAGCAGCAGGAAGCCAGCAGATTTGTATTGAAATTGGACTTCAAAGTGAAGATAACATTTTCTAATATATCTCTGACCCAGATCCTCAAGAATATGGAGCAGTTTTACTCTGATGCTTAAATAACTTTAAGGGTTTGGACAGAGATGATTTAGGAGGACATGTAAATATGGGGTCTCCTATCTGCCCGTGGTTAGTGTGCCTGTTTTTGCAAACGAGAAAATAGTGAAGACAGTATATTTCAATCCATATCAGAGAAGTGAAAACACTGTATGAGCTCATGAGACTTTCTAGAAAATACCTAGACCCTGTTGAGCTCAGTGCTGCAGTTTGGTGTCCTCACTCCTGACATGTAATTCTGTGACTGTTCACTCTTAAGTGAAGTGTAGCAYGGAGGACCATGAGGAAAGTGGCCAYCCCAGCTCCCATTTCAGTCAGGAGAAGAACTTTACAGTGGAGTAAAAAACTTCCTTTTCCAGTCTCTCAGGCAGAAATCCTAAGCAGAAGGATGGAAAATTGCTCTGTATGTAATCACTTATTAATACAGTGGGGATTTTGGTTATAAGCCATGSCCATACAACAATAAAGGCACTTCTAGTGTATGCAAATCCTACCCCAAGGACAGCAATCTTAACACCTGTGACCATGGAATATTGTGCAAAAGAAACCTATTTACATTAAGGTTTTATAGATTACTTTCTCTYGTGTGTCTGTTCTGCACTGACAGGATCCATGGAGTTGAATGTAAAGGAAATCATAATCAACTCTGCAAACTATCTTTCAGTCTCTGGGTTCCACTGACATTAAAATCCCTTTCACCCAGCTTTTGCAGTTCATTCCCACACAGGAGAAAAATCCCTTTGCTGGCATGGCTCTATGTTACATGGCACTTTTCTTAATTCAAATACTTTCTCTCTTTTTATTCCTTTTTTTTTCTTTTGTTTTCTGAGCATACTAACCTCAAAGACTATTTCCAGTGTACTTCTAAGGCATAAATTATGTAAATCTTTATTATGGTATAAAGAGTAGGGATATCCAACGTCTTGGCTTTTCCATATAGCGGCATGTTTTGAAACTTTCCCCATTTTYGGTCCTCTCTGTAATAGCACGGATTAATATGATGTGCCTACAAAGAGATTACACCAATGAATTACACAGAAGATTAGAGGGAAATCTCATTTCGTGTGCCCATCAAAATAAAACCTTTCCCGACTCAATGAAAAGCAGCCCTCCTTTCCTCCCTCGCTGGACCAGCTCCGTAAATGTCCTATAGSTACCAGAGGACTGAAAGCCCCAAATCTAACCTGCAGTCCCAGCAAACTTCTAACCAATCTGTCCTGAAAATGTCATTTATGGTGACAAACATGGACATGAGTCAGTCCCATGTGTCTCTTGTGCACCACCCTGTAACCCCACAGTGTGAGCCAGCGGTGACGGAGCTGGCCATGGAAAAGCTCCTGCTGGTTTCTAGTAAGCAAAACACAACAATACAAATTCCTGCTCATTTGGAGAACCTTAAAATACTTCACAAACAATACGTTCTGCAGCACATCTGGGAGACCAGATATTTTCATGTTTCTGTTATGGATAACTAACCCAAAACATGTTCCACTAGTCAAAGACCCAGGAAGGGAAAAAAAAAATATTCCCAAAAACCTTGTGCTGTGAGTACATGAAAACCCACYCTTTTGGCTCTCCTCCCTATATATTGGTTAATATCTTCCAGTAAAAGATAGTCATCACACATCTGCATAGCTTTTTTCCATGTCAAGGATCTCAAACTCCTTTAAAAATGGAGACCATTTTAACAATCTCTCCCCTGAAGTGCAGCCATATTTGGAATGAAATGTAGCCACTGTTCAACAATCCAACTCTGCGTAATAATCTCTGACAGAAAGTSAACAGTAACAAAATTGAACTTGTGGAAAAACTATTAGCTGATATGTATAGTCCAATAATTTAAACTGTAGGTTGTGGAGAATATAAAACTTACCCCAGCAGTTGCTGTCTTTCCTCTTCACACTTCCCATTTGGTTTGCATAAATCTATTTACATTGCAATTGTTCTTCCATCACTTTTTTCTCTTATTAAGGATTCCACATCCAAGTCCAAATACAGCATCAARCTGCATCTCTTTCTTTCATAACTAGAGGGTTTGGCTGGACACTGTGGCCACAAAGATCTACTTGGATTTTGCAGAGCCAAATCATCTTTCTTTCTTTCCAYTTCCTCCCTCCTCTCTCCACCAACACAAAATTATCCAGTCCCATCCAACTCTGACTCTTTTGGAAGTGATAACTCCTCTGCTGTGTGCAGAGACTCACAAGGGTGGTTTGTGTTTTTGCCTATAAAGACACTTTTGCTTTTAATGTCAGSCTGGACAGCTACTGCAGCTCTCCCCTCTCTGCTTTTCAAGGGCACAGTACAGCACAGGTCTGTTAACCTTTTGGGAGCAATCAGACATTTTCTTTCTCCTTGGCAATCAAAGGAAAGAGCAAAAAGCATCTCACSGATAGTGGGGAGAAAGATAGGCTGGGGATGGCCTTGCTGAGCTGGTGAGGGACATTGCACAAACTGTAATATTTCTGTGACAAGTGTCAATGTGTTTAAGATCTCGGCTGTTGTAGCAGAACCCACTGTCTACACACAGGAGTGACCAATATTTTTAATTTGCTTACACAAAAATAGCTCTCTTCCTATCTTGCCCTTCTGAGCAGCACCTGCCTGGAGTGCATGTGAGGGGCAGAGAGGTGCTGCAGTCTGGCTTGCTTAGGAGTCAAATGGAAGAGAGAGCATTTTGAATTCACAGCAGGATGCTCTGTAGAGGAAGAATGAATGTCGTTCCCTCAGGGATAACAGGATTAATGCGAATCCCACATTTGTGTGTTCTGAGGTGGATCTATCAGTACAAGCCCTCACCACCAGGTTGTATGGAGTGGCACCTGCACTGTGTGATACTTCCCTGGATGTGGGCTTGAAAATAAATGTGTATATTTGTGTGTATGTGCCTATATGTGTGCACAAATCACACAGATAGATGTACTTGCACTATTGTAATTAAGTATTGGTTTCCCTCTGATATTTCCTTTTGTTTTCTCCTTTTTGGAAACCTCAGCTAATTGGAACAATAACCTAGTATTTATGTTGTAGGTAGTCCTTTTCAAACCCAGGGCTTCAAGAATGTTTATAGAATCCTAACACCAGTTCCACACTGGTTTGGGCAGGAGTGACAGTTAAACCACCCATCTTGTGTTTGGTGTCACCCTCCATACCAAGAGAAGTACTTCAATTTACACTGTGGTAGAAGACATGATTTTAAACAGCTTTTATTTTATGATACAGGAATGCTATAGCAGGAAGATGTGGAGGCATTTTACAAAATAGAAAGTGTCTACTAACTCACTAAAATATAGGATTGGTTTTATTTTATATTTGCTGCCAAAAGAGCCACACAACATCAAGCAGATGAYGATGAGGCTGTTGGGACACAAGCATTTGGTTGCTGCATCTGGCATTAGCAAGGGATGACAGAATCATTGATCAGAATTTAATTTTAATTTCTTGTCCTAATTTACATTTCCTATTACTGTTTGCTGTGTTTCAGCCCTGTGGGTTTGGGATCTGACTAAAAGCCAAATGAAAGCTTAAACCACTGAAAGTCCAGCATTTCTCTCTTTCCTTCAAAATATTGACCAAAAATAAACACCCTCCATCCTGGTCTTCCCCCTCACACATKTATCCACTGGCAAATGTTTGCTTCTCACCAAATAGGCATGAGTAACACAGAATTGTTTGTGTCATTGTCCCGGTTTGAAAGACAGGTGTTTGCCAATGAAGGCAGGGACCCCCCTTGGAGTGGTGGATATAACTCCCCTTCTCTCTGAATTATTATAACTTTGAAAATCACGGGCTTTCAGGCAAGAATATGGGTAAAAGGGAATAACAGTTTTTACTAATATGTATAACAAGGTGGAACAAGTAACAACAACAATAGCAACAACCAACCCAGTCACAAACTCAATGACAGCCTTACACAGAGACACAGCCTCCCCTTTGGTGCAGTTCCGGTCCCAGTCGGCAGGGGCGCTGTTGGCTCCCGGCCGGGCAGGGCGGGTGTGATGATTCCCCGGCGGCTGCAGGGGGCGCTGTGGTGCGGGTCCCGGCTGGTTCAGATCTCCCGCGTGGCCAAAGCCGGACACAAAAATGGCAGAGATGGACGGAGAAAAAGTTCCTCTGAAAAACTCACAGCAGAAACGCTGATCTCGGTGCTCCTCTGAACAGCAAGAAACCCAGGACGGCAAAGAGACAAGCAGAAATCCCACGGCTGCAGACGGGATGGAGCAGAGCTCACCCCTGAAGCTGAAATAGCACGGGTTCCCGGCAAGGCACAGGAGAGAAAGATCACAGTGCAGCAAACAGGAACCCAATGAGCAGAGATACTGGGCTCCGCAGAAAAAGGCAGGCCAGCTCTCCCCCGCTCCGAGCAGCCAGCAGGCAGATCTCCTTCTCTCAGCGAAGCAGCGAAGGAAGTGAAGTTGCCCCCCACCACACACACTCAATACCCCCTCCTAGGGTTTTGCAATATCGTTTAGGTGGGGCCATAGGTATCATTGTCTTTACTAATCACCCAGTCATCAAAAGGATGACCTGGCAGTTAGTGTATCCCAGCAACAAATGGGAAAGAAGAAATTCCCAAAGAAAGGGAACAAAAGGGGAAAAAATCTTAACCCACAACAGTCATATTTAGAGGAGACTCACTCCAGCCATAGCTTTTCCTTTGGCCACTCACAACAATGAAACGGGTGAGGGTGAGAGTGTGTCACTCTAAGAGAAAGAGAAGCACAGAACAAAAGGAGTAGCTGAAGCCTGAGTTCCTCACAGGAATGACTTTGAATCTTTGTGTATGTGTGGGAAGAGCTTCCTTGATACCATCTGCTTAAAAAGGAAAAACAAATGAARCATAGGGAACAGAACAGCTTATTGCCCTCGTACTGTCAAGGTTCAGTGAAATGGAGGAATCAGCAAYCATACAGGACTGTAAGAAGGAAACCAACAGGTGAACTGGTGGTCCACCATTTCTCTGCTCTGTAATTATTTTATGAAAAAAAAAAAAATAACAGTAGCCCATCTAGCCTTAAGGAGGGTTTTTTTTTGGTGTCTGGAACAGAATTAGTCCCAATGGGACAGTGAAGCCTAGTYTTACACACCCGTGTAATGAGACATGCCAGCATGAGAAATTGGTGCAAGCTGACAGGGCATCTTCCTTTCTGTTCAGAATTGTCCAGTTTTTATTTGTTAATGTGAGGAAAGCCATAGTTTATATTCCTGCCTGATCTGAGAAGTACATCTGCRATCGTCCCTTTCCACATGCAGGGTCTGTGCAGAAAGGGCACTCCACCTGCTAGGAAATTCAAAACGTGCAGTTCCACACAGAACTCTGAATTAAAATGTGTCAGGGAGAGAGACCGGGGTTAAGAAATGATGATTTATTTTCCCCAGAACATAATTATAGGGAGGCAGTTCAGAGCATCCAGATTAGGTTATCAAGCAGCCTAATTTAAACACGGTCCCATCCTCCGACAATAAATAATGTACATGTGGTGGGCATGAGTCATCACTTTCGCAACAGTGTCTGGAGCTCYCTACTTTACATGATTTATGCATTAAAATGTAAATGAAAAGTATTTTTTTCTCATAATCTGAATTAATGAGAGAGGTCATTTATAGACATTACTTAAATAAGTTTAGAACTTCTGTGAGGTCACAGCCACCTGTTGGGCTCCGGAGGTGTGATGCAACAGGAGGGAGGGGGAGAAGGGGAASCTTTAGCCATTTTTTGAGGGCTGAGCCCTCAAATCAGTGAATTAATGTTCAYCCTCCTCTTCGTATCTCGGAGTTGCTTTGGTCTTTGTCTAGGAAAGGCACGTCTGCTGTCGCAGCAGCAAGGTGCCACCGGKTGCGCAGGTGAGCTCGGGAATCGCGGCTCAGCGCGGAGCCAGGAGTGCTCGCATCGCGCTGCCTGTCCGTGTGTCTATTGGCGTCACGTACAAAAACCAGGCTTCCCCTGCTCTGAAGACATGCACTTCCTCCAGCGCCTAAACTCCGGCTGCACGGCCAGCCCCTGCCTCGCCTGGGCTGCTTTAGTCTCTGGTGAGACGTGGGACCCAAATTGTGGGGCTGTTCCCAGGCGGAGGCCGGTGCTCTCCCGGTGCTCTCCCGGTGCTCCCTCCGTCCCTCCCTCCGGCACCTGTGCCCTCAGCGGGCCGCCACCTTCCCGGGACGGGCAGGGCTCTCCCGTAAGGCTTTTTCCTAAGGAACCCCATAGCAGGTGGGCGTTCGGCCGCGGCTCCCCGGGCAAGCCCCGCCGGAGGCATAGGAGGACGCGGCGCCCCCCCCCTCTCATCCCTCCGATTAAACCGTGCCTGGAGGGGATTGCTGCTTAGCAGGCTGCCGGATGCTCGCAGAGTAATTTAAAATCACCGAATCGCTATTTATTAATATAATGCTCTTAAAATTGAAAGTACACTTAATCCCCGGTGCGCTCGTAACGACAGAGGGGGGTGGGAGGGAGCAGCGTGCGGGAAGGGGGAAGAAGAGGAACAGGGGAGCAGRSCCGGGTCGTAGCCGGGCAGGGAGCRRCGCCTGGCTGGGAGCCCTGGGGAAGCCGCCGCTCTGTCGCCTCCTGGCCCCGGCCGTCCCCTCGCTGGTGCCAGAGCCCAGCCTGCCCGGGGGAAACCGAGCCTTGTGCATAGCGGAGCGGCACCGCACGGCTCCCGCTCCGGCCGCACCCGCCCTGCCAGCGCCCCCTCCATCCTCCCCCCAGCTCAGGAGGGCGGGCGACGGCCACCGCAGAGGCGGCCCAGCAGGGCGAGCAGCGCATCCCTACCCGGGGAGCCCGGCAAGAGGAGAAGGAGAGGGAGAGAGCAGGGGGTGCRCCCCGCGCCCCCGCCAGGTTTCACCTCCATCGGTGATGCCGGCGCTGCGTCTGCCCCCATCCCCGGAGGGCGCCGCCGGGCTTTCCTGAGGTGAGTGGCCACCTCCGAGCGGCCCTGCCTGTCCCCGAGCCGGGACAGGGCTCCGCGCAGCGATGTCCCCGCCGAGCCGAGCAGCCTGCTCCGAAAGGAGAGGAGCGCCAGGGGCCGGGGAAGTTTCCGTGCGGGACAGCGGAGCCAGCGCGGCGAGAGGCGGCGCAGCCGGGCCGGAGCTCCAGCTGCTGGAGGGGACGCGCGGGGGAGCAGGCGGCACCTGGAGAGCCGGCCCAGGTGGAGCGAGAGCAGCTGCTTGGAGCGGGGGCGGGGGGAGGAAAAGAGAAGGTGGAGAAGCGGGCGGGGACAGGAGAGGATGGGGGAGCCGGGGAAGGAGGTCGCAGCAGTTCTTGTGCATCGCTGCCTAGTCTACCCGCTCGTCGGCTGAAGCACCGTGCTCTGCTGCCCGAGGTCGGAGCTGCCCTCTCCGCCCTGGCAATCGCTGCTGTCCACGGCCATACGCCGGAGCTGCGCTCTCCTTCGTGGTTTCGCCTTGCAACTATTGAGAAAAGTGGCTGTGCCCGCGGAGCGACTTAGCGCAAGGTTAGGGGTCGGTGTGGCCGTGCGGGGGTTGCGCGGGGTGGGCGGGTGTCGGTCGCGGGTTGTGCTGCTCCGTTCGCTGCAGGAGACCTGCGGGAGCCGTGCCCGCTCCCCGAGCGGGGCAGAGCGGGGCAGAGAGCCCGGCCCGGCCCGCCTTGTGCAGCGCGGTGGCAGCAGCGCTCGGGACACTTGGTGCGGTCCCCTTTGTGCGCAGGGAGCCGCGGCCGTGCTGCTGTGCGCCCCGATCCAGCGGCTGCCGACGGGGTGGGGGGAGTGTGTGCTTGGGTTCTGAATCAATATTTATTTACAGGAGTCGGGTATTAATCACTCATGCCGTGGAAAGCTCATTAGCGGCGACTTGTTTCCATGACAACGGGACCCCTCGGTGCCTTCGGGGTTATCTGTTTGCCTGATTTTTTCTCTTTTCATATTCGCACTAGTATGGTGTTTTGTCACGGAGGACAAAAACAAGCAAATAAACCCTGCGTGATCCTATGGTCCCCGTTCGCTTTTTCTCCAACGCTCAATTATTTCCCCAGACTTAATTAACGATACGTGGATGTGATTAAGGAACTATGAGAGTTGTGTAAGATTCCTTAGTACTTGTTTTGCTGCATTACCTCGTTTAGCTATAGAGCTCAAACTAAGATGTGGTTTACTTGTCTCGTGTTCAAAGTGCTCCTTAGATGTGTTAGTACTGAGAACTGTGATGTTACTTATCTTTTTGTTTGTGTGTCATTTGGCAGCACAGAGCCCTTTGAGGATCATTGTGTTCCATCTGTTACAGCTGAGCTGGGAATCAGTGGTGACTTCCTGTGTAACTTTGTCATCACCCTGTGGTGTGACCTTGACAGGTCTCTCTGTCTTCTTCATACCCCACTCTGCTCTGCAAAAGGAAATGTTGCTCCCTTGTACCTGTGCTTGGAGCTAACCAAGCAAAACACTTTATCTAAGCTGAAGAAATGTTAAAACTRAGTATATGAGTGTATTGCCTTCTGTTACAAGGAGTAAGCACATATTATACATTCCTTTTCTCTAACGGTAGCGGTAAAAATCCCTCATTTTTAACTCCAGTTTTTATTTTAAATTGAACAGTCTGGTCTTCAGAAGATATGTACTGTTATCCTCTAGCTGAAAACAGTGGTTCTAATGCCATTTTAACTGCTTTCGTGGGTTAACTTCATCAGAGCCATGTAAAAAAGAGAGTCCTTAGCATTCTGAAATTTGTAGGAATATCCACTGTCACAAAAAGTATACATCCAGYGAGAAGCCGAAAGAGTAAGGAAGAAAATACTGTGAAATATAATTACAGTCTTGGTTACGTGCCTCAGTATTGCAACCTGAAAGGGACTTACAAGGTTTTTCAGAGGGAGGGAGAAAACACATACTTTAACTTAAATATCAGTTAGGTAAAACATCTGAAACTCCTCTAGAAATGTTCACAGTTTTGCAAGAAAGAGTTTAATGTATGGTGTTGTATTGAGGTATTGTGGGTGTGTAAGGAATGAATGAATATTTTGGAATATTCAGTTGTAATAAAATACTGCCCGAGAGATGTTCAGTTGGGACTGTTTTAGATTGCAGGAGTAGGAAGTTATAATAGTAGGGGAACTTCTGAATGAGACATACACTCTTTCTTCTTTCTTGAAACACTCCTTCTGAGTGAATAAACTATTGTAAAATAGCTGTCTCTTTCATATTGTGAGAAAGAGTCTATCCCCAGCTCAGCTCAGTCCAGCAAAGTGCTAAAATATATGCCTCATTCCAGATGCATTAGTGCAGGCAAATCACTCTTCAAGCTTTTACTGAAATACCCTAAAGAATCAAGGCCTGTGACCTTGACTGTTGTATTCTGGTTTTTAGCAACTCAGTAGTGAGATACCTGTCTGCAAATACTTCCCACAAAGACAGATACCTGTCTGCAAATGCTTCCCACCCATCACCAGCAAGTTACCAGTGAAGTAACTTTGATAATCCCRTGAAGATAAAGAAAAAAAAGAAGTCTTAGTTGGCATCTTGTTTCCTTTGGATGTCATTGACTTAAATTTCCACACTGATTAAATTTTTACTACTTAGTGCTGCACAATCAATACAAGTAGAGAGAAAGTGATACAGATTTTACTTGTGCTTTACATCCTCTGTAAAACTCAGTCTTTTATTATTGGATAATAAGAGCAACAGATATTCCAGTTTATTTTTCAGACTCCAGTTGCCTCAAGGGGAAAAAAGAAATTCTTAGTTTTATTTTTTAAGACTGATAACACGTAGCAAGAAACATAATTCAGAACAAGCCCTTATTACTTTTATAGATGTTTTCAGAAAAATAATCACTTAAGGTTGTGAGAAAACATCTGAGTATATAAACTGTCACTGATAAAGGTGTTTGAAGGAGTGGGGAAARAGTACATGGACATGGAAGTTAAATCTACAGATATGGATAACAATATCGTTTTACATTGTATTTTACTCAACATTATACCAAAGTAACTTGGATATAATGGGCACTGGATTTCCTAAACAAAAATGCTTCTAATGTTGTTCCTATTCGAGATACTACATAGTGCACAACCTGCCTATTGCTTAAACTTTGCTGTTGTGGGGAAATAGACTTAATATTTTTTGTTTCTTTGGTGCTGAAAGTCCCACACCTGGGATGAATAAGATACTGGACCAGTGTTTAGTGGAGGTGATTGAACTCCTTTCTCTGTAACTGATCTACTCTGGACAAGCCACTTCACTCTTCTATTTTAACTTTTCCCTACCCCCATTCATCATCATCATCACCAGTGTTGCATGTTTGGAATCTTGCTATGTGCATGTGCTGGTRGAGCAGCAAAATGTTAGTTCAGTACAAAAATAAATGGTAGCCAGCATTTTTCCTGTCTCTGTCCTCTATGCATCTGTGCACCAGTGGTCTGAGAGGCAGTGAGATTGTTGGAGATGGATGTGAAGATCTAGTGGAGGAATTACTTCTAGGGCTAGCTCCTTAACATTTGTTTTGCTGAATGTATTTGAAAAAAACAGCTTGCAGAGAAAAACTTCACAAATCTGTACTCCGAGGACTTGAAAATTAAGATTGGCTCATCAGTGCTTTTCCTGAACACCTATGTTTGCTTTCAGGCTGAATCTACCTTTTTTTCTGGATGAAAAAAATAAGGCAATTTTGAATTTATAGTAGGCACATTGGCAGCAAGTGGCTCGCGAAGGGCAGAAACCAGCACTAAATATCCAAAGTGATATTTTTTTCTGTGTTTTTAGGAGAGGGTTGGGCAGATGAATTTTCAGGTGTACTTTTTGAGCTTATAAAGTACACAACTTCATTTGGCAGGAGTGAGTAATGGAGTTAGGAAGGTATGAGAGATGTTTCTGTTATTCCAGTTGTGAACTCAATTATGTTCTTCATAAACTGCTATGAAGTGTTTCAAATTGTGATGTACTTGATTCAGCTATAGGGGGTTTTGTTTGGTTTTCATTTCAAAATCACCAAATAATCAATACTGGTGCCTTCTGATGAACCTGTCTTTTAGAYTGAGGCAGAGTTATTTTGTGTGAAAGATCTGTAGGTGAAAAACTGACTTTTAAAGTGAYCTCTCTTCTCTTACATAGGGTAGGCTCCTGCCTTTCATCAGAATTTGACAGCCAAACTTAAGATAAAACAAAGAATATATTTTTATGTACCAGTGGTAATGTAAAACTCTCAAATTTCTGTCMTTTTATTCTTTTCTAAAATGGAACTTCTTAAACATGAAGATGTAGAAAAGCTCATTTCTGACCTTTCACTTACTCGCCATATTCTRYTTCCAATAATTTCTRAACTACTTCAGCTTTTAAAGCCCAAGTTTGAAACAGTCCGTAGAAATCTGTGCTTTAAAAAATGCRTTCTGGAGGGACACCTCTCCCCTGTCTTTAAGATGCCTGATTACACACACGCAAATTCATGTACTCAAACCCTCTCAAGTAATTTTGGAAATTTTGGACCTGGGTGTGTTTTCTACTTGTAAAATAGGTGAAAAGRCCTCAGCTCTGATGAGTTCTAAATCCCAGTTCCTCCCATGGCTGTGTGTTGCTCAGAGGAGTGATGGAGTTGAGCAGCACCTCAGCTGTGAGACGCTGCTGCCGCTCTGCCTTTCCCAGGACAGGCTGGCAGCTCGTGCTGGCTGTGCAGGGTGAAGAAGCCAAGGAGTGGATTTGGGATGTTCTCTGGGGATGARGCTCCCCCCTGCTTGTGCAGCAGCCTGCCTGCTTCTCCTTCAGTCTCTTGATTTGTAGGCTGACCTTTCCACACCAGTGAAGCTTAGCAGGCCCTCCCAATTTTCTCACTTTATGCCAAGATGTCTGATGTTGCAGACASGGAGTCTGTTCCTGCTCTATTTGGAGGCAAGGGCAGAATTCTCACTGATTTCCATAGGAACAAGATGTATTCCTAAACATACTTCAGTAGCTAGAAAGAGACTTCCTAATAAAGAACCAGAGTCACATAACACAAAACATGAAGTATTGTTCTAGGCTTCAGAGCTCTTAGCAGTAACGTGTCTGCAGMCCAAGCACTGCAAACAGCAGATCTCAGGGCATTCCTGGCAGCACCGTGGAGATTACCCACTCTCATTCTCCCCAGAGAAACAACTGAGGCTTCAGCATGTTACTGATAAAATCTATTATTCTAATAGATGCCACTTGAGCGCCTTAGGTCATATCAGGAGTGGAGCTCTCAGAGCAGTGAGGTGTAATGTAGTGSCTTTTGCACAGAGGATTTGCTACATCAAGCAGAAAAGTGAAGCAGAAAAGGCAGCGGGATTTCAATTTACGTGAGGAAGCAAAATGCCCTCTCCCACACTGATGTGGGAGACTCTTGGAAGTTACTAAGGAAAACTTTGGAATGCAATTCTGCTGCTTTGAGCTGTTGTACTTCAGCCAGACTGGTTCCTAACTAAAACTTTTTTTCTTCTTCCTTTGGATGTTAATTTTTTTAAGGTGGAGACATTCCAGCCCTCGTTTTACTGACATTCCTGCGTCACTTAACAGTGAAACCTTTCCAGTTACAGGCTTTTTCTTTAAACGGGTTTAAAATGAATCACCTGCAGCCTGTTGAAGGCAAGGGATTCCAAAATGTAACTCACAGATATCTGTGATTCCTTCCTGTCCCAAATTCATGTATTCTGTTGATTTTTACCTCTAGAAAGGCATTGTTCCGTCCAAATAGAGCTGTCAGGGGGCAAGGAAGTGGTGGGGAAATACTGATTAGTGCTTTTGCTGTCTCTGTTGCATTCCCAAATATGAGAGCTTCAGGGCAGCTTTCTCACACAGGTTTCAGTTTGTGCTGGTCTGAGTATTATTTTTTGRTTATCTCCCATCTTGGACTGGTTTGTTTTTGTGGTGAATGTCTGGGGAAATGCTTTTTTTCCCCCTGTGGTGTCTTAACAGCATCAATATTTGTTAAATTCATCTTTAATTGCTCCCCTGTCCAGTAATTATTATCCTTGTTAAAAAAAAAAAAAAAAGCTTTGTTTTGTAAAACATGTAGCTTACATGCTTTGCCATAATGTCACTTCTCTGGTAATTATTATTTTGACATTCAAAAATATAGGCAAAATTCTAGAGACATGAACTTTTCCAAGGAAATTTCATCCACTTCAGTTAATTTATCTTGAATGGCAAGTATAAATGTTCAATATGCATTAAAATCTAGAGTTGAATTTGGGTTCTTTGTTCATGTCTTGTTTTTTTTTCAGTATGACCATTGCATATCATTGGACAGAAAGCTGCCAAGCTAATAGACCAAGCTTCCTATCCTAAAGATACAAAACATTTCTATTTCTAAAGGYACAAATATCCCAAAACACAGAACTTGAATACAAAACTGCTTGAATAATTACTTSAAAGCTGTAGCCCAAAATTTCATAGTCCTGAAGAAATTTTTATCCCAAGGGAGGGAGATGTCAAGTGTGTGTGAATGGAAATGAATGGAAACTGAACATCTTGCCAGGATGGGTTTCATTTTGATATTTTGTGGTGATAAAAAGACATTCATTCTTCTAAATTTCACACTGTCAGTTAAATTCTCCTTATAGATTAGTGGTGAAGGAGCCCTGACCAGAATAAAACACTGGTTCAATATCTGACTTCTTGAGAGACAGACAGTATCGCTGACAGGTAGGGCTGGAATGCAAAGGTCACAGCAGAAATCAGTGAGTGCCTGCTTTCAATACCAAAACCATTTCTAAGAGGCAARTTCCATATAATGCTCATTACCCTTTTTAGTTGTGTGGAGTTTGAAGAGTAATTCATTTGGATCCTGCTGTAAAGTGTTGTGATAGGGCAACATTTTGTTGATTAAGATATTGCCGAAGATTCATTTTTAGAAATACTATTGGCAGGGAGTTGGAAACCTGGACTCCAGCCAGAAAGCAAACAGTCACTGAAGCCAGCAATGCGAGGAGATTCTATAGACACAAGTGGGAGATTTTGTGTTGCAGCCTCTCTCATCCCAGATTGGAGTCCATGGATTCCTGTGGGAGGGGCTCAGTAAGGGGCAGAGGGATTGCTCTGGAGCAGGGACATTGGCCAGGACAGTGGCACTGAGCCACGTCCTGTCCCACAGCCCTGAAAGGGCAGGTGGCAAATTGAAAGGGCACTGTGGCCTCGGTGCTCTTCTGCTTCCAACTTGTGGTTTTTGACAAGTGGTTCCATTGCTGGAAGGGCAGCAGGGTGCACAAATCACCGTGCTCATCTCTGCTGCAAAGATCCGGCCTTGTCACTTCTTCCCATTTCTGTTCTTCCTTTTCACTGTTCATCTCCCAGCTAGGGTCAGTCAAAGCAGCTGCCTTGAAGCTCTAAAGGATTTACTTCAGAAACAAATTTTATGTGAGAAACAGCTCACATCGTACATTGCWGATGATAAGTGCTTTTTAGGTGCCTCACACATAGAATTATAATGATAAATTACAATCTTGTCTTGCAACAGTTTACCTTTATTTCAGAGCAGAAGGGCACAAGTGAAGAGTTACTGAGCRAGGCTCTAATATTTTCTAATATGAGATACCTTTTTTCAAGACAGGTGTCTTACTTTTGTAAGTCCATGAGAAAATTCCTATTCCCTGAATGGGAGCAGGGTCAAGCCCCATGTGCCTGAGGGCTGCTGCTGTGGAAGTAAACCCTTGTTGAGTCCCCTCTGCAGGAATCAGGATGCATTCCTGGGCAGTAAGCTAAATATAACAATGAGAAATTAATGAGGAAGGGAATTGGCAGCAATGGTGGCACTTTTGCCTTACTGCTCTTTATCACCAGGGCCACGATGTCATTGCAGCCATGGTGGGAATACAGTCATGGACGGCTGCATTCCTTTTAGGAAAGGCAGGRCAGCAAGGCAAGGTGGCTGAGCTGCTCTTTGTGTGAGACCAACTGGAATGTGTTGAGCTCTGCCGAGGAACGAGTGAAGAATGAGTCAAGAACTTATGGGGAGGGATTAAAGGACAGACGGACATGGTGGCATTGGTGGGGGAGTTCACTAAAGGCTGCCTGATCGAGAAGAGGAAATCAAAGGGGCTTTAAAGTCAAAGACATCTTGAAGTGGCCTCATGATCACAGGTCCAGGATCTTATGGAGGATTTGAGCCATCCTGCCASCTGCTGAAAAGCACAGCTGGRCAYGTGCTGTGTCCAAKATGCYCTTTAGAGGAACCCAACWAAGWTYACCAGAGGCAARGGCAGGGTCCTATACCTGGACAGGAACAACCCTGGGCACCAGGACAGGCTGTGGGGGTGACCTGCTGGAGAGCAGCTCTGAGGAGAGRTACCTGGGGGTSCTGGTGGACAATGAGCTGTCCCTGAGCCAKCAGTGTCCTGAGGGCAAGAGGCCAGTGGAATCCTGGGGGMCAYCAGGAAGAGCATTGCCAGCAGCTCAGGGAGTGMTYCTGCCCCTCTGCCCAGCCCTGTGAGGCACATCTGGAGAGCTGTGTCCAGTCCTGGGCTCCTCAGGACAGGAGGGACAGGGAGCTCCTGGAGCGGGGCCAGCGGGGGCTGCGGAGATGATTCAGGGCCTGGAGCATCTGTGCCAGGGAAAGGCTGAGGGAGCTGGGGCTGTTCAGCCTCGAGAGGAGATGGCTGAGGGGGAGGATCTCATCGATGGATCTCAGTGTCAGAAAGGATCATTTGGAGACTGGGCCAGACTCACTCCAGTGCAGTGGTGTCCTGGGACAAGGCAAGGAGCACAAACTGAAACACAGGAAGTCCCCTGGATATAAGGAAAAACTTCTTTACTGTGAGGGTGACAGGAACTGGCTTCACAGAGAGGCTGTGGAGTCTCCCTCTCTGGAGAGATTCCAACTCCACCTGGCTGCAGGGCTGTGTAACCTGTTCCAGGTGACCCTTGAGCAGGGAAGTTGGGCTGGATGATCTCCAGGGGTCTCTGTTCATCCATTCCATGTTTCTGTGATTAGATTTCTGTACTTCAGTGTTGTGCAAGTCTATTAATTCAGCCTTTATTAGACAGTCTCTTCCTTCTCATGGTAACATATTAATAGCAGGGAAAGTTCAACATTAGTCATTTAAGCCCTAAGATCATAGTCTGGAGTTTGCTCCTTTTTCTTTTTTTTCCTAGAATCTGTTAAACATGAGAGAAATAAATATRGAACTACATGCACACATAGCACTCCTTAAAATTAATTTGCATTACATGTATTCATTTTGTTCTTTTCTATTGGTGTGTTCTCTCTGTGATGAGAGCTGAAACAAGGTTAATGCTTATGGTAAATTTTGGTTCAGTTTTTAATCTGTTACTATTTCCTAACTCCAACAAGCTTCTCCCTAAATCTCCTGAGTTTGGACTGCAGTGGGAAATTTTCAGTAGCATGAATATGAACTCAAGTGACTGTGGACTATTAAGAAGACTATTAAGAAGACTATTAAGAATACAATTTATTACTGTGTGTTGAAACATAAGTAACATTGCTCCAAACTTACTGCAGTGGTGGTAATGAAATACAGAACAAACATGTTTACAAGGCTTCACAGCATGAAACATTTAAGATACTATTTTTCTCTTGTGATCACTGAAATTTAATCCAAAAGTCTTAAATCAATGGCAATTATAGTCCAACCATAAAGCCTCAAGCCAGAGCTCCCACCATGGTTTTCAGAAACACCCTATGCTGTGCCTGTGTCCCAGAAAGCCCCAGTCACAGCTCTTGGTGCCAGCTGCTTTTCAAGGAAGGATAAGAGGAGCAATATTCTCAAGGAAGTCAGCACTTTTCTTAGGCAGGATGTGTTACTGTCTTTTTTGATACTTAGGCACAGAAAGCAAGCATTGTTTTTGCTACCTCCTGCATATTACAACAAACATTTAAAAGCCTTGTATAAAATAAATAATTTAAATGAAGCTGTAGTTCCATCACTCATTGTGATCAAAGCTAAGATTTCTCTTCAGCTTATGAATTTGTTCTGCTTTTCCTTTTCTGTGCCCTGTRTCCTTCTTCAGGTGGGCTTGGGCAGGCAAATGGAAATCTTAAAATTTGCTTTAGTTATCAGGGTTGGGATTGACTGTGTTTTGCAGTTCACTGCTGGCATAGGCTATCTGTCCAGTAGATGCCAATGAGTTTCCAAAATGAGCCAGACTTCTATCTCTAAAGTATTTGTCGGGATCTTCATCATCTTCATGTCTTCATATGAAGTGGGACTGGGGCTGGTAGCAGGGGTTTTGTTTTGGGAAGGACTTGGAAAGTCATTTTCCTGTTTCATTAACCTCTTTCCTTTGCTTTTTCCTTTCTGCCTAATATGAAGTAAATGTTCTGGTGTTTTAGTTTCAAGCATCAAAACCCAACAAATGTTTAGCCCATTTAAACATTAATTTCTTTTCTAATTTTCTTCCCATTTAGCTGCCAAAACAATAAAAAATGCTTGTCAATTACATAGCCCTTATGGAGAATTTGTATCTGGCACAGAGTGGCCCTCCACAAGAACATGGTTTTTCCTGTGAATTGAGATGCTGAGCTCATGGTAGGATCAGTTTGTTCCAGAGCCATCGTCATTGCGAGCCCTCAGAAGTCCTGTCTTCTTGCACAAGAGCATTTTCCAAGATTGAACAGAGACTTAGAGTCTGAAGAGTTTAGGAAACCACTAAAAAAAAACCCCAAATCCTTGTTTAGGGGAGTAGATTACTTATGTCCTTTTCTTGCAAACTAAGCTAGGACATGATCCTCAAGGAATTTGGTATCTTCAGTTCTTAACACCATAATGGCTCTGTTTATCATAGAGTCACAGTTTTTTTAATCCTCCTTCAGAAAGTGTAGAAAGTATTTATTGATAAATACCTCTTGGGCTATAATGTGGAATTGTCTTGCATGCTGTTTCTATATCCAAGCTGAGTGCAATCTGTCAGAATGACTTATTCATTTGGGGGAGCAGGAAGAAGAATCTAACTAAAATTGAGTTTTCTAGCTATGAGTAGCAAAGCAGAATCAGTAAAGCAAGCCCTGTGTTGTGCTGCTTGCTCCTGCAARGAGATGTAATGATACACCAAAAACAAACCCAGTGACCCAGCAGTGCAGAGCCTGAATTTTGATGTAACAGGTGATGATGGATGCAATTAAAATTTATTGGAATGGCAGTTTCTCTGGCYTTCCTTCCCCTGTGGAATGATCCAACAAGACTAAGCAGAAAGACTTTAAATGACTTAAGTTCATAAACCAGCACCTACWCAATACTGAATTTTGTTCTGTCACAAGAGTGAATGATTTCTGCAAATGTAATAATATGAGTAGTTAGGAGCAGTTCTGCCACATCAGAAGGATGAAATAATGTCTGAAGAGCAACTGCTTTAAGACAGGATTAGTAAAGTCTCACTTAAAAATTTTAGAAATAAATTCTTCTGTATGGTGTGGCTTTTTTTGGTCAAAGCTGAAGGTCACCACAACACAACCCCTTCACTGTTTTGTACCATATGAAGCACAATACAACAGAAAGTAAAGCTGTCAAATCACAAATGATCAGCAGGACACAGGAAGGCATAAATACCTATGCAATATTAAATCCTTTAAAAAGAAAAAAAAAAAAAAAAAAGGTAAGATGCCATTCCTATTTCATTGTGACAACAAAAGGGAATTGCTGCTTTCCTAGAAGCAATGACCAGTGTTGGATTGGGCAGGTGACACAGCAGAAGGGTGTAAGAGTGGATGTTTGGACCAGGTTAAGAATCCATCTTGTTGATATTGGCTGGGCAGGGTACTTTATTACATAAGCATAGGGAAAATGTATTTCTCCAGATATATCCTCTCGGCTTCTGGCTGGCTGCCTCATAGGTATTTTGTTAGCAGTCACAGTTTTGTGTTTAATAGCTGTTGGTGGCTTTTACCCACAGAAATTGTCTAATTGTTCTTGAAAGATAAGTAAGCTTTTGTCATKAACAGAAATCCAGCTAATATGCATGCTCTGTGGGGAAAATCACCTCCTTTGGTTTATTTTCAAAGTACTGATAATACAGTAATTCTTGTATTATGAGAAATGATGCATGATTGCTGTCTGTTCAATTTGTCAATGCTGCTTGTAAATATTTGTAGACTTTTATCAGATTCCTTCCCAGCTGAATCTTCCTAGTCTGTTTAAATGCTTTGCATACAGAAAACATTCTACACCTCTTACCATCCTTGTCATTCCTGATCCCTTTCCAGCTCTAGAGATGTAGAAAAACCGTACCATGATATAATGAGCTTTTCTTTTTTTCCCCCTTTTTTTTCTCTTCAGCCTCTGAAATTCTATCTGCTACTGAATAATAAACCACTATCTGCACAGAATTGATGTGCATAATTTTATTATAGCTTTCCAGTCTAAGATGCAGCAGCCCATCCAATGCGGAGAGRAAGGGATTTCCTCCCTGCATTACTGGGCATTTACCAGCATGAGTTTCATTTACCCTTTTATCCCCCAGTTCCTCAGTGAATGATGAGTCCCAGGAATGATTTCTGCTGAAGGCAAGGAAGTGCTCTCCAAGTTGTGGATGCTTTGAGGAGGGAGTCAGCTCAGTGTAAGCGAAAGTGTGTCTTGGGACTTGTAGTTTTGAGGAATTGGAACTCCCGAGTTCTCTGAAATAAATTTGGTCGAAAAATTCTGCTACGGCTGTGCATTTCTGTGCTTTCCAGTGCAGTCTTTGAAGGACTTAATGGGCAAAGCTTGACAGAGGAGTGGGAACAGCAGGAATGTGGAAGCTCTGCCTTACTAGTTTTCAGCATCAAGGGCAGCAGTGGGAGAGGAAAAGAGATCTGGAATCACAAAAAAATAAAAAAAAAAAAAAAAAGANAGAGAGATAGAGGTTGGTCTTCACTACAAATCCATTAACTTAGAACCAACATCTTGATGGCAGCATGACACTGGAACTTGATCCACTGACACAGAGACATTCATACCCTACAAGCATTGTGATCATCAGTGTAGATGTTTGGCTTTTCTCAGGTGGCAGCAGTCAAGCTCTTTTCCACTGTGGCTTTGTGCTGTGTTTCCTGTACAAATTTAAAGTTTCAGTGACAGAGAAGACTTTTGGTTTTTTGCTCACTGTGCAGTGTTTGATCAGCAGTAGGAGTTGGACTCTTTGGTGCTGAGAGACGGGACCTCCAATGTGATCAAATTCCCATTTTTTCAGATTTCTTTAAAACTGCAGTGTGCGTTCTCAGGRATGCAGTAGTTGGGTTCCTCATATAAAGCAATCTTTAGCTGTGTTTCCTTACAAAACAATAAGAAAAATCTTTGAGGTTGTCAAATCTTCCTTCCCCTGTAAGTCACAAGTTTTGCCCATGTGGAAACTAGCAGTGTTTTCAGTGAGTCACCAAATGTTCAGGCTTTTTCCTTCTTAGTGCCTTTACCTTGGCTAGAGGATAGGTAATCGTTACCTCTTTGGGAAAGCAAGTTGCAGTTACTGGTGTTRCAAAAGGATTTGGTTTGTTGTGGAGTCAGAGAGTGGACTTAGCCAAAACGCTTACAAGGACTGCTGTCTACATAGTCCTCATGTGAGTTTATCTCGAGGAGACAGAACAGTCACTGAACATAATAAACAACAAACAATAGCAACTCACATCAGATATTGAAGGAAATTGAGTTATTTTTGCAATAACCCTTTGTAGTAGCATCTTTGTGGTCATCTGAACAGTTGGAGGTGCCTCCATTTGCAAATGTGGTCTTGATGTTATTTTTATTTTTAGGAAATTCACCTTTTTTCTTTGATTTACTCAGTGAAATCTAGTTCTTTCTAGAACAGTTTAGACTTATATATAGTCATGCTCTTTTGCTATTTCTTTTATGTTAACACATAAGCCTTACTGGAATTAACCTTTTATATCATCGAAACATCTATGCTTTTCCTTTCTTTTCCTTCTTTGCTGGTAAAGTAATCTACAGAATACATTTCCTTAATGGGTACCATAAAGGTGAGTTTCTAACAGCTGTATACATAACCTTGTGCTGTCTTAAGATACAGGGAATAGTTGGAGTYGTTTATCCACATGCAAATCCAGGTTATTCCCCTCATTCTCTTTTTACATATTTGATCGGTTCATTTCACCCAGTATCTGAGTTCTGACTCCTTTTGTGCTTTAGGTGCTTTTACTCTGTTCTTTATTCCAATAGCTATTGACAAAAGAACTCTGGTCTGTGTCTTAAGGCACAGACTCCTGGGTGCTTGAATTCTTCAGATCTGTTCYGTCCTTTCTTGTATCACATTAACACTGTCCTTGGACCCTGGATTAGCAATTTGATATATGAGAAGGAAAGGTCTGGCTAGTTAATCTCAATGATGGGTAATTCCTCCTTCATTACAGGTTACACCTTTCTCAGTTCATTTACTGAAGCATTTTATTCTGTTTTCTGGCACTGCATAAACAAAATACTCCTGAACCTCAGTTTAGCTTCTTTCTATGAAGTGCTTTTTCTTTTAAGTATGGARATCATGATTGGACTACCCATGCTGACTTGGGTATGCCAAACACAAATGTAATAAACAGCCTGCTTCATTTCAGGCTGATAGTTCTTGCTTATCTTCTTCTAAAACCTTGTACGTAACTCTGAAGTAGAATGCTTTTAAATTAATTCTCATATTGGCATGGTTCTCAGTTGTGTTATGCAAGCTCTGGTTCTTACGTGCTCTTGTTTAGTAATCCTCTTGTAGCCCCTGCATCTGTCCTTCACGTGTCAAGAAGTTATCGTGCTATCAGTTCACCAGAGGTCCATGGGCAGCTTTCAGTATGAGATTTCTTCTGCTTGTAGGAGTCGGGTTCTTTGCACTTTGCATAGCTGTTGTCCACTGTATGTAGTTGGATTTTCTTCACTTGGCAAATCCTCATTTTCTCAAGTTCAAGGCTGTGTCTTCCCGCGGTCTCTTTGTTTCTGTTGTGTATTGTAGTTTGAGCCTGGTCTCTTGTCAGTGCAGAATTCCATATTTATCTCTGATGATGAGGCCAGCCCATAGCTGTCCCTCTCTGTCACATTTGACTAAAAGGCAACCAGTTGCTGCCAGAAGTAATGTTTCTTAAAACTGTCTCACCCTTAGCTAGTGCCCATAGATAAAGTGACTCGTTGGACTTGGTGTATTCATGCACTGTGGAGTTGTTTCCACCCGGTGCAGTCAGCAGCGCCTTCTTTGTCTTCTGAGTGGAGATGCTCGTATTGATTTGCATGTGGAAAGGCCCTCTCCACTGAAATCGTAGAGATACAGGTCTGYGTGCTGCAGAAAAGCTTCTAAGGATAAGTGGCAGGTGTCCCAGGAGTGTCTAAATATCTACCGGGGGATTCTGCTTAGGGATCCTTAAGTCAGTCCTCTTCTACAAGAGGCATTGAATGGACAGCAGATTCCTTGTCCTGGTGCAATTTTTGTGTGGTTTGGTTGGCTTAGTTTTTCTTACCAGAACGCCATTCTGTGCTTGATTTTGGAAATGAAGCACGGGGCTCAGCAGTCTGTCCCCCAAGATCTGAGCCCTTCACAGGGCTCTGTCCAGAGATGGGAATCAAGAGCAATGACCATACATCATCAATCCATCATCAYGGCCCAGCAGGCAGCTCCTGCTTTAGATAATGTAAGCTCATCCAGAAGATTTGTTCCCACTATCCCTCTCTTATTAGTGCCAATTATTGGATAAATACTCAGCCCATCCTTTTCATGCAGTTGATCTTGGACAAGCCAAGAAAATGACACAGAGCTCTAGTGCACATAAAACTCGAGCCTTGGGTATTCACTACTGCCTAACAACAGCAAGGCTGATGTTTCAAATATGGCCCTTCACAGGTATCTGCAGCATTGTTTAACTAGTAATCCATTATACATATTAACAATTTGTTTCTTTAAATTTCTTAAATTCTGTAGCTTGTTGCCATTGATTGGTCACCATTTTTTAACCTCTGAATTCTCTAGACATGAGAGATTGGGGAGAGGGGATATGTCAGTGAAAATCACACAGAGGTGCCCATTGGGTAGTACCGGTTGAACAGATGTGAACTAAAACAAAGCAGACRTCAGTTGTTTGGATCTGAGATGCTGGGCAAGAAAACTCAGTGTTCCAAGTGCTCAAGGACTTGTCCTTTCCAAGCCATTTGTAAAGTGACTTAACTGTGCTCATGATGAAGTATTATATGAATACTGTAGAAATAAGAACTACCACCCATCCTCCTGTTTTCACTTAGTTTTTCCTTAGCTACATTGATTCTTCAAATAATTAGAACAGGCTTTGAATCTTCATTCTGCACAACTGGTTTTAATTTCAAAGTGTATTTAGGACAGAAAACTCTTTTTGACCATTACCATGTACAGAAAAACCGTCCCCATACCTGGTAGTGCAATTACCAGTAGTGATTGCTAATGTTTTTTAATGAAGTACATTTTCCTAAAGATATGAAAGAAATGCATTTTTATTACTCAAAGACAGATACTTGTTCAGTTGTACTCCAGCCTGTGTTTTGCATAAATTTGCTTCCTATGTGCAGCATCCTTTTCATTCCTTCACCCTTCCCGTTGCTAAGCGGCTTTCTCAGTTGTTGGTCCATCTTCCCACTCCTCATTTTTATTAATATCCTATCTTTTATTAGATTCTGGTTTCCATTTATATAGTGCACTGTGATTCAGCATAGTTAATAGGTGATTTTCYTGAAAGACAGTAGAAAGGTTTCTGGAATAGATTTTAAAATATATTGTAGTAAGTTTGAAAATGAGATTTGTCACATTTAATATCTTGAGACAATGTGGCATTAATTAGGAAGATTCCAAAAGATCAAGCTATTAATGGAGAACTCKCTGATATTTAAAGTTTTCACTGAACATGAAGTGGGCATTGTGGTAATGAAAATTATTGCCTTCCTCRTTGTTCAGGGTTCAGGACTGCACAAGGTTGTGACTCACCTTTTTTTTAAACCTGTTCCTTTTTCAAAAAAACAAAAAATCCAGAAAACAGATGAACTTACTCTGGTGGGGCATGTTCCTATGAGGCACTCTCAAAAAAAAAGGTCCTGTTATATCCTATCTCATATAGCTCTCTCGTACATAAGCCATTGTCTTCGTTTTAAAGACAGGTGTTTGCCAATGAAGGCAGGGACCCGCCTTGGAGTGGTGGATGTGACCCCCCTCCCCCCTCTTTCCTCTGAATTATAACAGCTTTGGAAATCACGGGCTTTCAGGCCAGAATATGGGTAAAAGGCAATTACGGTTTTTACTAATATGTATAACAAGGTGAAACAAGTAACAATAACAATAGCAACAACCAGCCCAGCCACAAACTCAATGACAGCCTCACACAGAGATACCCTCTCCTTTGGTGCAGTTACAGTCCCAGTCGGCAGGGGCGCTGTTGGCTCCCGGCCGGGCAGGGCGGGTGCGATGATTCCCCAGCAGCTGCAGGGGGCGCTGTGCCGCAGGTCCCGGCTGGTTCAGATCTCCTGCGTGGCCAATGGCGGACACAAAAATGGCAGAGATGGATGGAGAAAAAGTTCCTCTGCAAACTCACAGCAGAAAATGCTGATCTCGGTGCTCCTCTGGACAGCAAGAAACCTCAGACCGGCCGGATGAGCAAAGAGACGAGCAGAATCCCGCGGCTACAGACAGGATGCAGCAGAACTCGACCACTGCAGCTGGAGTCTCTGGGGCCCCCAGCAAGGCACAGGGGCAGAAGATCACAGTGCAGCAAACAGGAACCAACGACCAGAGATGCTGAGCTCTGCAGCACTGGCAGGCAAGCTCTACCCCTCTGGCAGCAGATCGACTGTCCTCCTCCGAGCCAAGCAGGGCCAGAAGTGAAGCTACCCCCTGCCCCATACACACACACACCCTCCCCGAGCCTGAAACTCCCGCAAGAACATCTCTTTGGAGAGAGGGATAAAAAAAAATTAAAACAAACAAGCAAGCAAAAAAAAACCCAACTGCCAGGCAGAGAAGTGCCCAGGGAGACACTTCGGGTGGGGCGTAGGATCTTTTGTCTTCCCCAGTCGCCCAGCCATCAAAAGGATGACTTGGCAATCAGTGTATCCCAGCAACAAAATGGGAAAGAAAAATTCCCCAAGAACGGAAACAAAAGGAAACAAAATCTTAACCYACAACAGCCATATATCATATATGTTATATTTGTGCCATTAATAATAATGATTTGTTTCATAGATGTCATATATGACATAAAATGTACATGTATCACGTATTCTACATGCCCTGTGTTGTTATATATGATTTTATAAYGGATCATATTGCCATATCTCTATGTCGTCTATGTGTCATATGATACATGTCACTGGTATCATAACCCATGTATTCGTGTGACATGTATCACATATATCACGTCCTTTCCAATCMTTTTAGCACAAACAGCCAAGGACAGTTAAAGCAGAAAAGTCTAAAACACAATTTGCATTTTAGTGTGAAATACAGTGGAAGAAGGAACTTTCAGAGGCAAGTTTTCTGTAATTYGGTTAAACTCAAGAGTTTTCAAAATCTTTGGAATTAGTTTCTGATCCCAGGTGTGGCTTCCATGAAGTATTTTGGCTTTGTCCACTATAGAATCCTTCTGGATTGACCAAAAGTGACAACTTCGCAAAATCCAAAGGGTGAAAGCCAAGCTGCTGCACACCAATGGGGAGTCTTTTTGTTAAGGCACGATGGATATACCTGTCAGTTATTAAAACCCTTCAGAAATACTTCCAAGGAAAAAGAATATTAATATCYAAGAATATTTCTTGTCACTTAGGATGAATGCCTGAAAATACTTTATCTGAGARTACTACAGAAATCCTTCAAATAATGAAGAAAATCATTTTCTCATCACTTGTTCTCCTGAAGGAAAACTTGTGGTGCTTGAACACAAGTCATACTGCTAGTAATTAATGCCAGAGTAATTTTTATCTTTAAAAAACTTCATCTTAGAAGAGTGAGACATTAAAAAAGTCCAAATCCATTGAGAGGAGTAGGGTCTGTGATTTTTTTTCAGCCTGGCTTTCCCTCTTAAAAGCCTGAACAGAGCAGATTGCGTTGATACTCAAGGTTTGCAATCCCATGAGAATTGAGCTTGTGTCAAGAAYGGTGTGCCTGCCAGTGGCATGTCAGCATTGTGGTGCTAATTAGCTAATAAAAATAACTGTGTTACACTGATTAGCACATTTTAGACCCAAGTTGTGTGTTGGTTGTGAAGTGCTGAGCAGCTGGATAGAAATTTAGCCAGTGCACAGCTGAATRAAGCTGAGCGAAAGTACCACTCGAGGCTGTTGGGTGTTGTCGGCAGACTGGGTTTAAATATATGGAAATTACCTATATGCACACGTTCAAATTGAATCATATTTGTAACAGAGGAGAAAATGCTAATGTAGTAACTAACCAGTAGTTAGTTTTTGTTGTAAAACTGCTSATTTTCCTGATGAAAAGCAGCTCTCTGTAATTATTGGATTACCTTTTCCCTGTAAGAAGGTTCTGAAGGATTTAAATACTCTTTTTTTTAGTTGTATTATGGGTAACTTGAGAGTGAATTAAGTTTCCCATAGCACYGAGTCAGTGGTAGAATAAACGTATTTATCTTCATATGAATGAGCAATCTGAGCCATATGTTTGCATGATAGAACAATATGAATTATGCAGAATATACAAAGAGTTTTTATTTTCAAGAATAAATTTTATTTAAAGCAAAAAAGCTTTAGTCTGKCTTTTATTGGTAAAAATAGGTGACATTAATATATATGGTGCAGTATAAATACTTAATACTCATGATTTTTTTTTTTCCTTTGGGCACAACAAACCTCTCCAGATTGTTTTTCATGCTCCAAATAGAAAGGCAAGTTGAAAYACAATGCAACTGCTTTCCTGACTGGAGAAAAGCTGGATAATCTAGATGCTCTTCTCTTGTTATAAGACCAGAGTGGAAGATCCCACTGAAGTTCCTGGTGGTTCTGTTGTTTGCTCCATGTGAGTAGCTTCAGGGAGCCATGGGCACGCTCCTGTGCTGAGGAGGGCTGATTTCACCTCTAAGAAAAGCAGCAGAGCAAAGGCTTTACTCAGGCTGGCACCACTTTCCAGCACTGATGTGCTCTGAAACCTGTATGTGCTTCTGTTGGACATCGCCCTTTTTAATAGCAATATTTGCTCTCCAAAACATGCTGATCCCTCTCTTCCCACAGAAAGTTTGAAGATGTGTGTGTGTGGTCACACTGCCTGAATTTTTAAATTARTTGTTTTAGTTTCAGGTGCTTTATTTGTCCTTCATGTGGACATTTTCCTGAACTGACTGTATAATACATTTGCAATTGAGGCAGTTGGTTTAATTGAAAGAGCTGATTTGYAGTTCATTGAGCTGATATCCCCACAGGTCTCTGCCCAAGTGCAACAAGCAACATCCGAGGGAAGCAGGGCTCCAGCACGAAATGATTGCTCTGGAAGCGAAACTTTGTAAATAATCAATGCCATCGCTGCCTTCTCCTTTTCTTAGGTTTTGTACGTGGATCAGGGTCGTGTGGTCTGGAATATCCRTGTGGTCAGTTTGGGTCACTGGCCTGCCTGTGTGCCCTGGTGGGACTTTGCCCACCCCCAGCCCAGCAGTAATGCTGTGCCAGCCCTGCCCAGTAGCACCAACACCCTCATGTGTTCTCAGCTCTCTCCCAGCTCCCACTGAGCGCTGCTGGGGGAAAATGAACTCCGACCCAATACATGCAGTTGCCATTAATTGTCATGCAGTTGCCACCAATTGTCTTATTTATCTTCACCCCTAGCCAGTTTTCCTTTCTGCTTGCTTTAAGAAACAATGCCTTCTTGGATTTCTTTGTGGCTGGCTTCATCTGTTTGAAKATTCCAGGTATTTTTATGCTAGAGAAACAAACAGGCTGACTCTTTTTTGTGCAGCAGGGATTCTTAGCACACTTTGATGTTTCGGTTCTGGTTGCCACCTCTTGACTTCGCTGAAGAAGGTTATCACTTCTCCACAYGAATCTTGCTYTCCTCTCTGAGCGTGTTTTGCAGTYGTTTTCAGTTGAAGAGCCCCTTTATGACAGGGGGGGAGTTTGGAAGGCAGTCATTGTGCAGATCCCAAGCCTGGGATCTGACTGGAAAGGATGATGTGCAATTTGGTGCCCACTACGTTGCGTTGCAGTTTCAAGCTAAAGACCTGAGAAATTTTTTGTGTGATTTTTCTTGAACTCTTTTTTAATCCGTTGCTTCAAGCTAAATTTTCTTCTTAGACTAAGAGATTTCTGTAATTTAGAGTGGCCTTCCCAATTACAGTTAATTACCTTGTAATGCAAGGAAGATGATTAACTGCATGGCTTGCTTTGGAAATTGATTGTTCACAATGGCCTTCAGAAGATGCAGTGCTTAGAGCTTATGAGAATGATGAAGTTGCAGATTTGCCCTTTGGTCTGTCATTCTCAGTACACAAGTGAGGTAAAGACAACAGATGGGYGGGAAAAGAAGATATGACTGGAAAACATCTTGTTAGATATCTTGGCTAGAAATGTATCAGGTTAAGAGCAAGGCCTCCTTTAAGTTGAATTTGTTATTCACTAGCTGGTATTTGAAGTCAGTAGGGTTTCTGACCCGGTGTTTTGTACCTTCTCAAAGAAAACACTATTTTTAACCTATGTGTAAATATCARTCTAATGTAAAATATTTCCTTCTTCAAATTAATTGGTGTTTTAATGTGTCATTTTCTAAGTGCTTCTTTGAAATAAGGATTATGATCCATGCCTAACTTCTTAATCAAAGACTATTGCGTTTCTCCTGTATTTCTCACAGGACAATTGATACAAGGCTTGTTCCAAAGAGGAGGATATTGAGAAATGAAACTTTATTGGGAAGTGGGATGCAAAAGCAGTGATACAGCACTTTTGTAAAGCAAGGACAAGAGAATGTTAAAGTGGTCCAGTAACACTGACTGTTTATTASARCTGATCAGTAGAAGTSATTGAAATAAAGATATCCATGCTGRTAAGTGCTCTGGAGAAAAGCAGACATTTACATAAACAATGAGATAATTTATTGCTATTATAATTATATGGAGATTTTTCAGTAATTAATTTTTTTTTCAAAACATTGTTAGCCTCGTTAGAAGAATATAGAAGAAATTTATGTCGAAGGGAAACTTGTTCTCATGCCCACATATCCAGCAGTCAGTTCTGCAGAAGGAAGACTGGGCTTGATCTACCACTGATATGATCTTCTAACCCACGGAACTGTAGCACAACCATCTGAYAGTGCTACCACTCAGCAGAAAACTAGGGGGATAAACTAAATTTCCAGAAGTTGTAAGGTGTAATTCTACCAACCAAAAAAACGCAAAGCCCTGTTTTAGTACCAGTGAGTAGTCTAATGCTTTGAKTCTTGTGCATGTGGAATAAGATATTATTCTGGCCTTTGAAAACTGTGTAAATCACTTTTGGGGCAGATAACTTCCTTTAATTGGAAAGCTAACAATGCAGTTTCCTAAGCTTTCAGTATTGTAGTATTGTTGACAATCAAATTCATGTGTTGATATTCGTGCAGAATGGATAAGATGCTAAATAAAAATAAATTATGTCTTTGCATGAAAGACCTTGAATTGGTTAAGCCTTTTTAGGAGAGCTGTGTTTATTTGCTTTGTTTTGCTGTAACTACAAATCCAGATTATGTTCTTAAACTAGAATTTACTGACAATGAATTAAAAAATTTTTTTGACTTGAGGTTACATTTCAGATCTACAGTAGCTCCAACAGCTGATGCACTGACTCTTAAAGAGCCTTTGGAAAAGCCTCCTTTACCCCACTGTGGTTCCTGAAAAGGACAATAATCCTAGTTGGGTGATAACCTGGTGCAAAGTACACCAAAGCATGCTGCAGTCTGTGCTACCCTTTTAACTGATGTTGAAGCCCAGATATTAAAACATGAGGATTCAGGGATGAGGGATATTCTTTCTATCTAAGAATTGGATATTCTTACTCAATAGAAAGATTTGTTTGAAGAGAAGAAAGCAGGACAACTAGGAGAATAGAGAGTGGCATATCACCTTTGCTGAAATGCAACAAACCAAAGCAATGTGTTTAATAGTGTGGAAGACAGCTGCTTACCAAGGAAGCTGAGGAAAGGACTTCTGACTTTGATTTTTAGTAAAATATTTTTTCTGAATAAAATCAAGAGCAGGAAGGGTTTTTCAGATCTGATAGTTTCCATTCACAGCATTTTTGCTGGAGGGACTAACTAATGACTTAAGCAGATGAAAGAGGTAGAAGATRGGAAGGAAAAGGTTATACAGGAGGGGAGAAATCACATCTGCATCTGGCAAATATTCCCTTACTTGGACAACTCCATTTCCCATTCCCACTGACATTCAGGTTTTATCTTGTTTGTATAAGATAGAAATGAAATATTTCTATCATATGCTTCTTAAAATAATAGCTATCTTTCCCCGAAGAGTTGTCCAGAGATGTCTCTTTGAGTTGTCATTACAGGTAAAATAAGAAAGGCAGATTTCAATCCTTCTTTTCTCCATATTAGACCTCTTCATGTGGGTGAAGAGTAGAGTTCTGGTTTGTAACCTGTAGCTGAAGTGGGTTAATTTTAAATATAAAAAGCCTCTCTAGTCTTCACAGGCTCCATTAGATTCAGTTCAGTTACACTGAATTTCTAAGGATTTCACAATTCAATATATTTTGGATGTAGTTTACTGTGCCAAGACACAGAATTGATTGTCTRGGCTATGTGTCTTCATCCATACTGATAAGTATATTACAAAGTGGGCCTAAAACCCCTTATGGTTAGTGAAAAGAAAATCACTGCACAATGAGCATCTGTGGCAGCTGCCAAAAGGATTATGTTTTTATTAGACAATAGGCTAAGAGAAGTGTTGTTTCAATAGACATAATGTTTTGGGAACAGACCTTGAAAATGCCTTGAGATACTAGGATTAAAATTGGCAAGCATATTGTGTCCTCCCTACCTTACATGCTGTAGTTCCAGCTTTTTTCTTCTTTTTTTTTAATTTTTTTTTTTTAATTTGGTATTGTGATGAATTTTCTGTGTTCCCCATTTAAGGGAAATACCAAAAACCATCTGTATAACATGGTAATAAAATTGCTACTTACCAAATGTAATTAATTTCATGTTGCTAAAATACCCCAAAGAATGGGTCATTAGGAGACTGTGAGAAACTGTTCCCTGTATGAATAAGAGCTTTTTTATGTGGACTTCGATGAGGTAATGCATGTGWTGTAGTAGTATTGCAGAGAGGGAATGGAGTTGTTCTGCCAAAATTTCCAGAAATAAAGCATCTAATTTTTAAAAGAATTCTTCTTGTTTCAAACTCTACTTTCTCTGGTGTTACAAAATTATAGGCTGTTCATCACTATCTGACTATGGAGATTAAATATTATCTCTCCAAAATATCTGAGCTTGTTTTCTGCAAGGRTGATCTAAAGTGATATTGATATCCCATATCCTTTCCCCACAATCTTTCATTAAGTTGTGTATTTAATTATACAGAAGTGTGATTAAATTTTAAGTTCTTTGGGTCAGAGACTTTGTGAGTGCATCTCAGAGATACAGTGGCTGGCATCTGGTTCCCTTCAGGAAGTCACAATCAACCTCTGATTGCCACTTCTCAGCTTTACTATTCCAGACGGTGTCACTGCACCTTACAATGACTTGGAAGTTGACCATTATTACATTGGGTGCAGCAGAACACTGAAGCCATGCTCTCTTCTGTCCATAAACTTTAAGAAAATCTTCTAAACATCAAGTGAGTTTGTATTCTCATAGGTAATATTCTTTTTTCCTACCCTCATCATTTTTYGCATGGCATTTTTAATCAGTGTTTTCTATTCAAAGCATTAGGCCTAGCAACTTGATATACAATCCTAAAATCTGTTGCATTCCTCCTGCTCTGAGCATCAGCTTCTTTTTTGTAAACTCGAAATAGTGCCACCTCTCCACTTGCCTTTTTTTTTTTTCTTCATTAGTTTAGAGTGCAGAATATTTGTAGAAGGAGCAGACTGCATGACTGCAGTACTGCTTGCTGCTAAATAACTTGGCTGTGTCACATACCTGATGAATGCTGTGCTTTCCTCCTGACATACCAATCATTTGGGCTCGAGAGGTTCTGCTGGTGGCATTCTCTAGGCTGATCTSTAAGGAAAATGGCAAATGAGTGCCACTTTCAGAGGAGCCATTAAAAAGTTCTGGTAAATTGTTCTTTGTGTATTACTGTGATTTTACAGCTGTAAATGGCAAGAGTTTCAGGTGGAAGCCGCTTGTAGGGGTGTGGTTTGGAGCCAGAGCCTGGTGTTGGTGTTGGTGAGGTTCACAGGGGCTGCTGTAGTGCTCTGTGAGGGATGTGAACCTGCCCACTGAGCACCTACAGATCAATGTTTAGCAAYTGTGGCTTCAGTCTGCAGCTGATGCTTCTGGTACATTCCATTTTGCTCAGCTCTGGGCTCAGTGAGGAGAGGGGTGTTTGATGCTTGATCCATGGGAGGCCAGGAATCAGAACTTCTGTGGGATTCTTACAAGGTTTTTGATGTAGCTCCACTCTCACCCACCTCTGTGCACAGCATAAAAGCTGCAGGCACCCCAAGCTAGGCATAAAATAAGCAGGTTTTGTATCTTGTAAAACAAAGGGTGTGAAACAAAGTTTGGGGCATGTGGTGTCACCAGCAGCAGCTCAGCTTTGTTTTACCTGGCTT
>NW_026623248.1:366287-380585 GCF_030028575.1 Malurus melanocephalus | reverse complement strand
ATAAATTGTTGAAAGCCACTTTTCTGTTGCTCTGCATGCTTTTTCTCCTTCTGCTTGGCAACCTCCACACCTGCTGTTCTGACTACTAAAAATTGTCCTTTCTTTTGTCCTGCAGGTATTTCTGCTTAAGAGGAGGAGACAAAGGATTCACTAGCGTTTTTCCTAGTTCCTCTGTCTTGTTAYTTTCAAAATTTAGGTTTTTGTGAAAAATCCAGTGTTCTTGGKGTTCCAGAATTGAGGGGTTTTAATTAAAGTGGCTGTGAGCTAGGACAATTGCAGTAGTGCARCCATGTAATGCCCTTAGAACCAGCTTTTTAATTTATTTGTTATGTGTGCAGCAGTGAAAAGTGGCATTTTCTGCTGGAGTATGAGGCTGGTGTGTTCAATCAGAATGAGCCAACAGGTGAAAGGAGTTACTCCCACCTTCTACTGTGCAGTTTTTCTTTCCAGCATTTATTGGTTAAGGCTCCCACAGTTTCCTTTTTCCTTAGCTGGTGCRGTGACAGCTCCTTTTCCTGTTGGAGTCTGCTTTAGGAACACCCTTCACTAGTGATGTTACTGAGGAACATTTCAGTGTGTGAAATGTTTGAATAAACCACTGCWGATTTTTTAAGGGTAAAGGCAAATTCTTTTGGAGCTGGACATGCTGATTCTTGTGGGTCCCTTTTATCCTGATTCTGTGATTTCTCAGTTTACTCCGGTGGGTGTTTTTCATCGTTGTTTTTAATGAGAGGGTGAGCGAGATTTGACCAAAATGTTTGCAGGAATCCAAAGAGTTATTTTCYTCTGAAAGGATTAGTTTCAGATTTCAAAAAATGAAGAAGTCTTGCCTTTTGCATATTGAGGTGTTTTCCTTAGGAAAATTGGAATAATACTGCCAAAATACTTGTAATGCAGATGCATCTATGTCAGATAAGCTACACTTYGTGTTGGCATGATAAAATGATCCTCATGAGAGGGAAAAAATAAAAAGTATTTTTACTAGTTTAACCACGATTGGCAGCTTTTTCCAGCGCTGCTGCATTATTCAGGGATTGCTCCCTTTCCTGACAGATCCACCTGTGCCAGCAAAATTAGCTGCTTTTCTCATTGCAGTGTGGCCTGGTTTTAAAACGTGGCAAAAAGAACAGTGACATTTTTGAGCAGGAACACAAGTTACCAATATTTCAATACTTGCTGCCCATAAAGTCATTTTAGAGCCTTTTAGGCAGCATTAGCAATAGGACAGGGCATGCTTAAAGTAACTTTGCAAGGATTTCTGTCTAGCCAGAGCTAAAATACAACTTGATGCCTGTACAGGGACTTGAAATGTTTAATGGGATGTAAAGGAATAGAGTAATAATTTGTATTTCTAAAAGGAAACATCGTTTTTTTAAGTTGMTGGAAAGAGGAAAAAAGTATTTATGAGAATTCTGATTTCCTTTGTATTTGACATGATTCAATTAATGTTTTTTCAGAGCTGACTTCAATTTTTGTTTGACTTGCTCCTCATATTTTTTCACTTTTGAACTAAATAATATTTGGAAATGTCTACACACTCAGAGTGGCAGAAGGTTAGAAACCCATCTGATTAGATACAGATGCTGATAATTGTTGTTCAAAAATGTGAGAATGAAATAAAATTTGAACGTCACCGACTTTGCACAGGAAGATTTATTTTTCAGAAGAGGTCATTTTGAAAGGAAAATGTGTCCAAATAGTTCCCAGAGAGACTATAGGTAGTTTTTTTCTTTCTGTATATATACAGCTGACAGCATATTGGGGAAACCAAAAATGTACTCACAGATAAATTTCTGATACATTACTTTTTGCTCAAATGGGTATTAAAAATACACTAGCCAGGTTTACTGCCTTTTTTACAGGTACACACGTTTTCAAGTTTTAGAGCTATACTGTAAAGCAGAGATGAGGGATTAGATTTGGGAGTTTTTTTAAAAACTGGTTGTTATAAAATTTCTAACCTTACTGTCAAAACTGTAATTTCATTTCTCAGTAACCTCTTTAAAATTACTTGGACAAACTGTTTCATATAAACAGAAAGTGGAAATTTTATTATTAATTTAAGACTTGGTAGTATTTTAAATCAAAGCACATTTGCTCTGGTTCCATACTGAAAGTAACTGAAAAAACAGAAGCAGATGTTTCCCTAGAGAGGAGCCTTGAGAGTTTCTTAAAAATCGAAACTTGATTAACAATAGACATTGTAATCACTTAAGAATGTATCTCATCCCTTTCTTAAGTTCTCTTAGAATTTTATTACAAAACTGTATTTCCTTATYATTCCTGCCTCACGGGAAACCAAGACCATTCATGATTTCAGAGTGGAAATTCAGTTGTCTCACTTTGCATAGAGTAGTYTGATAGTCTCACCCTGCCAGATTTGTGAATCCATTAACAAAGCACTCGCTCGAGCTCCCACAGATCGTAGATGTTGGTTGTACAAAATTCCTCAGCTGACTCAGTAAGCCAGGTGTGCATCTGAACTGAGTTGTTTCACTAAAAATAAGGGTTCTGGATGACTACAACAAACCTTTATCAGCTGCCTATGCTCAGGCTGATACAATACATGCAAATGAGAATATACAAATATTTTAGTCTTGGTGGTTCAGAGCATTAGGGAAGGTTGCAGCTCTTGGCTGCAGAATGAGTCTTGCTCATGACAAGTGAGAAAGTTGCCACTAACTTGTGCTGAAGTTAGTTATCGGTGTCAGTAAATCATCACAACTGCAGCTGTTGTTTTTACAAAGCTGTGTTGTTTCCACAAAGTATTTTAGGTGTTTGTCCCCATAAGGGGTCTAATGTATATAGTGAAGGGCCAATTGTAGGACAGGCAACAATGGAAACATTTCTGACCTTTATCAGCCTAAATCTAGGAAATCAGCAATAAATCTAGGAAATCAAACRTTTATTCTGCCAAATGCAAATATGTAATAAATCACTTACTTGCACTTCAGCTACCTCATGGTAATATCTTTTAGATGTGCTCTGGAGACAGTTTGGAATCTGGCTGTCAATAAAGGGTTTGTGCTCTCTTGTAGAAGTCTCTCATTAGTTCAATTTTGTGATTATAAGGTCTAAATGCACCAGTGCTTCTCTAAAACTAATTCTCTTGTAGTAAGTGTGTCCTTTAGCTTCTTTATCAGATTCTACTGTGCTTTGTACTTAGGGTGGGAACTGCTCAAGCCCCTTTCCCACTTGGATGTGTAATATGTGTCTCTAAGGATGTGGTGTGGGACAATTCCCAAACACTGACTAAATATGTTGGTGAGAAGAGGAAGGGGTAGAAGATGCACGAGATCAATAAGTGGTTTTGACAGCTGACACTGTGGCATGTTCAGGTTTCTTGGCCTCATGCTGYTATCAGCAGCTTGAAGTTCACAAGATGGCCTTCGGGCTGTACTTCAGAGCTCTATTTTTTTAGGATTCGTGCATGTTGTCTCTTCATAACTCTTTGAAGAACCGCTGTTTAAAATAATAAACATGGAGGTGTGAMATAAAACAAAGTAGTTCATATTTTCAATCATGAAATTTATAAAATAAGGGGGAAGAATTTCGTGGCCAAGGTACGGTAATACACATTTGCTCACCTTTAGCAGTACTAAAGCCCTGACTGCTTTTTGTGCAGCTGGGTTGAGACTCACACATGCTTAACTTCCAGCATGTGTGTAGTAAGATCTGTTTGGATGTAATGTCAATGTAATGTAATGTCAATGCTGCATTACAATCCAAAAGGTTTTCTACCAGCAGCTTCTTTTCAWAGGCTGTTTCAAGTGAGATGTCAACTGAAAACTAGTATCTGTTTTTCATGAACATTTTCATGAGGTTACTGCAGTGTGAAACCACATGTTTTCTTAATAATCAGGTTTTCTTTCAKGCCAGTTATATTGTTTCCTTTCTAATAGGCCTGTAATTTCATTGTAATAGCATTCATGAACACACATTGGATGCATTTTTGAGCCCTCTTTAATGTGAGAAGTGAACAGAGCCAAGCTAGGAGTCAGGTTTGCATCACAGCCTTTTCTTTTCCATCTAATTTTGAACAGCTTTCTCAACCACTGTGATGCTGTGGTGATGTTATTCATCCCCTCAGTGCTGCCACAACAAACCAGCATTGTCTGTCATGTAGCCCTGATGCATTTTTACCCATGAAGTTTTGTCTGTGTGCAGATGTGCCTCTSTTTGTGTAACAGCGATGTACCTGTGTGTCTTCTGAGTAACTGAGAATTAGGAGAAGCTCCATGCCTCTCTGCATTTTTGTAATACTCTGTTTTTATTCACCTTGGAAGAACTGACAGCTGTTGGGATGTTTATTAGGACTTTGAGGGCACTAAAAAAAAATCCAAGCAAATGAAAACAAAATGACACTGAAGCTACTTGCACAACCTTGCTATAATGGATAGAGGCAGATGAAAGAGGGGGTATAGAAGGTATAACAAGGCTGTTTTGCAAGGAAACAAGTGTCAGTTGCTAGCCTAAAAACTGACTGAGTGAAGATATGATAGCACTTCTTTCATGTATTAATTAAAAGATCAATGCAAAGAGGTTTAACCAATGTCTCTATAGGTAAATCATTCTCCAGCTCCACTGYGGATAGGCAAAAGCAAAGCAAAGGRGTTGCAAATTTGGCATAGGGAAACCTTTCTAGGGTAGGGAAATCCTCTAGGCAATTGCTTGAGTTTAGAAAACCACTGGTGGTAGAAATCCTGTGAACTTCTGCTAAGAATGGTTTAGATATATTTAATCCTATGACAAGAAGATGGATTAAATTATCTCCTGAATTGCCCTATTTTCTGTTCCATGMAGATAGAAAACTTGTGAGGCAGTGCTGATGCGGTTAATAAACTCTCTTGCTAGCTCCTTTTGTTCTTCTTACTAACCAAAAAATGCAAAATGTGCATTGTTTTTCAAACATCTCTTCTAAACGTAACTTTTCCCTCAAAGTCAGGAGAAAATAATTTCTTCACCAAAATCCTACCTCATGAAGTGTTTCTCTTGGCAGYTTTTCTTTGCTTTTCTTCAGTGATTCACTGATTCTCTTCAAGAAAAGRCAGCTAGATAAAACTACAAGGATAACCAAAGCAGTGTACGTAGGAGCAGAGTGAAAGCTAAAATGTCAGGGAAAATTAAAACCTGGCATGTAACCAGGTTTACATGTAACCTGATCTGTTACATTTATGTGGTCTCTGCACCTGAAGTCTGTGGTGAGGAGGGAGGTTAAAGGCAAACCAGTTCAGTTTYTGTAGTGATGCTGAGATCAGAGGTTGCAGTGCAGGCTCTTTGGCTGCAGGAAMAAAAAGCCATCACCTGATGTGTCTCATGTTAGTGCCTGTTCCCCTTGATATAAAATTGCAGCACCTTTCCTTGGGGTGCATCTCTCTCTGGATCATCCATGGCTGCATCTTCTGCAAGGGAAAGCAATATTCTGGACAGAATTCTTACTCATCACAAAAAAATTGGAAAACGTGAGTGGGGACTATTTCTTCTATTGCACAGTAGATGTGTGTAATGGTTTAACCCATGCCATGCAGCTGCTTGCCCAATAATAATAATAATAATAATAATAATAATAATAATAATAATAATAATAATAATAATAACAGAGAGAGAGAATAAAGCCTATGAAAAGCAAGTCCTCACAGCTCAATCACTCTTCACCCACTGGCTGGTGCCACCCCAAGCAGCAATCAGCAGCTCCCACCCAACTGCCCACTGTTTCTGTGCCAGACATGAGGCTCCTGGTGTGGAATATCCCTTTGGCCAGTCCAGATCAGCTGTCCTGGCCATGCTCCTTSCTGGCTTCTGTTGCACCTGCTCAGGGGCAGAGCAGGAGACACTGAAATGTCCTTGGCTTAGGGTAAGTCCTGTTCATCAACAACTAAAACATCCCCGTGTTACCAAAACTCTTCTCATCCTGAATTCAAACCACAGCCCTGTACCARMCRCTAGGGAGAAAATTAACTCTATYRCAGCCAAAACCAGGACAAGATGTGGAAACACAGAGTGAAAAAGGCCTYTAAAAGTAGTTCATCAACCATTTCTCCAGTCTGCTTTATGGTGTAGCTGCAGAGATAGTTATGATTGCCAGCAGAAGGGAGGAGGTGGTGTGAGAGTACAAATCTCAAAGGAGATGGAAGAGGRTRGGCATTRCSTTCACAGTGACCACAAAGAAGCTTRGAAWGGTTCAGTAAAATTCAAAACTGGTGCATGAGACCATCCTTAATTGCTGATTTTCAGACCTAGAAAGAAAACTGAATCACACAACCTCCAGGCCCTCAAATTTTATTCAAAAAACAGAAGAAGAAACTACAACTGAATCTTTGTTTCCTCTCTCGTTCGGATGTTATTCTCTTATTTTAAAATGCCATCGGTTAATAATAATAATAATAATAATAATAATAATAATAATAATAATTTCTTTATATAGATCACTACTAATTAGTGTGTTTCTGCCCTCTCTGTTCTGTGGCCTGACATCATGAAATACTTTGGATATAGGCTCTTCCTTGTAGCATATCACCAGTTGTCCTGCACATCTCTTGCAGTGACAGATTGAGTTCTAACATCTCAGAGATGTCATCATGATACTGCATGAAATTCTGTGGCTTTAGTTCTGCTTTACTGCATCATGTAAAAAATTCAAAACAGTCAATGAGTGAACATTTAGTTGCTTTTCTGACCTCTGAAAAATGGTCTTACTCTGTTTGATAATCACTGAAGTGCTAAAATTATTGCTTATTAATTAAGTTATAAAATTRGGCCATTACTGTGCTGTCACAAATATACACRTAGATGTWCATRYGTATTCATTTGCACASATTTTGTCACTCTGCTGGCTTTTGATGTGCAGTTCTTGCTGTTCACGTCACTCACTGATCCTCACAGCTGACCCTCAATAAAATACAAGTATTGYATGATTTGATTAAATTTCCAATTTYATTGTTGCCAGTTCTGTTGGATATAATTGAATGAATTTTCTCTCCCTGAAAAACTTCTASATTTCTACCTACAGTGCTGTTTAAAAAATTACCAGTGAGGCTGTGCTCAGTTACCAACAGGATTGTACTTTCCTCTYGTTCATCTCATTTCCAGTCTTCCACAACTGATAAGAAGCTTTTTTCCATCATTCTCACTGCCTGCTCAATTGAATCCTACTAAAATGAAATATTTTGCAAGCATCTGCTATATTAGAACTATCTTTAATCTGCTTTARTCAACTCCAAGAGAAATAAAATTAGGTTTGCCATAAGCACACAATGATCACATTAATTAAATTTCTMTCCTTAATTATTTATTATTTGGAATGTATATTAACCATGCCATTTATTTTTTCAAGATCCACATCATGCTCAAAAGCTTGTGATTACCTGGATTATCTCATTTACTTCCAAAATTGTTCTTTTRTTCCTTCAGGTCCTCTGAAAGTTGCCACTGTTTCCCAACAAACTGAAAAAAATTATGTATATGTCCCCCAGACAGCTCTGCTGAAATAACTAAATTCAAATTACACAGAATTGCAAATATCAAATTACACACTTTAGTATCGACTCATTAATTATATTCACATCCTGAATTATTCTTGATGTGGAAATATTTAATAGTCTCAGCTATACYAAACATCTTTATCATGCCAGATACACAACAGGAGTGCTTATTGATCTCTTTTTAATTAACTGTTAKGGAGGCCAAGATTTCTCTTAGTAATGAATCACTACCAGAATTCCTGYAGCTTTGGTTTACACAGGAAAATATCATATTCCTTTTATTCCTATCAATATTGGCAATAGCTTTTCCTTTGTAGCTGTTTTTCTTGATTAAACTCCTACATTCTCAACCTCTGGCTGATATTCATTATTATTCTTTTTTTTTTACAAAATTCCAACTTTAAGTCTGCTTAGTTTTCTAATGCATATGATATTCCTTCTAAAGAAAAAAGGAGACAGCTTTTTTGAAACAGTATTGATCAGAGATATTATTAATTAGCATTGATAGTTTATTGCACTTTAATTTTCTAATTGTTTTCCCCTTGAGGAGCTGGCTTATTTTAAAGCTACAAATAGAGTGGTTTGGGTGTTAATCATACTTGCAGATAACAGTGTAAACTATCACGATGTCTTGTACAAAAGTTAGACTGATTTTTACGTTTGTGATCGGTTGTTTTTCATATGCTAGGACAGTTGTGCCACTCACAGCACTTTGTGTTAGTGAGAAATCTTTTGCCTCTCAACTTTGTAGGTAGAGCTGTGTCTCCCCTCCAGTGCCCACGTCTGTTACTCAGAATTCAGTTACTCCTGGTGTGTTAATTTTCACCCCTCCCCCTTTCGTTCCACGCAGGTGCGATTGTTTGGGGATTTTAATTTGATTCAGCGGTTGTAGCAGACACCAACTAGTAAACCACATAGTATTTATAGGATACAGCACTTTTTTCATAAACATTTGGCAAAGTGTGTCTCTTGAGGTGTCAAGAGCAGTGTAATTTTTTACAACAATTGCCATTTCCTTTTCTTTTTTCCCCAAGCCTGCTCTATTGTAAGCACCTTGGAACATTTTGGCAGTGCAGGGGTTGGACTCGCCACAGCATCACTGGGCCAGGCTGTCCGTGTCCCCAGCTCCCCGTGTTTGTGTCACAAATGACCTCTTGGCTGTCCCTGGTGTCAGGGTGAGCCCATGCTGGACACCTCCAGGGTCCATCACTGGTGGCTTTAGCAGCGGTGACAGGAGCGGGCAGCACCTGCCCCTGCTCACCTCGGTGGTGACACTGGGGACAGTGTCTGCTGTGTGGCTGGTGGTGAATCAGCCTGAAGAGGAGTTTGGGCTCCTCCAAACTCCACCCTGTCTGGGAAACACCAAGTAGAGCCTTTGGAGGAGGATTGCCAGTCAAACCCCATCGCTGCTCACTCTCTGTCCTAGCAAAACAAGAAATAATGATCCCATGAAAGGCTCTGATTCTAATGAATCAGATGCTTTTTGAAATGTTTCCAACCATCTCAGTTGCTTGACCCACTTTCTGAGCGACTGCACCCTCTAATGGGGTAAAACAGATTGACTTTCAAAACAGCCAATTTATTTTTATGTTGTTTATTCTTTTCTAGCCCTTACATGCATAATACAATAGCCTATTCTTGTAACAGTAAAACAAGCACAGTTTTGCTGCATGTAGATTACAGGGGACATATGAATATTCATTGAAGTCTTTATATGATTCATCTCTACTCTGGGTTAATGAAAAGTGTGTAAACAGCTGTATATATTCATGGTGAAAGGAGAAAGGAGTTTTAATCATAGAAAGGGGACTTTATTTCACTTCTAAGTTCAGGAAAAATTAGTAATATTTTTCCTTCTGCGAATAGCCATCTCATTGTACCAAAGCTTTGTCGGGAACTGAACATTTGAACAATAAAATAACATGAAGCAGACACTTAACCATGATGTTGCATCTTGTCAAACAGGTAATTCTCTAATGGACCAATGAAAGCCAACGATGACAAGTTGTGGTCAACAGTCCTTGAATGTGCTGATGGTTCTGCTCTCATTACTCYTGTCAGCAGGTAATTTTTATAGTTCATCTTTTATCGATGTGTGTCATGGGAAAAAAATAGTTGCAATTTAATACTTGCTTCCAAACAAACATGACTAAATGATTGTTAATTTAATAATAAATAAATCATAGAATRRTTAGGGCTGGAAGRGACCTTCAAGAACACCTAGTTCCAGTATAAATGAAGCCTCTTTGTATTTAAGGACTGGAAGATGGAATTTGAAATGGAAATGAAAATTCAGTTTAAGAAGAAAGCAGGCTGGAAAGTTAGCAGAGTAGCTCTATTTCTTTTGATATGCTATTTTTTCAGCTCATCTAAAAGAAAAAAATAATTTCTATACCACCGTAAAACACATGCATTTTGCTAAATAAACATCCACTGGAAGTAGAGCAAGTCAGGTTCCAGTTGTGGGTTTTTTTGTGTGCACACCAGAGTATGTAAAGCATCTGAAGGACTGAAATTGGGATCCATGTTATTTTCCCAAATCTAAAGAATTAACTGGATCAGAGATGTTTCTCCTGATTCTTGGTTCTGCTCTAGATGTTTGCTAACAGCACACAGAAAGGGTTTGTGTGGAGATGTGCCAGTTGTTAGACTGAGAATTAGTTGAGTGCTCTGATTATGTTGTATCAGAAGTTATTTATAACATTAGGGTTTTCTGTAATTGTGAATGATTTTTTTTTTTTTTAATAACAGTTTTTCAGTCCAAATAGATTTGGTCCTACAGGTTTTTTGCTTGCAGTTCAGTATCTTTTATCTTCCATTCTTGAAGCAATTTTTAATACAAAAAGACTTTTTTTTCTATCATGGCTCCTTATTCCCTTGTAGTACATCACATCCCCAACCACCATAGTTAAAACTTTACCAGGCATCATGTTTCTTAAAGTATCCTTGTGCTCCAGTCAAAATTGTGCCTACTCAGTCTGCGTCTTTAATATTCATATAATATTAATATTCATATCCTCGCCAGTGAGTTGGAGCATGTGTTTTATTGCCCACGGTCTCGCTGCTTGTTTGCAATGCTCAAGTTGATTCTTGCTAATGACAGTTCATTATTAAGCTCTAACACAGCCCTTTTGTTAACAATGTTATAATACTATCAATTAGACTGCTCCTCTGCTCGTGTTGAAGCATTCTTTTCCTTTGGAGCCCTTCCCCTGACATCCACATGTATGGCACTGCATCCCTAATTATGGAGCTGCCCTCTCGTCTTCCTCTGATGGACTGGGATCAGGCACAGGGACTGGAGCTGCTTCTTTGTTGTCTTCTAAGCTAAAAAAAAAATACAAAAATTTACTCCCCTGATGTAGGAATGAATTCAGTTATCAGGAAGACTTCAATGAAGTGATCAAACAGGGATCAAACATCACAAAACTTTTCCAACTGCTCCAATCTCTTCTGTCCATTTTTGTAAAGTTTTCATACCTTTGCCAAGCTTTATAGGGGCTCCTACTAGAGCTTTCCTGAGTTCCCACTCCTCTAACAAATTTCCTAAAGATGATATAAATGCTGTAGTTGAATGGGACACTGTGACTGCACGGTGTATGCAAATAGATGTGCTCAACCACTGGTGTGTTCCCTCAAACCCTTATTCCCTCAAACCCAGACATAAAGCCAATGCTCTGATTTTTTTCCCTCTCTTAGAAGTATTGCCTCTGAAGTGCAGTGTTTTCTTTTTAAACCAAGCACACATAGCTTTTATTCCTTCATAATTTAGTTAGTATCATGGATAACTACTGGCTTTGTAGGTGTGTCTCTTACTGTTCTGTTGCTCCTTGGCYATTGGTATTTTATTATCTGACATCCACTGTTAGCATGTAGAGTKCAGGCTTAATTGGAAATCATCACAAGCCTTTCATGCCAGCCGAGCTCTGCTCCTTGTCTAATTTTGCCAGTGACATCTGTAGGAGTGGGTTTAGGTCATTGGTAACTCACACACATTTTACAGGAGGAAATTTATTACTGTTTTTCAGCCAGCCAATATAATCTATTTGTCCAAGACAGACCAGCTTCCATAAAGGATTTATGCAGTGAATGATGGGGGGRAGGGGGGAATAAAAAAGAGATTCTACTCTCAGTGGAATGATACGAACATAATTTTTAACCTGAGCTGAAATGAAAATTTAATTGCAAGACTCCCTTWGAGTGCCCTAGATTTACTGACTTCCATCTGTAAGATGTTGCTTTACTTCTAAGTCTTTGTGTACTAAGGTTCACAATCATAGTAATAAATTTCTGGATTGAAAGAATGGAAACTTCCRATATTTTATTTCAGTGCTAGCAAGATCACAATGACATTTTAGGGGTTGTGAACACTCACAAGTTGTACTGGGTAAACAAGGAATGCATAATAAAGGGAGGAGCACCATGCAGTCATGCTGGAAAAATTACTTTCTAACCACTAGCTCTGAGATTGGCTTTGCAAATGTTGATGCTTATTCATTTAAAGGATTGAAACACAGTTATAAAACCAGTGATGACAGCAAGGCTTATATTAACAAGCAAAAATGGTCAGATTATTTGCAGGTTACAGCATATAAGTAGGAAATTAACATCACAGATAGGAAGTTAACATGTGGTAAAATGCATATTTTACATATGAATATTTCTGTGTATCCATATGGAAAGCTTACCAGCCATTCTGAAAGTCTTGAGGCTTTAAAAAAATCTAGTATCTAAATTAAAAATGTACCTTAGGCAGATCTCTTAACTGTGACCAGAGAGGGAAGTGTCAGTTTGATGTCTGCTGGCTGTGTAGTTTTTAAGGTAAAGTAGGTAAGTCTTGTGATGATGAAGCATGACAGATCATTCTCTTGAAGTCAGTTGGAACAGAGAGAGGAGCATCTGTATCAACTGTTCAATAACAGTTTTTCAAAATCATGTGAGAATTTGCATTTGCAGCTTCACTTCACACACGGCTGCATCTCTGCAACAAATAAGACAGTTCTTACAGGTACAGTTCTTTTATCTGAAGTATTTCTATAGAAAAAAGGTTCTTTCAACTTGGGGATTTAAGCCAAGTTATTCTCTGGGAAAAAAAATACTTGAAAGAAAATAAATCCCACTTTGTTTACTGGCTCTGATTCACAGAGACACAAAGACAGCAATTGAAATGACACAGATTACAATAAATGAATGAAGTGTTTTGATTATGTGCTGGGTCTGGCTGGGATGGGGTGAAAGCTGTCTTTTGTAGGGTGACCAGAGCAGTGCTGGTATTCCACCACTGCTGTAGCTGGTRACAGGCTGGCACTGCTGACCCGACTGGCCAAGGTGGTTCCCATACCATAACAGGGATGCTCAGCAATAAAATTGCGGTGGGAGTTTACCCAAAAATTGCTCAGGGACTGGCTGGGCATCAGTCTACTGGTAGTGAGTGATTGCTTTAGCATCACTTGAACTCCGTTTTTTATTGTTAGTGGTCTTGTGGGGTTTTTTCTTACTCATTTATTACACAGTGTTGATCTCAAGTCATGAATTTTCTCTTTGCCTTTCTGATTCTGTCYSTCTCACTGGGAGGGGGAGTGAGCAAGCAGCTCTGTGGTGTTCAGCTGCCCACCAGGGTAACCCACCACACACTGGCTGCCAGGTTCAGAATGTGATTCAGTCCTCACATCAGGCATTTAATCACCTACACTTTTGGCTATTTCAGGATTTGYTTAGGACTACATTTTATTGCATTCATCCCTCCTCCTAGGACCTGATGTTATSTCAATTCTCCCCTCATTCTGCAATCATGCGTTCCTCAGTTTTCATTCTCAGAGAAGTTTGGAGATTGTTTCCTTTTTACAACATGCAAAAAAAMCATCCAGGGATTGAGGGACACATCCACAGGTGCAGTGAAATTCCATTCCACTTGGCAGTGGGGAGTGAGCTTCACCTCTGAGGGATAGTACCCAGTGAGAGTATCAGAGGCCATGGGCACAAAATGGCACCCAGGAGGTTCCCTCCATACATCAAGGAATGCTTTTTACTTGTTCCTGGTACTGAGCACTGCCACAAGTTGCTCGTGGTGGATGTGGCGTCTCCATCCTTGGAGATCCTCAAAAGCCATTTGGACATGGCTCTGGGCAGCAGGCTGTAGGTGGCCCTGCCTGAGCAGAAGGATTGCATGAGATGACCTCCAGAGGTCCCTTCCTACTGCAAACATRGAGTTTTTCTAGAAAACCTATCTTGGCACACTTTTATTATTGCTGTGTTAATAAAGGATGGGGTGCAGCAAAGTATTTGTTCGAGCAAACACCTCTCTCCACATGCTTTGTSGATTTTGTGACCGAATTTGAACATGCAGATTTGTTACAAGAGTTATAGAGGGTGTTGAAAACCTAAGCCTAAAGAAAGATGGTTTCTTTACTGAGGATACCATCCTCACATTTGGAACACATGGCTTTCCCAGGTAGGGCAACAACAGRTAGGTAGTTCATTTTCTCAGTAGCTGTATTCCTTTAGAAATTGCCTTCTTCCAGCACTTTCCATTCCTGACTGAACTAATCTACAAAATGATTTCTTCTTTTGTGAAAGTAATCATGACAGGTACGTGTGTGAATACATAAATGTTTAGAGTGGGCTTTCTTGACTCAGAAGGCAGTACAAGTTACCTTGTTTTCAGTTTAGTACAAGTTACCTTGTTTTCAGTTTAGTACTCTTGCTTTTTGTTCTAGGCTTCCTCTCTACACACAAAGAAGTGATCTCCACTGTCACAATCCTTAAAATGTCTCTTGACATGAATATACTTTATAAAATCGAGGAATAAAAGTGCTAG
>NW_026623248.1:359545-366075 GCF_030028575.1 Malurus melanocephalus | reverse complement strand
TTAATTCTGTCAGTCCAGAGTGAATATCATTTATTAAWTGGTGTAACCTTAGGAACTGCAGCTGCCCACAGCATTGCTGAGCCCCTATTCTCCAGTCAGGGGAAAACCATTTCACTGCAAAGARGATCCAGACTCAGCTTCTGCATTTCACTTTCCTCAGAGCTTAAGCCCTTCAGGGTGTCTGTGGGGTTCAGGTACTCTTTAATGATACTGTAAGGCCTACCATAACAGAAACTGTGAATGTGGAACCCAATATTGTCTCCTAAAAGACTTTAAGGAAGCTGCATATGTTTGCTTGTGACCATTTTGGAAGGGATCTCTATCCTTCCCCTTTACACAATCGAAAAGCTCAGGGAAACTAAGACGATGAAAAGATGTATGTGGACATCTTCTTTTTTCCTTCAGTGAAAGTGATTGTGAAATCAGTGTGACACATTACTGYAAAAAATGTTCTCAGAGCTGTAATAAACACTTTACATGAGAACTTATGAGAGAAGAAATGTAAGAACTCGCAGGAAAACCTGTATTTTATTAGTTCTGTCTATYTGCAAATTAAAAAATTCAGGGTTGTTCAAATTTGTTGTGTAGTTTGTAATTACTGTTTCTGATAGAATATTCCTTATCAAAAATTGACCTTTACAGTRGAGAAGACATSAGGAACAGTAAACCAAGWGCCATCAAACTTTTATTGTAGTTTYTACATAGAMTTTTTGTTTTTATTAAGTCGTCCCARGAGAATCAAACATGAACATTGTGGTGTGTTATGGATATCCCTATATTTAGAACAGCAGTATGAAAACATTTCCCTAAATACTTTTTGTGCCTCTTAACGTGGAGGGCATTTCTTCTCTTCCCTTAAAACAAACAATGGTAACCAGAAACACAGAAACAACAAAATCCGAAAYACAAGAATCTGAACATTGTTACCTTTAAGTACTAAATGTTACAACTTTGGAAGTTCTGATATATTAATGTTTTTCAGAAATCAACCAACAATTGTTTAACCTTGCCAATGAAAAATGACTGTTGATAACAYAGAGATAACAGAAGTGACTCACAAAGCCAACGTTGTTTTTGTTTTGCAGTGTTGTCCGCACATTTTCGGGTCTGCGAGCCATACACGGACTACAAAGGTCGCTACCACTTTGGTTTTCACTGCCCCCGTCTTTCTGACAATAAATCTTACATCTTTTGCTGTCACCATAACAACACAGTGTTTAAATATTGCTGCAATGAGACAGAATTTCAGACTGTTATGCAGATGAACTTAACAGGGAATGCAGATGGATATATGCATAAGTAAGTAAATGAGTTTTAAAGTACTCTTCACCAAACTGTTCCTGGTCTAATAACATAGTCTGAGGTGCACTTAATGATAGAATAATTGCATATACAGAAAAACATTACTAAAAGGTTTTTGCTGTTGCAGAACTCCTAAAAGAAAGAATATTTCAGTTTTGCTTGCTTTGCTTTGACRTGGGCTGTAAACATTGCAAGGAGAGTAAAAGTTGCATATAAATGTGACAAATAAAAAGTTGCATATRAAAATTAGTAAAGTCTTTTCCCTGACCCTAACTTGATCCAAACTATGTTTAAATGTGCATCAGTAAAAATAAACCCCCAAGCTGTTTGTAGGTGAGAGAGGGAGTCAGTTGACATTTTCCGTATCAATCCGAATGCACTGTTTGGAACCCCTGATGTTTTGAATCTAAATCTCTCGTAACAAATCACTGGCCTTGGGAAACAGAAAGTATTTGCTTTTATACTGACATTGTGTGGTCTCTGTGCCTGTTACCTGGGATACTTCCCTGCTCTGCTGAGGGCTGTCCCTTGAGATAAATGTCAGTAAGTTTTTTTAATAAAGAACTGGGAACTAGCAAGTAGATCTTTGTTGCTGATTACCTATTTAGAGACAAAATCTTTACTTGCGGTCAGTTTCCTATTTGTTATTTGACATTCTGGCCCTGCTAATCTGCTGTGATTTCTCTTGGTCTAATCCCCAAGGTCAAATTCTGATCAATCTGCTTTCTCTGCCATTTCATTCTGGGATTCAGCTCCTCCAGGACAAGGAAGGGGCAGATTAAAGACAAGTGGAATCGGGGTGTATGGATTTCCGTTTGCAGCAGGGATTTTGGTGTTTTTTGTGATGCCACAGTCACTTGGGGTGCAGTGTTCATTCCTGGGGAAGCAGGTGCAGGGCTGTTAGGGGATGCCGGTGCTGAGTACTGATGCTGGCTGCTGTGACTCACTGTGTGCAGCCCTGCTCAGCTCGTGGAGTCAGCAGAGTTTTCCCTTCCTTAGCAGCCACTCCTCACACAACCTGTCCAGAGAAACTTGAGTCTTGCGTAGGTGTAGAGGTTGTGCTCTCTAAATTTACAGGTGTTAAAGTGTCAATCGCCTACAAAGACAGATAAAAATAGACTACCCATAGAAGACAGCTTTAAATCAATGTGGATCTACACTGTCTTGTTACTTTATGGGCAGTTGTGTCCTTCAGGTGAAATTGCCTTGACTTTGTAGTGCATCTGGGAACATTGTGAGAATGTATCACACAAAGCACTGGGAAGATACTTCAATACCAAACCCATTAAAGAGCACCCCCTTTCTCCCCTCTTTGTGCAGTCCAGACAAYCCAGCAACTGGTGGCACCTTCACTYGRGGCTCCCCAGCTTTGGCAACATAAATAGCTCCAGGCAACCTGGTGGAGTTCACAGCCCAGTGCTCCTACACAGTGTGTATTCTACATATGCTAAAATATTGGCATGTACTGCCCCTGTGTGTCCTGGGGTGACCCTCAGCAGCCCTGGATGTCAGCCTGCATGGAGAGAGCTCCTCACAGGACTCTCAGAACAGAAGGGCTGTGCATGTAGTCACAGACAGAGCCACCATCTGCTGCACACTTGAAAACAGCCTCCAGAATGGACTCGTGTGGCTGTTGCCCCCACACTTTTCCAGGTTCTTTGTCCTGCCCACAGCAAATTGGCTTTTATTTCTTCTCCTGCTGTGCTGCAAACCCTGCACCAACGCTACTGATGCCCCTGTCTCACAGAGGTTGAGATGTTGCCATCCACAGGCAGTTCAGACAAGCAGAAAACCGGTGCTGGAGGTGCCTCAGCAGCAACTACCACAGCCGTGTAGTCATGGCCATGGTAAGGGTCTTCTGCCCTTCCTTTCACCAGCAGCCTGAAATGTAGAGGGCAGCCAGCCCTTTCCAAGGCAGAGGAACAGGTCCAGGCTGGTTGCAAAGATGCCCCGGGACACAGAACATTTCTCTGCCTCCAGCATTGTTTGCCCACTCACATCTGCACGTGTGCCTACATCCCCAGAAATAAATCCAGGGCTCTTCATGTCACGGGGCTGTTGTGTATGTTAGCAGTTCCTCAGTGGGAAAAAAGAAAAAAAAGGAGTTTGGTATTCTATGGACTACAGCATTTATTTTGATTAGAATATTTACAGCAACAGGTATTATATTAGTTTTCATTTAGATTTTTTTTTTAAAGAGTCACCTTATTCAGTTGTGTGGTTTTTGTTGGTAAGATTCATGGTTGAGAATCTGCAGTCAGTTTACCATTTGGTCCAGGATTTCCTGGAGACATCAGCTGTGTGTGAACTTCTGCAAAGGTATGTGGTATCATACTTAATACAATAAAAAAAAACTCTGGAGTTGTGCCTCAGAGAAGTGCAAGAATGGAAGTGGTATGGCCTTGTTCCTCAAACATCCCTTGTAATGAATCTGTCAGGACCAGGAAAATGAAGAGATGCYGCTTCCTACGTAAAACTCCAGCGATGCAGTGAGACAGACAGGAGAGAGATCTCCTCACCCTGAACTCAGTGACATTGGCAGAAAACTTCCTGGTATTTTTAGAAGGAGCAGAAAGAAGTGAACTCTATGTGCCTAATTAAAAACATTGCAAAAAGCTTCTTACTTAATACTCTGACTTTATTTAACRTACACGATAATTTGGATTCTAATACATCCAGGGTTCAGTTACAGTGACAAAGTAAGGTCTTTGTTTAGATTTAATTTCACACACCACTGAAAAAAATTATGATGAAACCTATTGTACTGTGGCTGGGGAGAATAAGATATGGGAATGGCAGTGAACTGAAAAAAAAAGGATTATAGTTTTCAGGGAAGAGTGATCCAGTATTATTGCTTCATTTATTTCAATATTATTATTTGGTTTATTTTTCCCCTTAGCGATCCTTGTGATCACCAAAACAAATTTCTTGTTTTATGATACCGTTGAGGGAAAAAGTTAAYGATGTGGCCTTGTGACTTCTTCGTTATGGCACAGATGAAAAGGCACATTTGTCTTCCACAGTCTACAATACAACTATAGCCATGTTTGTTTACTTTTTTCCATTCCTGTAACAGTATTTTTGTGTTTTTGTAAGAGCAAAATATGGGAGTATTATACCTTCACAATCATGCAGATTAATCATTCTGTAATATTTTTGAATGTGAATAATGCATTTAGTACTGAAAATAGAAATATAAAGARTAGAAATAGAAATTATGTCTGACAGGAGAAGTTTTGTTGTCCAAAATATTTTGCTTTAGAACCACCTAAGAAATTAACTATTTTCAAAAATAGTATTCACTTGAATGTAGTTTATCCAGTTTTCATAACTCAGAATTTCTCTTTGCATGCTTTGGTGGATTATCAGTAGTATTGCCATGATAGGGGTCCTTAATCTGATACTGGAACAATGTTCTGGCAGTCTGTAGTGCATCCTAGTGTTTTTCCTAATTTCTTAGTCCAGTTTTTCARAGTTGAATGGCTTTTGCACACCTGATTACAACATTGGCACCCAAAGCAGTTTGAGAATAGAATAGCACCATCTTTCTCCAGGTTCTGCATGTCCCCTGCAGAAATGGCATTTGCTTAAATAGCACTCAGAATGTCATGTTTACAAGAAACCAGGGGAAAAAGAAAAATCTATCCCACCACCAACTGTTGCAAAAATATGTAATTTGGCAGAGAAGACCTCTTAGGTACGACAGTAACAGATTCCTGAGGAAAACTCAGGATTGGACAAAGGTCTGGAGATAATTACAAGAACAAAATAGGGGGGGAAAAGATCTCATTTAAAGTGTACATGCAAAAACTGCACTGATWTCCTCAGTGGTAAAAGTACCAAGGCATTTTCCAGGATGTAACCTTTCATTTCCTAGGGGCAACACTTACTGTTCGTACTTCAAGTACCAGCCCCTTTTAAGGAGAATAGGGGAAGAAACAGTTTCTGTGACCATCTGTCCACATTTAAACTCTTCAATTATGGAATTCAGCCCACAATTGTTTTGTTTCGTTGCTTTTTCAAACCTGAATTCCCAAATGAATTATTTTTTGTTCATGTACTGCCCATAATACCCAAGAAAATCTACTAAAAAGATACAGACTGATTGTAACCAGCTTGTCATTTGYCTCAAAAAGTGAATTAATTAGATGGGTGTAACTCGATCTACCCTGTAGTGGAAGAAAACGTATCATTTGAGTCTTGGCAAATTTGGAATCTGTTCACACTTTATTTTTATAAAAATGAAACTTCTGCCCAGAAGAACAGGAAAACCAGATTGCAAGAATAAACTTTGCCAATTAAATCATTCAGGTCAATGTAATGAGAGCGAATCCTAGAAGTTTTTGGATTCTGAGTTCTCTTTTGTGTTTCTGACCTTACTGTTATTACTGTAAATAAGATTGTTTTCTAATGAGGACATCTTAATTTGCAGGGCAGTTTTAATTTTTACTAAAATCAGCRGCAGTCAGAAAAATTAACATTTTCTACCATCTTAATAGTTGGAGAAACAGAAAACATCGAATAGGGGATATATTTCTGTGTACTAGATGTACTATTTACTATTTTTGCTTGTGATTTTTTACAAGGCCCTTTTGATAGTGMTGTTGTCCCATTGTCCATTTATGAAAACAAAGCTGTCCTTCATTTTTGTATTTGTGAGAAGCAGATGTTTATTTAGGAGGAGCAGGGTTATGGCATGATCAAAAAACTGCTGCTTTAAATTGGACCACTCAAAATTGCTAATTGATTTTTGCTAATGAGAATTTTGGTGGATGAAATTAAGTACCTAAAACACAAACTCTTTTGAGTTAACTATGAGAAACATTCCTGCCTCTCACATTGTTTCCGAAACAAACACTAACATGTTTTCCAGCATTTCCATTCTTAGTGTGAGTCAAATGCAGCTCACCTGTATGCAAACCTGGATGCAAAATTGGTATCAGTAATGAGGAGGAAAGGGATTTGTTCAAGTGCATTTCTTCCTGACTTTTCCAGACTTTGCTTCCCTTTTACTTATATTAACAGAAAATAGAAGAGTTTACCCAAATAGGAATAAATCCACTGGAAATCAAGAGTGGCACTGCTGAGAGGCCTGGGTTAACCAGATCCTGTTCTGCTTTCAAGTGCCTGAACTGCAGATTTTAGTGYATTACTGAGGTTTACCTCTGTTGTGTGAAGTTAGGCTTGCATGTCTAAGTCTTTAGTGGAGGCAAAGACTCTGGAGTTAA
>NW_026623248.1:334941-359362 GCF_030028575.1 Malurus melanocephalus | reverse complement strand
TTCCTTAGTTACTTGCTATGGAACCTCATTTAATCTAAGGGCATTATAGCTGTGTGGTGGAAAAATCATTCCCTSAAGGCAAGAATCAGTCTCTTGAAGTGCTGACAGGCAGCCACACAGAAAGTAAAATTTTGATTTCTTGTTTCAAATCCTGATTTTTTTAAAGTATAAAATGAAAGAGTCATACAATAGTTTAAATAGAAATGAAAGTTCAAAGCAGAGACTTGAAATCTTTTGATCCAGGAAGGCTGGGGGACATGTTTTTAAAATATCAAAATATCCTTCTGGCTTGCATGTATAACATGCCTTCTCATCCTTTTTTTCTTCTTGCAGCACTTCCATTTYGATCAATGTTCTGATAAAGTGTGATTCCCTCCAAGTTTCTCTGACTGTCTCTGAAAGGAAAGCACGATCGAGTGTGTGTTCAGTTTTGATTTCAGCTCTGTGTAGGTGTGGGTTGCCCACCTATGACTTTGATAGAATTTTTCTCTAAGTCTGTCTTCCTAATGACATTTTTGACTAACACCCCTTCAGCTTCCTCTTGGTTCTACAGTCTCCAGTACATGTCCTTCCACATTAGCTCATAGGTCTAGATCAGCCTTTTKTTGCTTCCTACCTAACAATTTCATTTTTATACATTTTTATACATTTCTTCCCTTCTCAGTTCTGGCCTCATCCTCCCCACTCACACAGTTTCCAATCCAAACTGCATTTACACCTGACAGTCATTTTTCTTTTAATAATAYTTCATCTCCAGCAGAGGATTAGCACTTCTTCCCCTTTGATCTCCAGATTTTTGACCCCTTACACCTTTTCCTCCTGTTTTTCCCCCCCCTTTCTTTTAATATCTTTAGTCACCTGTCATAGCTTTACAGCTCTCAGCACTATATAATTTTCATGGCCTTTATCTATATATACACATTACAACTACACCAACATACACATTTCAGTGTAGTACCTATTTTCCTTCCTGTGAAATGCATGATGTAACATGATTTTGCCAAAGTTTGCTGGTGATAAATTTAAGAATGAGGAACAAAGGGGTCTTTAGCAGCCTATACTTCTATTATTTCTATTMTTTCTACTATTTCGATTACTGCTACTATTTATGGAAAGCCTATACTTCTGCTGGTATCTTCTTTATGTGGAAGTAATTAATTATCAATTTCAGAGGAAATTCAAGCTCATTAAAGCTTGTAAGAGAATTGGTTTGTAAAGCAGTGAATGTTTCMAATGGCTTGGACACCGTTGAGTCTCTTTTATTCCAGCATCTTTTTGTGTGGCTGACACTCAGTCTCTGAAGTGCCCTGTCACTCTCAAGAGGACAGCTTTCTGAGAGTGAGAATTTGCAGAATAAGATGTAGGACCCATCAGGAGGGTGCAAATCAGTGGTCTCACTTAGAGCCTTGAAGCTGATTGTACACCATATGGGTGTGCTGATAGAAATAGAGATGAGGAGGACAAATGACAATTTTTGTAAGAGAGGTGGCCTTGGTTTTTAAAAACGTCCCATGTCATGCTTAGAGCAGTATTCAGATTGAAAAACTCACTCATTTTTAAAGACAGCTCCTTCAGAACAAGATTTTGTTTCAGCCATCTATGTATTATATCTATATAATTAATGAAGCAAACAACCTTTGTGTTTGATCGACAAACACAGTGACCACTACTGAGCAATAACTTTTTCTGTTGTCCCTTTTTCTCCTTCCACAGCAACTACAGTGCACTGTTAGGAGTGTGGATCTATGGCTTTTTTGTGGTGATCTTACTGATCCTGGACCTTTTATATTACTCCTCAATGAACTATGATATTTGCAAATTTTACCTGGCCCGGTGGGGAATCCAGGGGAAGTGGATGACACAGGGACAGAGCCGATGGATTAACCCTGCTCAGGACCCACGACAGACACAGCCTCAGCCAGAGACACAGCCTCAAACTCAGCCCCAGCCTCAAACATCACAGACAGTACACACTTTAAAAGGAGATGCTTTAAGCCCACCCCTGGTGTCTTTTCAGAGTACATCTGCCTGGTAAGTAAGCTAAGACGTATTGATATATATTTTGCTGTTTTGGAGTGTGAACAGTCACCTGTATTTAGAAGTGCCTGCGAATTCAGGCAGAACAGCACCATTTCTAGCTCATAATTCTTTATATCATGACCTGTCTTATAGAATTGCTGCCTAGGAGTAATATTTTACTCTGGAATATGTTAAGTCATCTTTTAATCCTTTTCTCARAGAAATAGGTGCTGCCATCTTTCAGTGCCAAATAGTTTTACCACTCTGTCATACCAATAACTACAAATCTACATCAACCATTATAAAAGTGGCTTTAATCCTGTCTCAAAGAATAATTGCTATRTGTATCTGTTGCTCTGGTTTTAAAAGACAGTATAAATAGCAACATTGAAATAGCTTCAACGTGAGATGTCACAAACGTGCTCTATTTGTGGCATGAGAGACACAGAAACAACATAAAAACCAGGTTAGTTTTTTTATATGCATAGCCAAAAAAAAAAAAAGCTTTGCTTGATCTCATTTGGCAGAGTGACACAAGTAGGCTACTGTAAGGTTAAATGCTATGAAACCAATACAAAATCTCAAAAARGTCCCTGACCCAAAGGGAGACAGATCTATTGGAGCAAGCAGAACTTGCAGTATAAATAGAAGAAATTAAACACAGATAGCCATGGGACAAAATGACATTGGATTATTTTGGACTTGTTTTGCCAAAGAAAACAAAAGCAAAGGGAGAGAGCTGAATAAAACATTTCTCTGAAAAAGGTGTCAAGAAAGGCAGGGACTTTTTTCTTGGCAAAAAAAGCATTAGGATTTGGAAGGATGCAGAGAGAGTACCGAGTCACCAGTGTATTTTAGAAGAGTTCCAGAAGGCTGAGTGTTGAGTTTTGGCAAAATAAAGTGATCTAAGAATGTGYTGGGTGAAAAAGATGACATCAGTTCCTGAAGCTATAGAACACATAAAGCTTCAGCACTGAGCTCAGTCGGAAACTTTTGGGTAKCCGAGTTTTGCAGATGGGATGATAACAGTGATAGTCCTTTGATTTCATCCTTTGCCCCCTAAAGTGTAAATCTAGAGTGAGTAAGTTGAAGATTTGTTGCAGTAGAGAAAGAATGTATGGTTAATTCAGTGAAAGAGGAGGTTTCTTGGCATTGGAGCCATTACTGGATATATCCAGGGCAAACCAGACCTAAAGACCATTCCAGCAGGTCGTGTTCAAACAGAAAGGTCTGATGCTTCTACTTAAGAAAGAAAATTGCTTGTACTTAGTTGTAAGCATTCTTCTTTTCACTTCCTCTTTCCTTTTTCTTTCCTCCAATTCTTTCAGCTCTTTTGCACTTTGATTTCCAGGTCTCCAGTTAAAATTGCCCTGTAGGTTAAGAACTGCTTTTGTACTACAGTAATTATGTCCTGCCTTAATATGTGTGTGTACATGTACAAAAATGGCTGCATCTGTGAATTTATATGCTATTAGTCTGCCATACCATTACAGATTTGAAACCATTCAATAGTTSTTGAAGGATTCATCGCTGGTCACTTCTCATGATGACTCTCATTGGTCTGTTTCTTTGCTTTTCTCGAAGTGTTAAGCGGGCAATGTATGTTAGGATCAGGTGAGCACATCCCATATGCTCCTTTCCCTGTGTTGGCAGGAGATGAGCATTGATAAGGCACTCCAGTAACACTCACTTCTTCCCTAATGAGCTGTTTGTGCTCTCAGTTCCCATAAAATCATTCAATTTTTTCCCCCTAGTCCTTTCATTGCTCAGTGGAAGAGCTAAGTAGTGTTTCCCTATCAAAACCCTATTTATCCCTTGTATTTCAGTAYATAAAACACTACAAGAGGTGCCATATTTTCATTCTTGTAACCTGCAACTTTGGAGCTCAGAGCCCATGAAACCAAGTGCATAGATGATTCAGTTTGAGTTGGATACATAAAAAATAGCAATAGGCACTGGTGATCACAGGCAACATGTTTAGCATGCAAAAGAGGATTTTGAGTAAACAGCTCCCTCAGAAAATGACAGATTTGTGTACTACAGCGATTTCTAAAACAGTGGGGAGTGGGTTGCCTYGCTATTTATTTCTCTGTTAGATAATCTGCAGGTTATATACATGAAAATATGGTAATTTTGCCCTACAGAAATTAAGCTTAGTTTCAAAGTCTGATTTTCTGCTCCAGTCTATATTTGATGAATGACCTCAGTACTACCTTCTCTAAGTGTAATCATACAATTAGTGGAGAAGCGCAATGGACTTACTGGGTTTTTAATTACCATCACTATTTCTAAAATTACTGAATCTATTAAAATATTTGGTTTAAATGTTATACCTGAATTTCCAGTATTATAGATGATGACACCTGCTTTGGTAACACCAGGTTTCCAGTCTAAAAAAATCAACTTTTYGGTTTATGTTGCCATTTTAAAGTGTCCTAAACTTATCCCAGTTTTTCTGTCTGTGGAGAAAATAAGCATTTTTTCTTTAGCACCTCACAGACATAGTATTTGTGTGTATATATATGTATGTGTATATATATATGTATGCAGTGTATATCTATATATCTATATATATATATAGATATAGATATATAGGTGACCATAAGAATAGTTCCTGTTTGCAGATGAGCATTTTTAAAATGCAGAATAGATCTTTTAATCCTGAGAGGTATGAATATACCCCCAGGCATAAAAATTTAAATACTGTAAGAACATTTTCCAAACCAGTTTGCAAGTTTTCATGATGACAGATGTTAACTTCCTGTTCTACATTCATCTGAGCAYAGTTAAAAATATGCCCATTCCAGAAGACACTACATAATGATAATAGGAAAGTGATTCTTGCACATCAGAAACCTCAGTAACAATCCCCTAAATATTGCAGAGAACTGATGATGTAAGAAGATGTCCCAAGAAGKATGTCAGGATTAACCTACAGCTTGTAAAGCAGTTTTTGGATCTTCCTGGATTTTAAAAAAAAAATGTAACTAGTTTTTATTTCAGCATTTCTGTCCTTGTCCTAGTTTAAATGCTACGAATTGGCAATGAATTGGGCATGTCAGAGAGAAAAATCAAGCAAGTAATAGTATAGAGTGGGTAGGAGCAGGTAGGAGCATCCCTATGATGTTTAAACATTTTGTCACAGTGGATCACTTCGTTGTTTACTCAAGACAAAGAGAACCATGTATAGCCATAATATTATTATAAGTGGAGAGGTCTGGAATCTATTAGGCAAGATGCTGGCTGCTCTGGCAGTGTTGTGCAAGGATAGGAAAGAAAATCATTAATCTCAGGAGCATCCAACCTGATTTGGACTAACGTTGCTTCGTCCTGTAGTGTGTGGATTTTGCAGCCCAACTAATGCTGATTTCTTCTTATTATGAAAACCATCTGAGGGCTGTCCAAGGCCTGTGTGGGCTAAAGGTCCTGCTGGATGTAYCTTCTGCAACCCAAACGCCGTCAGAGCCCGCGAGTGCCCGAGCTCACACAGCTCACAGCTCCTCTCGTGCTTCCTGCAGCTCAYGCTGAGGGGCACAGAATGAGCCCCTCCACACCCCCTGGCCTGGGGGASAACCTGCACTCTGCTTTCCTCAGCAAGCTTGAACAGCTGGAGTTTGAGAGGCAGCGAGCAGCAGGCAAATCCTTTCTACCGCTCAACTAAGTGACGGCCAGGGAGGGGATAAAATGAGATCTTGCACGGGGAATAGAAATACAGAGAAATAGAGCTGGGGAATAGAAATTCTGACTGCTGAAACAGCTCGTTCTCACAGCTGTGGAAATACTGTTAATTAATAGTAATTAAAATGGTCAGACTGGAAAGGAAGATCTCATAGGACGTGGGCCAGGGCAGCCTGGCAGAGTTTCCCCAGGTCCTCAGAGGCTGAGCTGTGTTCTAGATGTGAGGGGAGACCTGATCACYCTGCCTTGCTCTGCTGATGTTAAACTGCTCCCGACCTGCAAATCCCAGGGAACAAACACTGTCTCAAAGTCCTACATTTGCCTCCCTGTTGGCTGCCTTTCTGCACAGCAGCAGGCAGAGGTGATGTCTGTGATCACACACACGCTCCGTGATGCTCAGTTTCAGAAACCTGCTGCTTCTCTAGAATCAGGAAAGGTTTTAGCCCAGCAGGGTTAGTCCGTGTTATTTCCTTTACACAGCTGGAGTGGATTAGGCAAAGGCAAGCCCATTTCACGTTCCCTTATTAAATGTTGGAATCTGCTTTTGCTGTGAATTCCTCTGGGGTACATTGYTTTTTGGACAACAAATAGAATAGTTTCTAGCCTGCTGCTATTCACCTGCTACTTGACACCTTTTCAGATGACTACCAAAGCATTTACATACAGAGAGAGAATAAAGCCTTTAAAAATCCTGGCAGAGTTTAGGAGCCAGCAGGAGCATGTCCACAGCAACTGTACAAAAAAAACACATAAATATTTTGCTGATGGCTACAAAGACTGTGTGAAAGAATTTGCTTTGATACCAAATGTTGAAACAGGATGGAGGTTATCACTGCAGTACTTCCTTCCGTGAGTTCCAAGAACTGCAATCTTGCCTTTGTCATGGGGCACTGGTGCTGCAGTGGGTCACTGTGAACACAGTCCACCAAAATCGTGAGCCTTTGGGTTGACAGAGGAGTTTGTGCCGAGGCTGCTCTTGATACAAGTTATTTATAGTAACCAAGGGAAAAAAGCTGTCTCGTTCCATTTTAAGTAAGTAAGAAAGATCTTAACTTTACATTTGCAAAATTACTTCACTGATGCTGTTTTAAAGATGCAGAATTTTGCATCATAGGGCAAAGCATAACTTTTATTTAGAGCTCCATCACAGACTTTCATATTAGACTAAATAGGGCAAATCAGAACATCAGTAGTTTTTTTGTTTTTTTTTAAAAGGATAGAAATAAATAAAATTGAATACTTACATTGTGCTTTTATGAAAGAAGCCTCTGGAAATTGACATCATCTGGAAAATCTGTTTGGTAACAAAGATTAGGTGTCTTGGGCAACATCTACCACTTTATGTGGGCCTCCATTCCCTTTGGAATRTAATGGTTTAGAATAACAGATATTATTGAATGTATTTTTTTATAAATATTCTTACCTTGCTCACTGGGAACTGTGTAACTGTAAAAATAGAAATTAGCTCTACCCCAGCACAAACCAACACATCAGGGCAAGAAACCAACAGCACAAACACACAGTGGGGTTGGAACCAAACACCTCAAAATCTGCAAAGCTSCGAGTCTTGATTGCTTGCCTCAATGTAATATAACATGTAAATAAATTGGGAGATTTTGGTTCTGTCATTTGCATTTAACTCATTCAAAGTACATAACTTACTGAGTGCCTACTTGTTTTCTTCCCTGTTTTCAGAAATTCACTGTTAGTATGTGAAGTTAAGCCAATGTGCAAGGATTTTGTCCACTTCAGTCATACATCTTCGTGTACAGTGATATGCACAAACTGCATCTTTTGTTGATGCATGTGTAGTACACACACTTCATTTCATGCCATATTCTCCTTTTCCTGTGGCTCTGTAAATTACAGAACCCACCCTGATTTCTYTGTGTCCTGAACTTTAGATTCATGGGATGTGAGCTGATGGATATTCCCTATTTCAGCTGTTTCTTAGCTTTTCATTGAATTTGGACTGTTGCACTCATCAGCTTTCTTCTAAATAGACTGTATGGTTGAAGCAGCTTAACTTAAATTTGGTAATAAATCATGAGAAAATAGTAATTAGTAATAGTAAATAGGAAAAAAGCAAGTGGTTAAAAGGTTATTTGAGTACTCTTGCTGAATGGATTCTGCACACTGAGAAAAGAAATCTAGTAAAATTACTGGAATGCAGATCTGAACATCTTCCATATTTAAATTTTCTTATCTGTTCAGGATATAATTTTTTGCAATGAGATCATTACCTCATCTACATGATACATATCTGGAATGACACTACWGAAGTAGCAGATAGCAGCATAAAATGTATGTGAAATCAGAAAACTCCAGTTAAGCCCACAATTTCACTGCATAATGTCTCAACACTGTGGCATCACACAGGAAAGAGTGTGACATCCCAAACTGTATCAACCAATTCCATCTCCTCTGTCACAATAGAAACCAGCAAACTTTAAAAGACTCTATAAATATTTTGATAGTTGCAGAAGTCCATGTATCGTGTTAGGTTCCAGATGCTCATTAGTAATGTTAACAGCACGTACGTGTTTTGCACATTTTAAATATGCATGGAAAAATTTAAAAAAMCCCTCACTTGGGTTCTGAAGTAAGACAGAGAAACTTAAGCATCAACCAAAGATAMTTCCAGTGGTAGACAAAATAAAAGGGGAGGTGTTAAGGAGCTGGAGTTAATGATCTAGACAGACAAGCCCTGCTTCATTATGCAAAGTGGCAACAGGATTTCTAAGTAGRAGATTTAGTGCAATTCATTGTTCTGAACAGAAAGAAAACTTTTCTCAAAAATTGAAAAAAAAAAGAAAAAATAATATAGCCAGAATGTTGCCCATCTCCAGTAGTTTATGTCCCAGAAATTACTTAAAATACCTGCACAACTATCTACGTACACTTGGTGCTTTCAACAGAAGTGAGAAGGAAGAAGAAGAAAAAACAAGATTCTCTGAAGTAAGATGCCATTGCTTTCACCTTGGAAAATGAGCTCCCAGTGTATATTTTGGATAACAAAAAAAAAAGTAACTTCCTAACTCAAGGAGGAATAAGCAGGTAATAGAGCTGAAAATCCTGTGCAGACCTATTTATTATTCTCAGTTATTATTAAACAAAAAGCCATATGTAATAAATAATCCTTTTATGGGGTAGCAGAAGATCTTCTAAGTAAGCTAAAATTTCWACGTGAAATAGTGGCATATTATGGAATACCAGATATCAATGAAATYATCAGAAACTTATGTGATAATTCTGAAGGCAGGACTGTAAATGCTAACGAAGGCAGATTATTATTTTCAGTGAGAGCTGAGGTCAGGAATCTACCACATCATTGCTTTTACTGTCCCTGTGCCCTGATTAGATCATGATGAAAACAACCAYAGTATTCATTTTGTCAGAAAAGGGATAAAACATGTCTGTATGACCTTGGTTTTTAATRATGTTTCACTGAACAGTTCAAGAAAAGGCCAGAAATGAGACAYAGTTTTTCATCATTAGCATATCAGATATAGGGCAGTTTAAGTCTCAAAAGCAAAATAGATCAAGAGGCATTGAAATCTTAACCATTTAACTCCTCATTAAGACATGAGAGAATGCTGATGTCAATCAGTTTCAGGAACTTAAAAGGTTTTGGTGGAGTTACATGATCAACACTGTCATAAATACCTATGCCCAGATATCTACAATTCATTGCAGGAAAAAAAACCACGCCTCTAAAAAGAGTTTGAAATCCACATTGGAAGTCTCTTGGAAATGTGCAATGTTGAAGAGATAAAACCAGCCTAAGCCATGAAATGGCAGAAATATGACATCTCACTGAAACACAATTAGAAATGCTGTTAATGTTCACCCCATGTCAGGTGATAACATGATCCCAAAACAAGTGAAACACATTGCTTCAGACAATGGATAAATGAGTTTAATCAGCACAACACTGTGCTGCCTCCACAGAGCAGCAGCACAGGTATAACTGGTTGAAACTTGGCACCCATCATAATATACAGGAGGGCAAAAAGGATGTATAAAAAGTGGATACGTGTGGAAATAAGCTACCTCACTTCACTTCATGGTAGGGTTATCTGTTTCCTGGTGCTTCTGTGTACTGGTGACCTGTACTAAGGCCCCACAGAATCTCAGAGGTGGAGATGGAACTATTGACAGCATTAAAGGCAGCAATGGAAAGGTGTTTGCATAGTGGTTCATTGCAGAAAAATGCTGGGCTCAAATCTGGAAGGGAACAAGGTCCACCTACCATTTTTCCTCCTGAATGCTGGTGCTCTGGTACATCAGGGTGGRGTTTATGCACAAAGGAGTCGTCCTGGTTACAGGAATTGTGTTATTAATGAGTTGAGCATATCTCTGAGCTGARTTCTGCTGAGCACTCGCCACACAGGCTGTCTCCTGTCTGCTGGAAATCATTCCTGTCACATGGAAAAGGAGCTGCAGTGAGCTTCATCAAAAATCACAGTAAATTAATTAAACAGTCATTAACTATATTCTTCATTGATTGGTGATACAGATTTTAATCAGTCACACAAAGGGAGGCAAAGTAATTTTCTATTGCATTCACAGCCTTTGGGAAGTGGTGAGTCACAGGGAGCTGCTGAACCCAGCACCTCTTACCTGCTCATCTCCAGCACAGCTTCACCARAAAAGTTCTGAAGAAATTGTGACTGGAAGGCAGCCAGAGATCAGCCTTCCACTCACCAAAAACCTCCCAAACTTCTCTTATGCTGCTGAAGTTAAYAGCAACCAGAACACCTGCTTAATTCATATTTTAAGATATTTTAAAGAAAATTACATGATGGACTGAGAGTCGACTCAATTTTTTTTTTTAATATTCACTGAAACTTCTCAGAGCATAACAAAAATAGGCATTCCAATTAAAATGAGCCATGGTGTTTGTAGGAACAACTAAAAGAAGACAAAAAATGTGGGKGCATTTTTGTGGGTGTGTTAAAAATATTACCTAATTGAGATGCTATTGAACAAAAGAAGGTCAGTTCAGCCTCAGATTGACTCTTCCTGTCTTCTCCTTGGCCACACATRAAGCAAAAATGAAAATACCTGAAGCAGTCCAACAACCATACMTGGCTGCTAGGGGCAGGTTTTGAARGAGTTMGAGACAAGTGAAAYAATAGGGAAAAAAYCCACCTTGTTAAGCATTAGGATAATGATTAATAATCAACATCTCCCCATTCTGAGTCCTAATGTTTGATTTCAATGTTTGTTACACTAATAACTTTCACCTGTGAGGGCAGTAGCCAACTCAGTTTAATTTTTTCCCTTTATTCTAGTTAAATAAGGGCAAACATGGTCTGGAATGTTTAAAAAATTAGCRAGAATGAGCTAGGGGATTATCTGGCATTTATCTTTCTCAGAGGCTGCTGGTCATAGCTGGAGTTAGTGCTGCTCCTGGTTACTGTAGGAGTCGGTGAGTCCGTAGTAGATCGTGTTTATCCTTTCAGTGCTGGGGTGAGCCAGACAGCTCCTGGTGCTTCCATTTGACACAGGAGACAGAAAGCTTCCATCTGAAAAAGGAGAGCCCCACTGGAAGCATTTGGCAAYGCTGCCATTATTCTAATTTGTGTAAAATTTTGTGACGGTTGTGTAATAAGAGTGAGAGGTTTGGGTGAGGGCACAGCTCGCTCTCCAGTGCTCTGTTGTAGGAATTGCTGACAGAGGACATCCTGGAGCTGTTTGAAATACCCAGTGACACAACAGGGAACTCCCCACAATCACTTTCCTACACGATACATGGCTAAAYAGGCTAAGGGAATTCTGGAGTGCATGGAGAGGAGATGCCAATTAGARGCAGGGAGCTGTTGTCTCACCAGTAGTGGTGAGATTGCTAGAGGGAAACACCAGCTTCCCTAAGGACTGTGGCAGGAAAAATTGAAATGACAGATTGGAAAGCATTCAGAACGAGCTGCAGAGCTTATCTGACTTCTGGAAAGTTTGTCAAACTAAGAAGTTTAAGAAGCTCAAGGCTAAAAGAACATTAAAAAGCAGTATGAACTCAGTCTGTAAATTCTTCATGGCAAGGAGATTTCAGACRGTAGAGGAGTGTAGCAAACAAAGAYAGAAAAATATCYATACCTGGAAGATCTAATTATACAAATCTTTACTGGTGATAAAGAGCAGGATTAAACTGAGTCAATTTAGCCATCTAAAAGTTCTGTATCTACCAGTTATCCTAACACTGAAAGAGACATTACCRGGGGGTTATTCATTCCACCTATCTTAACATGGATGAAATTGCTTGGAAGCTTGGCTTGATTAATTTTTTTTACATTATGCTGGAAGATGAGTTTATACAAGTCATTTATCCAGCTGAAATTCACCAGTGGGATTCATCTCCTCCAAATGTGCATTTCTTTTAAAGTTGGCAGTTAATCAAGGAAATGTCTTGAGATGCAGCAGAGCACCCATTACTTGTGATTTTAAAATTGGCAAGGGAGCTTGTGGGATATAAGCAACAGTGGGAAGAATGGGGAGCTAGGYGTGCACAGCTGGCCAAGCTGAGGACCCTAACAGAATGAATCTTTAAAAATCTGATTTATCTGGGGAATGGGTGAGGCTGCTGTCCCAGAATACTCACACCAGCATCAGTTTTCATACAATCRTTAGGCTAGAAAATACCCTTAAGGTCATTGAGTCCAACCATTCCTCCAGCACTGCCAAACCCATGTSCCCAARTGCCACATKCACATGRCTYTGAGATCCRYACAGRGATGGGGACTTCACCACTGCCCTGGGTAGCCTTTCCCAGAGCTTGGCAGACCTTTCAGTGAAGAAATTTCTCCTAATATCCAACCTAAACCTCCCCTGGAGCCACTTCAGGCTGTTTCCTCTCACCCTTTTTCTTGTCACGTGGAAGAAGAAACTAACTCCCTSCCTGTTTTCAGCCTCTTCCAGAGGGAGTAAAGAGCATTAGGGTACCCCTGAGCCTCCTTTTCTCCAGGCTGAGCCCCCCCCAGTTCCCTCAGCCCCTCCTGGTGCTCCAGACCCTTCCCCAGCTCCGTTCCCTTCTCTGGACACGCTCCAGCCCCTCAATGTCCATCTGGCAGTGAGGGGCCCAGAACTGGACACAGGATTTGAGGTGTGGCCTCAGCAGTGCCCAGCACAGGGGACAGTCACTGCCCTGGCCCTGCTGCCACCCCATGGCTGGCACAGCCCMGGTGCCATTGGCCTCTTGCCCCYCTGGGCACAGCTGGGCTCAGTCCAGCCACTGTCCCCAGCCCCCCAGGGCCTTTCCCAGCTTTCCAGCCCCTCTGGCCCAGCCTGGAGCTGCAGGGGTTGGTGTGACCCAAGCCTTGCATTTTTCCAGCATCCCAAGCTCATCATGCTTACTGAGCAGGCAGAAAACACAAACCAGCAGCTGCACATCAGAACTCACACAATGCTCTTCTCCAGTTGGATCATCCTCTGCCATTCAGGACTGCAGGGGACAAACATGTGGCCTTCTTCCTCCCCWCCTCTTCCAATAAATGCCTGATTATGCAGCTGCTGCATAATAGCTGCTGATGCCAGTGCTGATTGATTGCATAATCACTCCGAAGAATGGGAATCTCTGGGCAAAGTCTCATCTCGGCACCACCTGCCCTGTCCTCATTTCTCTGTGGTGGGATGTGGGTGCAGAGAGCCAGCGGTGATGGCAGCACTGAACAGGTGAAGATTTTTTTATGGAACAGGCTTCCAGCTTTTTGTGTGGAAGTGCTGTGAGATGAGAGTGGACACAAGAGCATCCAGCAGTGGAGTCTGGTACAGAGTAAGAGCTGTTGTTGAATTAATCATCCTGAATTATTACAGGCTTTCTGCCTCTCATCTGATGTTAGATGACACCTGATAGCTGCAGTTATCACTGGGCAACTCTAAGGAGCTTAAATTTGTGTCATGAAAAAAAGTGAACATACAATAGATCCACAATATGAAAYGTGCACACAGATGCAAAAATAAAAAAATGAGCAAATAAGGAAAAATAACATATAACAAAATGATAATAACCCACCAGCTGGCAGTCATAATRGTTCACAACAAAAAAATTCCATGCYTCATAAATTATCATTCAAACYATGCCATACCAAGTGGAATTCCTCAGTCCAGTGGTACCAACCAAGCACTGTTTTTCTTTCTCTGTTGACTCAATAAATGCCACTCAGCAGGGGTCATACACTGTCACTGAGCCATGCACAGAGTTCCTATTGCAGCCAAAGGACATTTGGTAGCCCAGCAGAYCCATTTCTAGATGCAGCTGTGAGACAATTTAAAAATAATAAACCAGTCACAGTTCCAGCACTGGCATCAAAACATGTTTCTGTGTGAAACCAGCCGTACAGCTCAGATAACCATGGAGGAGAAATTGTTTTCGTGCCTTTTGCACTCTGCTAAAATGGCCCAGGCTCCTCGGCCTCTTCTCTTTCCACACCACAACACACCTCAATTCCTCCTATCGTTTTTTACATGGAAAAGGCAGGGAGGAAAGAGGGAAGAAACATTTCTGCATAAAATTGTCTTTCTAACATTGCTTTCAATATGTAGTGCTGTAACCAATGATGATGCTGTGGGTGTTACCCTTCTGCTCCGAACTGCAATGAAACAAAGTTGAAAATTACTTAYTTCTCGGGTAATTGTGTGCAAGGAAACATACACTGGATCTACAACAGGAAGCCAAAGAAGAAGCAGATTAAATTTCAAAGGCTTTACTCCTGTTTATTTTAGCTGCTGAAAATTTTGTTAATATTAAAAAGTAGTTCTGTGTTGTTTTTTGAAGYATCTTCAGAAACTCATTTTAAAAGAAATAGTTTAAATTTTCCTAGYGCTAGAAAAGCCACACAAATTCAGTTGTGAAAAGAAAAACACAGAAAGAAACAAGACTGGAAACATGACTGATTTCATCTTACAATGAAAGCTCTCAACACAGTAATTACTGCATATTTTCTCTTGAGCTCTGAGTCAAGACCAGCCCTCTTAATACTGAAAAGAGAGAGCAGAAAATAAAGCTCTTCAGTAAAACGAATAACTACTTWAAAAAATTACTTCTTCTGACATGTCATTAATACACATTTGATTTCCAGACATGACCGGATTTCCTGTACTGTGCAGGGGTAAATAAAAAAGCTAATTTAACTTGGAGTAAATACGCAACTCTGCACTAAACCACAGGTTTGGTGCTCAAAATTCAAGTGCTGAAACTGATTCCTGACTCCTGAATAGATGATTGTGCAGCTGGAGCAATTTGAGCTTCTCTCTGGYGAGGCAAAGGGAAGCAGCACATGCATCTTGTCTCACAAGATTGTTCATACTCAGGAGAGAAAAATGGAACAGGAGAAAGGGGGGGCTACAGTGGCTTTCAGTTTTATTGACTTCTGTGCACCTAAAAAAAGTCAGCACCTCGAAGCTCTGCAAAKGMCACCAGAACATTCCAACCYAATGTTTGGCTGACCYCTTTTCYCCTTGCAGCATGTTTCAGCAGTTCMATTTCCACAAAAGTGKTTGGGTTTTAGCCTCTGTTGGACAGCAGGACATGTGAGGCAGCAATTTCAACAGATTGAATTTTGCTGATGCCATGATGGGAGAGAGTTAGGGCAAAAAGAGCAGGGTGGTCACCTGATGTAGACTGGCCTGAGTTGTTGTTTAGCTCAGTAAATTATTCTTGAATGTTACAAAGAAACTAACCTATCCCTGTATATAAAATGTCTGCAATTATACACCGGTCAGATACCATGGGCCACATAAATACATAAACACATGCATTCCTTACATCTGGCCACGTTTCTCCATCTCTCACTAACTTTCCTGTACAGTTCAGTTAGTAAAGGTACAAACAACATTGTCCTGTATAACTGAGCTGCATTTAACCTCAGCTGTAGTCTGCAAAGACCTGTTACAACCCTTAGAATTGGCCATGCCCATAAATAAAGATACTCTGAGCTATACTGAGTACAGCTGGCATAGACAGCCTTTTAAATTATGCCCTTCATTTAAAATAAACTGGTTTTTAAAATTAGAAGTAGACTGCTCTTAAGTGCTSTTCTTTCTGAACCAGGCAATACTGTTAAACCAAAGCTTTGGTGTTTGTGGTATTTTTTTAAAATACCCCTGCCAGTACTTTCAGTGCATTAGGAGATCGTGTAAGCAGGGAAGGGCAGTGTCCTGATAAGCTAAATCATAAATCACATGGCAAGTTTTACTGTGAGTTTTTAAACCTCAGTTTCAGTTTSTAGAAGATCTGTTAAATTCACATTGCCAGGCAGCATGAAAGGAGGCCTTTTTCTCTTATCATGCACCCGAATTTTAAGATAGAAGGGCGCACTCTTGTAAAGCCTCCTGCACTTTGCGCTGTGTGCCCCTGGATCTGAGATGTGTGGTTTGGCACTACTGGGTAAGAGCTCAGCAAACATGGAGAATATTTGARTGCCTGAGCAATGTCAGAGCCACTGTCTAGGAACTGATTTTGAAAGCTGGAGACATCAGCTTTTGGGAAATTGGGATGAGCTGAAACCTTAGATAGTTCAGAAGCAGAAATAYTCAAGTTCACAGATTTTTGTTTAAAAGCTTTTACAGCAGTACCAAGAGCAAGTTGAGTGTCAAGCCCTGCTCCAGAGAGTGCCCATCTATTACCCCACCACAGGAATCCACAGCATCCCTTGGCATGTCAGGAGCCTCAGGGATTCAGCTTTCCTGCCACTGAGTCAATGGGAGTTTGTGACATAGGAGAGGAAAAAAAATCTAGGACTGCACATGCAAATGTAGCATAAGAAGCTGCTTCTCTTTTCAGATGTAGCTGTGTTTGAGAAAATACCTGCAGGCTTTGGGTTTTCCATCAAAATCTTYTAGGATGTTGTATGTGTTAATCAAATCTGGTTGTGAATAAACATGAGGGAAGAAGGCTTCTAACCAGAACATGGAGACTGCAGAAACCCTTCCACTTAGTGCTACTGGATTGTAAAACAGAGTTGCATATATTTACATAGAAAATTGTATATTTGCATGTGGCAGTATGAGACTGAAGATGGTGTTAAGAGCAATCTGTACTAGTGTTGCACATTTTATAATTCAGTTTTTGGGGGCAGCAGGACTTTTCGTTTCCTGAGTCAGGTTCAGGACTCTTAGGTTCCTGCTGCTTTCTGTTGGCAATTAAGGACCCTGAGGTGACTCTCTAGAAATCAAGCCATCTTACATTCTGATGTCTGCAGTTAGGTGAGATGAAACCCACTTGAAGTATCTATGCCATTAAATTGCACTACACACAGCAATAAATCTCCTTCCCAAAGCAACACACTTGARCCTTAAAGCAGCAGACAAACAAACATACTCTTGCCTCAAGCAATAGTTCCTCTTGGCTTCTGTATTTAAGTCTCTTCCTCTATGGCAGGAGTGCAGATAGAACTATTTGGTCACTCCAGTTATGGGAAAAATATGTGAAAATGAGCAGAGTCCCAGGTGGAATAATAAATTGAGAGTTCCTTACATGATACCCACTTTCAGCTTGGCACTATGATGCCTTGAGGTCTTGAAAAAAACCTGAAGGCAGCTCAAACAGTTTACAAAGCAAAACCAGGGCAGGGKTTTTTTTGTGACTTAAGGACATTTTGGTTTGGGTGTATCAGTTTTTTAATGGCTGCCACATATTAACGGGGCAATTCATCAGCAATCAACCCAATGAATTTCAGCCTCAAGCAGCATATCTGATTCAGGTAGCCTGGTAGGCACACAAGGGTTTCATAAATATCTGGAGAATTATTAAGTGCAGCTAATTTCAGTTTTACTTGTAATTGGCCATCCACTCTCTTAAGACACTTGGGAAAGCCCAGGATGTTTGGAGTATTTTTCTGAAATAACCTTTAGAGGAGGAAGAAAACATTTCACATCGTGAAAAGTCAGATTATAGCTCATCAGTGAGGAAAAACACAGCTTTTCAGTGATCATATTTCAATTTATATCCTCAAACCTTCATTTGTTCCTCCATTCAAAACTTGTAAATCAAACTTTGAACGCTTCGTATTTCCATTTAAAAAGAAAACAAACCTCAGAAATTCTCCTGGATGTTTTTACTTTCCAGAACAGTGTTCTGGAGTATCAACCAATTCAGGAACTACTAAATAAAAAACATTGCTAGTAATTGAAAAATACTTGACTTTCAGGAGCATAGGATTACTTCAGAAATCATTATTTAAAGAAAGTAATATATATTTATGTTAGCAAGCCAATTGGTTTCGTATCACTGCTCTTTGCATATGAGTATTGTAAAATATAGCCATTAGTAAAAAAAAATAGAGAAAATTGCATCCTGTGTGGTTTCATTCCTCTCCCACCCAACCCAGCTGATGGGACAGAAGATGTATTTAATTTGTACAATTATAGATATTCCAGAGACTCTACAGGAAACCAGTTTTCCCTCTTAGCTTTAGTCTGTTGGCCAGGCAGCTGAATCAATAACAAAAGTTAAGCCAGCAGCTGTTTTAACACCCGCAGTTCAGGGAGATGAGTGGAGGAGAAGGCCAGTCCTTGCCTGAAGGCTCACTCTGAGTGCCAGATCTCTTCTTGTATCCCTTTGTGAGACTGGCCCTGGATCCAGGCAGATCCCGAGCCTCACTCACCAAAAGAGCAGCCAGATCTTGGGTCACCTGTGTGACCATGGCACTCACCAAAAGAGCAGCCAGATCTTGTGTCACCATGTGACCATGGCACTCACCAAAAGAGCAGCCAGATCTTGGGTCACCATGTGACCATGGCATTCACCAAAAGAGCAGCCAGATCTTGTGTCACCTGTGTGACCATGGCACTCACCARAAGAGCAGCCAGATCTTGKGTCACCATGTGACCATGGCATTCACCARAAGAGCAGMCAGATCCTGGGTCACCAGTGTGGTGCAGGGCTCCCCATTCACTGCAGGGACAGCTGGGACACAATTCCTGACTGRTTGCAGTTTGTTTCCCASCTCTCTGGCTTTCAGATCAGAGCACTGTCCTAGACACAAGTCCAAACCAGTGGACCTACCAGTGTGAAGGCCAAACACATGCTATAGATCAAGTGTTCCTCTGAAAACCATCTCTGAACTCAATATTAGCAACAAGAATCACGGAGTTGAATTTTAAAGTAATGTAAAGAGGCAAACAAAGCCCCTCCGCTGATGTGAGTAATCCAATCTCATGCATCACTGCGCACCAGTGGGGACACAGCTCTTGTTAATTAGAAGGTCTTACTATTGGGTTCCAATTATCTGGAAGATAAGCAGCAGTGGAGTTTAAAGCTTTTAAGTTCTTGTATGTCCCTCTGGCATGGAGAGTGTGCCTGCAGCTCCCCTGACCCACCAACCTTCTCTGCAGGACAGCAGGGACCTACCTGACATCTACCAGCAACTCCCTCTGCCCAAGCCAGCCTGTCCCTTGGTAACACAAGATCTTCCCAAATTGTCTAAAGTTCCTTTAAAGCCAGGGAGCAGCTCTCAGAAGCGATGTGATGTGCAGTTTGGTTTGTATCCCCTGAGCCCTTATGGGAGCCACACAAGCTTAAACTGGTGTATAAGCGGTACRGTTCTTAAGAAATTTAGTGAGCAATTTAAAAAGCAGACTTACCAGCATTCATAACAAACCACTCAACTGGAAACTTCTTTAAAATTGAYGCTGTTTCACATTTTGTGCATTTGATTCTTTTTCTAGTAAGYCTTTCTAGTACTCCATTGTAAACAGCGACTGCAGCTCCTGAATACACTCTACAATGCTCCAATGTCTCAGACAGCTGCCAGCAATCACCTTTTAAACACTTGATGCCCTTAGGTGATAATTGGCTTCCATTACACAGACAAGCGATTCTGCTGGGAAGGAGCAGAGGAGGTGAGCAGATGCCTATTCCCCACCTGCATTTCCCRAGTGCAAGGGAGGACAGCCTGACAGGTGACACTCACACCTTGTGTCTGACCTGCTGTCAGCTCATTGCAGCCTGAGCAACCACACTGCTCTAAGCACAACGCAGAGGATATTTAAATAATTCAAATGGTTTCTTCCCACCTGCAAAGCGAGCGTGAGCAGTCAGCATTTCTCACATGATCGTGGCTTTCCCAGTGCCAGTGATGAAAAGCAGGCATGCTGTTGCATAGTGGGACTGTGATTATATTATAATCTCTAAACCACCCCAGCAAATGCTTTCTCCTGACAGCCTTGTGTATGTTGAGGCACACAGCACATCCCAGGATTGCCCAGGGCACGTTACAGAAGATTTCTAAGTATGCCTTGCCTTTTCAGAAGATATTTCAACAAAWTGCAATTTCATGTGCTCGCTGTTGCAACTGACCCAATGGCTGATCCTGTTCAATAAGGACAGCAGCTCACAAGCTGTGGTAGCCAATGGTTAGTTCACATCCTCCAGATGAGCAGCAGGGCACAGAAATCCCAATGAGAGAGCCTTCCCTTTGAGCTGCCAAGGACCTGCTCAGTCTGCGAGCACTCGGGAACCGCACCCGAGCCAGATCGTGACTCGCACAAGCTGCAGCTCAGTTCTCCATCTGTGCTTCATCCAGCACACAATAACCTTTCTAGCTGCCATTCACACCTGCACTAGGTGAGTGACGGGCTGCCATAGCACAGTTGGTACAGGCACTCAAATAGGAAACCTTCCAAAATGCCCCCGCGGAATGTGATCGAGATTTAAAAAGCCCATCTGTCCTGTGCCTCCCTGGCGCTTAYGGATCAGTTAGCAATTCCCATGGGGTTTTGTAACAACTGATKGGCAAAAGCATCCCAAACATTTCTGGCTGCTTAGCAAAGGGATTCTCTCAGCTGACCCCATTGATGGGCTCCCCCAGCCACCAAGAGCACACCTACCAGGGAAGAAACCTCTTGTTTGTTTGAAACACTTCCTAGCTTATTTCCATCATCTCTTCTTCGGTCTGCAGGGAAGAAGACTCTGGTCTTCTAACTCTGGTGAATCAGGCATGCATTGCACATTTACTCTGTTTAAACCTTAACACCATCCTGAGCTACTCACTTTCAAACATATTTTGACATTTCTTTCCATTTTTGCAGARTTGTCAGCTACGGTAGAAACAGCACTTGAGCTGAAATTTCAGTCTGTTTTTCAAGTTGAATATTTCCAGTGCCTGACTTTTGTTTAAACTCTTAAGCACCAGATGTCTGTCTTCCCTGAGCCAGCTATTATTCAGGAACTTTAGCGTTGGCTATCAGTGGTGGCAGTCATTTTACACAGTGGCTGTGACAAAATTGATTTGCCACCATTTAAGGTCCTCCTCCCATCTGAACCTGATGCAGGTGACAGGATGSATTTCACAGCTGGACCAGAGGAGAATCTGTGATCTGTCAGCTGTGAGGTGATTCAGCCTGGGGATGAAAATAGAGGCAAATCCAATTCTCCTTTATGGCAAGAAGGCAGCACTCAAGGCYACTGCTAAGTGTTGAAGTGTTCCTTGTCAATTCAAAGAAACATAAACATTCAATCCCTTTGGTACTGAGCCAACCTGAAGCAAATTGTTCTGGCTGTCGATGTTTCCTCTGCATTGGAAAAACCTGAATCATTCAGCTATTTTGATGTTCTCCCAAATTAAGAAAGATGAGGAGCCCCACCTAGAAAGTCTGAGAYGTTCCACTTTCTTTCACACAAACAAGACGGCCAAATTGAGATTCAACCAGCAGCATTCATTCAGGAATTTCTTAAGAATTAGGCTTGGTAACCCAAGCAACCTTTCAGTATACATTTTGGATATAACATTGTATGCTCTGTATAACATAACCAGAGGAGTCTACAGATGCCAAGCTATGAAAATTATTTCCCTGCTCTTTGGCAGACTCCACAGGCAGAGGGATTAGATTATATTATATTTCTTTCTGGTTTGAAATATATTTAGACAACTGAATGGCTTTTCATTTAGTGCTTGTCCTGCAATTAATTTCTCATATCCTTCTTTTCAATCTGGTGAGGCTTTTTGGAAGTCTCGTGCATTGTGCTTTGTCCTCCCTTGTCCTTCCATTTCTGGGGAAGGAGGGCACATTCCTAATTCCTGTAACAATCTGTGTGTCTGCCAAGGGCTTCTTTTTGCAGAAAGCTGTTGGTTGGCCTGACAYCCCATCTCTTCCTGTGAACAGGGAGAGAGAGAGCTTTTCTCCCTCTCCCACTGACCAGATTTGATGGCATTTCAGCAGAACCTCAGCAGGGGCASATCACAGCAGGTCTGCTCAGATCAGTGCCAGAGTAAAATCTGAGCAGTTGCCAAGCTTGTGCAAATCATGGATCCAGAGTGGATCTGAGGCCTGAAGAGACTGTGGTGATCAATGGCACTTTTATATCAACACCAACTTAACCAGAGGCCTTGTAATGGTGAATGTGGCACCTGTTTACCTCATTTGTCAGAAAAATGGCAGAAATCTCTGAAAAAACTTGGTTCCAGAGGCTCTGAATCATTCCTGTATTACTAATGGATGRCATTTTCATTCCAGCAGAACTAAGCCACCAAGAAATTACTGCTGTCAAATAGCAGGCAGTCTTTTAGCTATCAGCTTTCTTGTCAGGCAATGAAAATCATAGAATCACACAATGATTTGGGTTGGAAGGGACCTTAAAGCTTATCCAGTTCCACCTCCTGCCACAGGCAGGGACACCTTCCACTGTCCCAGGTTGCTCAGAGCCCCATCCAACCTGGCCTTGGACACTKCCAGGGATGGGGCAGCCACAGCTTCTCTGGGAAACCTGTGCCAGGGCCTCACCGCCCTCACAGGGAACAATATTTCCCCAATATCTGGTCTAAAGTTACCCCCTGTTCATGTGGCTCAGCTGGGTGCTGTTCAGTGAGCAGGGAGAGCAGCAGTGGCAGTCTGGGGTGCTGTACAATGGCAACAACTCTGTTAGGGAATAGGAGCAATCTGAGCCACTCCTGAGTTTTCAATGTGTTTCAACACATTGAAATCCTGGCGAAGTCACCAGGAGTGACCAATATGGGGTTTCTCTTGCCAAGCATGCTGTGTTGGGAGACTGGAGTATAATACTCTTGCACATGGAAATTAGTATTCATCTTTCTTAGGAAAATGCAGCTATCTTTTAGGGGATCCTGCTATTGCAAAATGATCTGAAGCAGCACCTCTCAACCTTACTGATCCATCAATCAATTGATCAAGCAATCAATCAATCACACACCCCGATTCACTTTTGGTGGGGTGAAGAGGACCTTTTAGCCTGGCAGCTGTAGTGTCAGAGTTTGATTTCAGGGAGAAGCTGTGGATTTGACACCAGACTCGGCTGGCTTGGAAGATGCAGGGTGAACACTTCCTGCTTGCTGTAAGAGGCTTTCAGAGCTGAGTGGGGTCCATGTGCTGCTGGCTCTGCTCTTCACATCCTCCCACTCATTCTCCCAKAGCTTCAGACAGATGAGAGGAATTGGCAGGAAATCCAGGCTACTCACAGGAATGATATTTTACCTTCTGTGCTGCAGACAAATATTCATGAACTGTGTTATGGTCTTTGGATCCAGGAACTCTAAACCATCTTGGTGATGTTCTGGATTTTGCATTAACTGTAAAAGGACCTGAAGCAACTTTGGGACACTCAGGTAGAGGAAAAGAGCTGCTAGCTCCAACATGTTCAAAATTGCATTTTGTGCTGGAACACCCAAATGCCTGTTCTATCTGCTTCATCCCTAAGCATTTATTCAAAAGCAAAYAGATAACTAAAAGAAACTGCATCCTGTCAGACAATCTAGTGATCTAAATGATGCAGATAGCAGATTAGTAAAGCATTTCATAGGAGGTAAAACACATGTGGCAATCTACAGAAGACTGAGAAGAAACAGCTGAAGGTGCTGTGAAGGACAGAGGTGCCTGCAAGCCATGATATGTGCTCATACTCTTCAGTTTCTCTCTCCCCAGGTATTTTTGTAATTAGTTATAGCTAAGTCTCTCAAGACTCTTGTCTAGATATGAACAACTCATTTTAAACTTTGTGTGCAGACCTCACAAGAGGCAGGCTTGCATGTTGTGTTAATACACATTTCTACAAATACAAAAAAAAAAAAGGACATTGACAAAACAAAACAAAGTAACTTTTTTTGTGTGTGTTTCTAACATGAATAAGGCTATCTAATTGATTATTAGAAAYGAATTATCTGTCAAATTCAGGTTTCATGTGACTGAATTTTGGGTGAAGGCTTAAATCCTCAGAGCTGTAAGAAAATTGCATATTTCTGTCTGGAGTTCCTCCCTGGCTGACAGTGCTGTGAAAAATGCCTCAATTTGAATAAAGATAATAAAGTTGTGCTATGGCTCAGGTGGCTGCATACCCAACCTTGCACTGCCCAGCAGCTTGCACTTGTTACCTGCTTGAGCAAACAGACATATTCCTTTATTTTGTTACTATGATTAGTGATGTTAGTCTGCCTCAAAACATTCCCAAGCTGAACTTCCACCCTGCCACAGTTACCTGTGGATGGATCACACAGCCAGTTACATACTCTGCATGAAAATTTAAAGTAGCTGTAATGTCCAGAAGGTGCTGCAAGTGAGAAATTTAGCAATACTTAACAACACTTCTGCGAGGAAAGCACAAAAATACTATTCACCCATGAAGATATGTGGAAATAGAAACACATTTTCTCATCATAGGAAAGGAATCGGGCTCAGAGTAAGCAGCCAGGACCAGTTTAATATGAACAGGGAGAAACCAGCTTAGCGTCCCACTCTTAGCTATGTGGAATCAAAAAAAAAAAAAAAAAAAAAAAAA
>NW_026623248.1:312124-334877 GCF_030028575.1 Malurus melanocephalus | reverse complement strand
AGAGAAGGCAGAGGCCTCTTAACACCTCCTCTTTCCTTCTCATGCTTTTTCTTCCTCTTTCTTGCCTCCACAAATTAAATCCACCAATGACTATACTAGAAATGTTTCTTTATAGGAAATACTTTGATGTTGGGTGCTCATGAAACATCATGGAAACATTTGTGCTTTATGTCTTGCAGAAAATTATATTGATGTGCCTAAAGATGGGAGAGCTAAGACCAGACTTCAAGGAGCAGCTTTCAAGAAAATCAACTAAATTACAAGAGCTGAAAAAATTATGGATAAATAGGAGAGAGGAAGACTGCAGGAGGGAGATTGAGCAAGTCACCTGAAGAGAGACACCATTCAAATARTACGTATGGGTGAATGATACAGAAAGAGTCTCCAGGAGGAAGTAGTCTGTAAGCAATATTTTAATTCCAGACAGACAATAATATCTCTGAAAAGAAGCATCATATTTGAGAAAATGCTCAACAGGAAGAAAATTAAGTTGCTCTGGCAAATCCACACAAAAGTGGAAAAACAGCCACAAGACAAACCTTTGGTAGATAACCTTTCTTTGCCTCCCCATCCATCAATTGCCATTTGAGCCTAATCTAAGTGTCAGAATCCTGAATGTGGGTTTTTCCAAAGTTCTCTGGTGAACATTTTGTCACCATAKGGTAGATGCTGGCAGTCCACATCACTGTTAACCATATTGTCCTATGCATTGCAAGGGAAGCAGAGCCCTTTCAYTGAGTCAGACTGCAGGGTAGCAATTACTTCAACCGTAATGCACGTTTTTAGATCACTGGCAATGATTTTGCAAAGACATCAAACATCTGAGCACATCMTAAATTCAGGTTCCCACTCCCTCTTGAAGAGTGGGCAACCTTGTTAGGATGCAACACTATGCCACTCCCACGATCCTTGAAGTCAAAAGAGAAACAGAAAAAATCAATGAACCATATATTTCAAAAGCAATAATACCATTGTCCCTCTGCTTTAAAAGGCAATAGTCCAATTCTCCCAGCCACTGACTGGCTTCAGAGTTTACCCCACAAAAGTCTCAGAACCCAATTGTAATGGGTCCAGAAAGGCAATGGCTCTGCCACAGAAGTATGTGGAGCACTCGGTCACTTGGTTGCAATAGGTTGACTTAACTTTCCACATGACAGGGTTGTTTTAATATCGTATGGTATCAGATACATGACCAAATCCTGTGAATTTCGATTATTTAAAATATATAATTATATAGAGAACCTGGCAATGGCAACCAAACAGAGGAATTCATCTGGAAATCATAGTACAAAGTCATGATGATGCCAATTCAATCCTTCATGTCTTACATTTTCTCTGACAAATCTGAGTAACTTTGAAATAACCATACATTTTACCATGTCACCACAACACAAGGAACACCTTGTTTATGAGTTCAAATGTTCCTTTTGTACCTCTTTGGCTCAATGAGCTTTACTCTTCTGTTGAAATCCAAAGGGACACTCTTCTCGGTGATTTAGTTCATGGCTACTGGAGTTCAGGATGGTACATGACTAAAACCATGCAGGAATAAATAGTGTTGGAGGACCCAGCAAGGCTGGAAAGAACAGGACTGGAAGCCCAGTTTTCAAAGAAGTCTCAGTCTGGGTAGGATATCAATATGGTCATGCCCCTTTTCTTTGTAAACCAATAACTAAACATGCTGGGTATCACTGAGTAAGGGCAAGCACTACCTAAAAGAACAAATTCACACGTGGAAGTGCCACCCTGCAGGCATTAAACTCCATCCTATCCCAGGAAAGCTTGAAGCCTGGCCCATTCTCACTCACAGAAGCTCCTGCACACACCCCCAGCTTGCAGAGACCTGAGGGAGCTGCCACAGTGCAGGTGGGGTGTTACACCTTGTAACATAGCACCTCAAATAAAACTGAGTCAGTCTTTTTTAGATTCACACCAAACCTAAGAGATTCTCTTTGTTTTCCAAAAAAAATGTATCATCAGCATTTCAGAATTGTTCAAAGCCCTTCAGCTGGGGGCAGAAAGGCCCCCCAGCAAGGACATGCTGTAAGTAGCTTGCAGACACTGGCACAGTCCAGGCTGCCCTTGCCTCKAGGAGGAGAGCTTTGACAGGGACAGGCTCTGAGCTCYGGGTGGTGGGAGAGATGAGATGTGAGGCAGTCCTATGAAGAGCTCCCAAGAAAAGCAGAGGAAACGGAGCAGCTGGTGATGTTGCCACCCATACCAACATCATGCCTTCCCCACACTTCCTTTTTGGCTCTAAGATCCATAACTCCTGYAGACACCCAAAAAGGTACCCACAGTAAGCAGTCTTACTTTGGCGCTCTGCAGTAACTGCTTGGTCCTTTTACCTTCTGCCAGCACTTACTTCTGAGGTGATGACTGCCACAGAGAGCTTTGGAAAAAGCTTATGTTCATAAAGGAATTTGTATTAGATACTGGTTTGTGTGACTTACTGTATTTTGTAAGGGTTTTTTTTCCCTTTGGGAACTGTGTGTTATTAATGAGCAGTTTTATGCTTTACTTCTAGTACACGTATACCTTGTAATGGATGTGATTTTTGTTTGTTTGTTTTCTTTTATTCTCTATACAGAGACAATTAATATAAGGTAGATACTCTGGCTGAAATTCTGATTCTGCCTACCAATTAATTTATGGATAAATCCATGTCKTAGCTGGTGACCAACTTTTCACCAACTGTGTTGTTACAGTCTCTCTATTTTAGCAGAATATAAGATCCTGAATGAGACTAATGCTAGTTGGGCCTTAAATTAAAAGGAAATAGTGCATTTCATGTTTCCCTGCCACCATTTCTATCAGCCCTTTTCCCTTGGTGTTGGGACACTGGAGAAGAGCACTGGCTACTCAAGCAGTCACCTGAACATCTCAGCCACCTCTGTAGCTGTGCTCTGACAAAATTATGGTGAACCAGATAAACTGCAATGAATTTTTCTTTTTTTTTTTTCTGGGGAAAGACACTGGTTCAAACACAATCTTTCTGTAAAAGAAATGATCTGGACTAAAAAGGTTTTATTTTCCTCTACATCCATCTTGATATGGTTGGAAAAATAAGGGGTCTAAAGTTAACATTTACAAAAGTGCATACATTATACCCCCTATGTGACAATGGCAGCTGTCTGTCTCAGTGGCTGTTAGTGACCTCCTGCTCCAGAAGCCTCCTCCCTTGTCCAACCAATTTCCTCTCTTCTGTTTCACTGAGAGCTGTGTCCAATTTCTTAGTAATTGCTGTGTATAACGTAGGACATAAAAAAAAAAAAGTTACAAAGCTTGTGCAGGACTTGGTGTTGTAATTAACCATCTTTTGTGCCTGGTTATCAATTTAAAAAAAAAACAGAGTGACAATAATCTGGCCTCTTAATGTAATCTTCAGCATATTGTAGCAGCTATTTTAGACACCTGTTTTTTGTAGTTTTACTATGGCTGTAATTTCTGAGTGAGGACTGTCCACTTGAAGAAGCAGTGAAGAAACACATCAAAATGATTTTTTAAAATCAGTTCTATTCCACCTCCTGTGATTGTRTATGAAAAATAAAGCAACAAAAACAAAACCTCAACTACTCGCCAGGAAGAAACATCTCAGCCTCAAAAGTTCTCATCTGTAAGACAGGCATTTCTTCTAGTCCTCCTTTTACAAAAGTAGTAAATTACTCAGAAGATAATAGATATACAGTGCAATAGTCTATTTTAATAGTCAGCAGACTATTTTAGGCTAATTAAGCTAACTAGCAATTCTAGGGTTGCAGTGATTTCTCTTTATTGATACATTGACAATTATACTGTTTACATAACACTTGATGTTTGAAATCAATATGTGCCAGTGTCCAGTGATTTGCTAATCTAGTTTCTGGTCTAATCCTGTCCTATTTTCTGCAGCATTTTCTGACTTCATATTATTAATCATGTTGTCTTTCTAAAGTGATTGCCAAGTAAACCAAAAATGTGTTTTACACTGCTATTGCACTGCTCTTGTCTTTATATACAGTAGTTTTTATAAAGATGTCCTTAGGTTTTAATAAATGAGTGTAACGTAAACTAATCTCGGTAATAAAACTTGCTTTAGTGTTTCAAAGGCTGTCTGGAATAGCTGTAGAGATTTGAGCTCCCAAGGATTTCAATAGCTCCAAAATTCRTGGCTTCCTTTTGCTCTGCAGGAAATCCCCAGATAGCAGAACCCCACAGTCTGTACAAGGTTAAAATGAGCTGAGTGTATTTAACCCAAAGGATGGATTTAGAGGCAGGGGCAAGGGGCCCCAAGAAACCAAACAACACCACAAAAAAAACCACCGCTAAGGTCACTGCATAAAGCAATCTATGTTCCATTTTGTCTGCATCACGTTTCCAGCAGTTGCTAATACCAGATATTTGAGAGGGAAGTGTGGGATACTGAACAGAGACTGCTAAGAAATAAACATAACCTTTCCACTGCTCCAGGAAAGCTGAGAATACCAAACTACAACTGAACAGAATGAAAGCAGCATTCTGACTTCCACAGATAAAATACTGTCCCACATGGCTCTTGTAGTAGGTCCACCTCCCCAGCTGAGGCAAACGCAGCTTAACTTGCTCTGTACAAAAAGGCAGGACCAACAATTCACAGAGAAAAGAGATTTCTTTGGTTTTTTTCTTCCAGACTGAAGGATTTGGACAGTTTGCCCAGAATGGTTTAAATTTTCTAAACATTCTTTCAAGTCCCTTTGTCACCTGTTGTTTAGAGGGGCATCATTGCCAATGTTCCCAAAACACTGAAGACTCTGAGCTGGAATTTCAACTGTCCAATTAGTAAAAGGGAGTATTTTTGACAACTGCATTAAACATTCCCACAAAACCAAGGAAAAAAACCCCACCAAGAAACAGCTGCTGTTTTCTGCTGATGTCTTTGCTTATGCTGGAAGCTTTGTCCCCAYCCACCCACTCCTGGAGAAGGTGTCAGTAAAACACAGGAGGTGTCCCGGTCCTMCCACAGAGCATGGGCAGGAGCAAGAGCTTGGGGGATTCCTCCTCTCTTAGAACAAGTTGCTTCCCTTGACAGAAAGTTCTTGCTCTGTCCTGCTGCCCCCAAAGCTTAAGTTTTCCTCAGCTGTTGTCCTGTCAGGACTTGCTGTCCTCTTTGGCTCATCCCACATCCTTGATATCCCACTGAAGTCCTGGCATTTACGTACACAGCAGGTACCTTTTCACATTAGAAATTATCTTTTAGCATCAGATTACTAGCCTCACACTAGAGACTGTGCTGTGGGAATATACTTAAACAGTCAAAAAGAGAGACAAAATTTTAAAGCCAAATTTTAAAGGAAGGAGAAATTCTTTGGAATGTCACTCACTTCAAGTGCCAAGATCTCATATCCAGAGCTTCTGTAACAAAGCACGTCAGCTCAAAAGTGGAAAAGGATCATTTTCATTAAAGCAACGCTTCAATAGCTCTTAGGGGTTTTGCAACTGGAAGAGACTGCAATTGTATCCCACTGTGCTAAAATATATGGAACATTGCAGAAATAAAGACAACAAAAAGCAGCTTTAAAAATACATAAATATGTAAAATTACAAATAATCACAACCCACTCCCCTTCTCAGACTGCACTTGCAATTGAAAACAGCTAAATATACAAGACAAAGGAAGTAAATCAACTGATTGAGTATGTTACATTTCCCTTACCATGTTTCAACAATTTTTATGATGTGCTTCTAGTAATTGAGTGAGATTATATTCAACACATTATGCTCAGCAGGAACAGCTTTTATATACCAAGGAGCAAATTAAATATCTCTGGAATTTCCATAGATGTTTAAATGCGATAGGAGCTTACAGACAGCTGTTACCAAGGCATTATCACAGAGTTAAAAACAAACCGGAGTATCACAGCCAGCTCCTTTAAATTGTTTATTCTTACTAGAAAGCAGAGACCACACTGTTTYGCTGCTTGTTCACATGTACAGAAGGACACGGGGAGAAAAGAGATCTAAGATTTGGGATTTATTTCCAAGAAAACAAAACTTTGTCCCTCTCACCCAAGCTGTTCCCAACAATTAATTTGAAAAATGAAAAAATATTATGGGGGAAAAACATTCCAACACATTAGGTATGAATAGCTACTGCTGCTCCTTTTTTGTAGTGAGTATTAGCAGTGATAATTGGGTTTAAATCCTTAGCTTTGACAACACGCGAACAAAAAAAAGCTTGATCTAGGTAGCATTTGAGAATACTMTCCCCTTGCCAGCAACACAGATTTTATTTAAGCCATTTTTGTGAATTACGTGTGTTTTGTTTGTTTTGACTGCCTTACTGCTTAAAAAGCCTTTTTTTTCATGTAGGGCAACTGAAGACAGTTGAAACTTTTGAAACATCTAAAAATCTGTGTTCCATTTGACCTTGAGGTTTTTGCTCCCCAGCATTAGAGCCCACGTCCTCTGTTCTCCAGTATTTGCTGTCCTGGGAATCAAGTATATTGCAATATGGAACTGTTTCCTGTAAAGCCACCTTCTGTAAGCATGCCTGGATTTTACTGGAAGAATTTATGTTGCAAAATGCTGCTGGGGTAGGTGGGAGCTCAGTAGGAAGTGCCACCTCCAGTGAGTAGGTGATAGCTGGAATTTGCTGTATAAACTCCATTATTATTTTAACCACACAGTCCACCTCCTATTTCCCTGAATGAATGTGCTCCCAGCAGCCACCAGAAAAAGCTGGGAATTCAGCAAGGAGACACAGCATCCCTGTGCTGTCTGCTCTTATTATGCAGATAGAAGAGCTCAAAGACATTTCTAAACCCTTCCCTCTTTCCTTTGCTAGTTGCATATGGATGCTTGTTAAAGAAATCATMTCCAGCTAACAAAAAACTTTAAAAGCTCCAAACCCTTAGGAAAGAAACCATGCAATACTGTGAGTTTCACAGAGTCTCTTTTGTTGTACTACCCATAGAAAGGGCACATAAATTTTATGGAGTTTGTAGGCTCAGTGGCACAGGAGGTGACTTCTGTTGCGCTGTGGAGTCATCATTCCTCCTTTCACACCTTTTCCCTGTACCGCCCACAAACARTGAGCACTCAAAGCATTGCAGGCAGTGTTTTTACACGACTGGAGGGGCTCCCACCCTCCCTAACACACCTCATAGCCCTCAGCAGACAGGGACTTGCCAGCAAGGACCAACAGCTTCACCTTCTCATTGCCCCTCCAAGCCTGTGCACGGAGGTTCTGTTCAATCCCTGCACTGCCTTTGGCTGGGGAYCTGCTCCTTCACCTCAGGTCTTTCAGCCTTACACCAGCAAAAAGGGAGCCACAAACATTCAGGAAAAGTGCCCAGCAGTGGAAGTTATTCAGACAGAAGTTATTCAGCAAGAATTCTTGGGCTACTTGAATACTCTTTCARCTCCTCATCCCAGTTTTGAGTGTTCAGACAACAGGAAAGCAGGCCATGGGAGAGCCACTGGTATTAAGAAATACCTTTTCTTCTCAACCATGACACGGATATAGAGGCACTAAAGCTTCCAGCAATCTTTTGCRGAGACAGTTCCTTGCTGGCAGGAATGGACAATTTGGGCAAATCCAGTCTGCTGTTTCACTTCTCCTCTGCAACACCTAAAGAAAGGGTATTTTGGCTGGACTGTGGTCTTTCCTCACCAGCTGTTTTGAAATGSCATTCCCTGCTGCAGGCTAAGCCTTTCCAGCCACTGGAGGCTCCCAAATGCAATATTAACACCGGCCCACGCTGCAGTTGCAGCGAGCTTTGGACCAAGCCTTGTTCCTGAAAGAGGCTCTGTCAGAGCTGTGTAAAACTTGCATTCTGATGCCATGGGCAGATTTTTACAGGGCCAAGGTTTGGCCCAGGGTCCCTTGGCTGTTCTCTGCTYCAGGGCCCGGTTCCTGAAGCGCTGCCCTTGCCTTTGCCATGTCTCCCCATGTTTCAGGTGTGGTTTTCCAGCCCCAACACAGCTCCTCTGCCTCACTCCATCACCAGGCAATGAGGCATTTCCCTCTGTTTTCCAGGGAGCCAGGAACATCTGCATGCCCTAAAGGAAAGAAGCAGTTTTTAATACACTTCTGAGTGTGTGCTTTGCAWCTGTGATTCAAACCCACACTCTGCTCTCCCAGTCTACCCAGTTTCACCACAGCATTGAGCTTTGGCTTTGCTGCTGAGATGAACTGAGGAGATGAACCTCGAAGAGCTGGCGACCGGCGGATAAATTTGGAGTGGAACAGGGTAAAAATTGCGGGGTCTGAAGGGAGGCCAAGCTGTGTGCCCGGTTACTGTGAGCCAGGACCCCACAAAGCCAGAGGGAGCCCCAGCCCCCTCGCCAGCCCGGCTGTTTGCACATTCCCAAGCAGCAGCTCCATCCCTCAGCCAGGCTCCTCTCCCAGGCAAAGTCAAACACTCAGAGATCACCTCGGATCAAAAGCAGCCGCCACTCGCCCAGTGAGTGTGAGCACATACCAGGGATGTGTCTGCAAGCGTGAAGAATGATCCGGCCCAGACCTGGAATGTTCCAGCCTGCGTGGCTGACACACTGTGGCTCTCCTTCCCGTGTCCCAGCTCGAGCCATCGGCTTGGCCATCCCCTTCAAGCCTGTGCAGTTCTCATCACTGATTCCCCAGATTGCCGAAGGAAAACGAGAGCAACAAATGGCTACTCACTGAAAGACACAGAAAACAACAGATCTAGCAGGAAAATCTAAAACCAGATGGGTGGTTTTAGATGGTGGGGCCTCTCCAAAAACATGAAGCTTTTGCCAAAGCAGCTGAAGGATTATTTTTTTTCTTTKCCATTTTATCCATGTTTCTCATCCAAAAAACCTATCCCGGCGTACCTRAAGCCATTTAGTTGAGCTACCCATGGGTTTCCATGTGCTTTGTAGCTCCAAGGGTCAGATGACACAGGTTGGGTGGAATATATTTGGTGGCAGGCAGGTCTTGGCAGGTCTTAGCAGGTCAGCATYGCCCCTGGAGCTTGTAGGGCATTCACAGAAGAGAGTATAACGTGAAAGGTTGGGTTATTTCTTGTCATAGATTATCAGAGAGAGGATACTTAAGAAAACTGCCGACCCTGGAGAATATTGCAGGCCCTCCTAGTAGGGACTTCTTGGATGTAAATATGAGGTGTTTCTCCTAATRCCCTCATCTCATCTCTAGGTCAAGACACATAGATAACAGAACAGCAAATTCAAGTCCTCGGGGAAAGCTTTATGAAAACTGCTGTGGCTGATTCATTCCCAGCATCTGCTGCTTTAATCCTCCCTTGTTGGAAAAGAAAAGAACTCGGGAACTGGCTGGTAATTAATTCTGCAACAATACTCAATAAGGAAAAGTTTGGTTTTAATAAGCAGAACAGAACTCCTGGTTTAACACAAACATATTCAGTTAGAAGGCCATCACAAAAATATTTATATTAGAAGCAAGAACAAAGCAATAATAACCACACTCTACAGGAAGTATTGCTTGTTTTCTGGTGATTAATAAACCCCAGGAAAGAATAAAATGGATGGTCTAAATTTTTCTTCCCTGTTTCCCATCAACTGAAACACACAAAGGAAATAAATGCCTATGGTGAAACCAATGGCAGAATTTTGCTGTGAACTTATATTATTACAGGAATGTCTTGAGATGCCCCTCCCCAAGGACCTCAAGTGATTTCTTATGAGGGAACAATGGAGAACACTTCTCTCAGTCTGGAAAATCAGACTGGAAAATCACCAGGCACCCCCTGTCCTTTCAGGTCCAGACAGCAAGTTCAGGGTCCCACTGTGCTCTGGGCAGTGCAGCAGGAGGGAGGRGCAGGGACAGACACCAGCTCTGAAGAGCTCCTGGAGACTGTGATGGTGTGGGCAGGTGCCAGGGAGCAGGAGGGCAAGAACCTGTGTGCTCTGCATAGGAAGGAGAGGAAACAGCAGAGGAAAGGGTTCAGCTTCCTCAGAGGTGACCAGGAGGAGCTGTACATTAGACAGCTGCCAGAACAGTATTTCTTACTGTTTAYACCCCTAAAATAGTAAAGATTTATTCAATTTTTATAAACGTTCTGTCAAGCAGAGGAACATTTCCTCTCCTGCCGGCCTCTGTGACCACAGCTCCAGCAGAAAGCAGTGGGAGCTCAGGCACATGCGTTCTCCAGCAGCAGCAGCAGTTAGTCCCTATGAAAACAATGCTAAAGAATCAGCTGAACCTCAATTGCCACATTTCTCATCAAAACATTTAGCTCAACAGGAAATACAATGTCATATGGGCAGTAAAAGTTTTAATTACTTTCTCATTATCCTTTGTTTTGCAATAAACTGCTGGAAAACAAACTACAGAACAGCCCTGGATGTTCATCCCACAATATTTTTTTGATCAGTTTTATCTAAAATATCCTCTCTCCAAATCTGCCTGGCAATATGTTCTGAGAAATCAATCTGTCATCRAGAATGTGTCAGACAAATTTTACAACCCCAACACCAGACCACAACTAGAGGTCATATGGGTTTTTGGCTGTCAGAAGCTTTCTCTAAGCCCTTGGGCTGCCCAATTCAGCTCTCACCATCTCAGGTCCTCTTCGTGGTCTAACCCTAGCCAGCAACCAAACACCACAAAGTCACTCCCCCATCAGTGGGACTGGGGAGAGAATTGAAAGAGTARGAGCTGGAAAATCCGTGGGTTGAGATAAAGAGGGCTTGATAGGGAAAAAGCCATGCACACAAACAAAGCAAAACAAGGAATTAATTCCCTGCTTCCCATGGGCGGGCAGCTGTTCAGCACCTCCCAGAGCGCAGGGCCCTGTCCCACAGAACAGTGACTTGGGAAGACAAACACCATCGTTCCAAATGTGCTCCCTCCCTCCTTCTTCCTCCCCCTTTATACACCGAGCACGATGTCACAGGGTGTGGAACATCCCTTGGGTCAGTTGGGGTCACCTGTCCGGGCTGTGTCTCCTCCCAACCTCCCAGGCAGCCCCAGCCCCTCCCAAGCACGGCCATACGAGGGGCAGGAAAGGCCTGGGCTCTGTGTGATCCCTGTTCAGTGATAACAAAATCATCTCTGCGTTATCGACCCTGAGCTCAGCACAAAGCCAAAACACAGCCCTGCTCCAGACACTGGGAAGGAAACAAACTCCACTCCAGMCCAAACCAGCACAGGCCCCTAAAAAGAGCCATGTGTCCAAGTCTGGCATTGCAAAGAAAGAACCTGGAAACTTTTATGAAGTTTTCACGTGCTGTGATGAAGATGACAGACAAAGACAGGGTCCATATGGGTTTTCAGTCAGGCACTGGTTTAAAAAAAAAAAAAAATTGCAGTAATTTAAGTGTGTTAGTCCAGATCTCTCTTACACACACAAATCTATCCTTGCTGGTACCACATTAGGAAGTTTTGCAAGGAATGATTAAGTCATCTCTGTAATTGATGTGCCCTTTTTGAGTGTCAGCTTCCTTTCCACAGGCCGTCCCAAGGCCAGTGTGACATTGCGGTGCTGCATCCATCAGTCACTGCACACACTGCTSCTTGTTTGCACCTCAGCTGGCATTGAAAACTCCCTCTTCCACACGGCTGGAATGCTGCAGCAGCCTCCTCTGCAACGAGCTCTGCTGGAGGCTGCTGGAGGCCTCAAGTGCACAAATCACAAATATAAAAGAGGAGGTGGAAACATTCAGGATCAAAGCAATGGGRAGAGGGGGTTGTTTGCTTTTTAGTYMAGAGTTGGAGGTGTCCTTGGGGTTTTGCTGTTTTGCTTTGGGTTTTGAGCAGCACGAGGGACAGCAGGGTCTGTCTGGCGTGGTTCAAAGGCAGAAGAGCTGGCAAAGCACTGAGAGRTCCCGAGTGCAGGAGAGGGGGAGGTTGGAGCACGTGGCAGTCACAGCAGAGATGCAAACTCCCTCGTGCCCATGGATTTTACTCAAGCAAATCGTTCACCTGTCCCACACAGAGCTGTTCATCAGTGCTGGCAATGCTGCAGGTTTCAGAACCACAGTCAGTGGTGGGAAATGCCCAAAGGGAGCTCTGCTCTGTGGCACTACTGTCACACCACTGGATGCCTGCACAACACCATGAGAGCAAAAGACTTTGCTCTGAGTCCAAGGTTTTTTTACTCATTCTTCCTGTTTGCAGTTTCTGCCTCAAAAATTAAATTCTGACTCTTTCTTTCTTCTTTTGGTGCTGGATGCTCAGTGGTTACTCCTCATGCCCTAAWGAGGGCTTTGGCTGAGCTCCAGGACCAAACAGTAATAGATGGAAACTGCAGGACACAACAGGAACATTGTGTGACACCAACACCAATCTCACATGTCTCACACTCCATGATTTTAGYATTAGCTCTAATAAATTCCCAGCAAATTTCCCATAAACAGATAAAATCCCTAAGAAACCAGAGCTACCAYTGGTAGGAGTGAGACAGGAAGGATTTGGGGTRATATATTTCATCAACTCACCAAAAYTGAGGTATACAGTAAGTYACTCTGGTGATACTTACAAAGTCTGTTAAAAAAAGCAGAAGCAGATAATTTTGTAAAACTCAGTGTGAATCCCCAAAATAAAGAGCTTTATTCTTTGAAATAGAAAACAATCATTTATTCCAGCTGTGTTCACATCCTTTTTGCCTTCCAGGGTTAATCTGCTGAAAAGCTTTTAGCTAAGATTAATGTATATCCAGCTGTTTCTGGACTTTTCTGTTTTATCCAAAAATTAACACACAGCAAACAAACAAACACATATTGGCAATAACATATTAGCAAGAAAGAGAACATTTCAATCCAAGCACAATTCCCACAACACTGCCTTTCATTCTGGAAGAATAAAACAAATTGATTTTTTTTTTTTTCTAAAAGGGAAAAAAGAATTGAAATGGGGTAAAAAAGATACTCTGTCAATTTATAGCATTGCTGAGAAGACGAGGAGATTAAAGGGATTAGGAGCTTGCRTTTTAAGTTTGCTGGTTGCCTGCATGGTATGGGTAAAGATACCATCAGGGAAACTGAGGCTACCAATGCCAGCAGTGGTTTCACCTAACACCTTAAAACCTTAAAACCAGCAAACCCCTTAAAACCTTCTGCAGAAGAATTCAACCTTCACTTCAATGTGTTCAATCGCTCCTCATTGCCCCAGCCAACTCCTGTTCTCCTGGGCAGGAGGTTGATGGAGCAGTTGTTTGCTCCCCTGTAGCTGTTAAGATCCCTTTATTAAATATTTCAAGAGATGCCTCTGCCCAAATTAAGGTACAAGTGAGACCATGTTGCAAAGTCAATTGTACAGACTTTTTAAACAGTAATTCTGAGATAGACAGAGAGAGAAATAAAAAAGAGGTGGGAGGGAGAGTGACAGAGACAGATTAAGTAGAAAATATCACTGCTCCATGGATCCCAACACCGTCCCTTTGATCCTCTCCGTCTGGTCTTCATGGTGGCTCCCCAAAAACACAGAGTTCAAGGGMTGAAGACACATTTGGGCCCAGTGGGAACACCCAGGTACCTCCCCAAGTCTGACTCTGTCTCTTGCAGGAGACTCTGGGTCTGCTGCCTCACTGTGCATCGTGCAGTGCTCTGCTGCAAGACCTCAGGAATCTGTCTGGGGGGGTTTTGGGGGGTCTTTGATGGATTATGAACACCTTGGCAGCTAGTTTTCCTAAAGAGATTCTTCACCAAAACACCACAAAACAAAAAACAATCTATCATGGAATGCACTTATCAAAGCTGGGAAGTTGAGCATGAACATCCTTAACCRGGACAGAGAGAAAAAGCCAACCAGTGCTGCACCAAGAAGCAYACTTTGATCTGGTCTCCACATGCCAGGTTTTGAGGAATCTTTCTAGRCCTTAGTAGATTCCTTGAAGCAGTACTGTAAAATTCGACCTGTGAGTATTTAGCTTGCTATTTTTTTTTACCTGTAAGTTTCCATTTACTTAGTCACCATATGGAATTTTTTTCAGGGCAAAGTTGCTGTCATTTCACAGCTGACACTGTAAGTATCACCTTCCTTACAAAAAAAAAAAAGAAATGCTATGCTTTTTAAAGCTTTTTAAAGCTTTTTAAAGCTTTTTAAAGCACAGGTATTGTTCCCCTATGTTTAATTAACTACCAGCAGCAGGCCCTGTAATGTTTTTCTCTTTGAGATTATGAGGGATCCATTTCCGACTCTATAGAAAAAATGCAAACAGAGGCAAAGATAATTTTCCAGAAGAGCACCACAGAATAGTGGAGAAAATCTGGTGGTGTGGGAGGTTAAATGAAGGCTGTGCAGAAATGTTGGTCAGCCTGACTAGCATAAGGTCAAGCCAGCCCATRGGGACCAAAGAGAATTTTACATTTTAACGGAGAATTTTTTCAGTGAAAAATGCTGCTTCAATTCTACCAAATTTGAAAGAAAAAAACTCATGAAAATGAAGTTGGACCTTATTCTATCACAAATGTTCCAGAAAGACACATTCCAAAATGGATTTAAAAAAAAAAAAAAAAGGCACTCTTGCAGGGCTGTATGTACTACATTAAATTTTCCTCTAAAGCKTAAAATGGAAATAAAATAAATTCTTGCACACATTCTCTGCAAATACTGAACTTGGCGTGAGAAGGAGGAGCTCCCCCAAATCTCAGCTTTTTTTTTTTCAGGATAAACCAAGCTGTTCTCTGAGCAGCATGCAAGCAGATATAACTTTAGATACTACTCAAGTCCTTGTCTGTGGTGATCCACAGCAAATGTGCATCTGTTACAGAAAAGGGAAGTTTAATTGGAGCTGAAGAAGCTCRTGTTTTCAGGCTGGGCGTTCACCCTGTCAGCAGCTAGTGCAGGAACCAGGGTTTTCCATCACTTTCCTTTTGTGAGACCATAAAAAGATCAGTCTTAAATGTTATAACATACAAAACTCCTGTTAGTATTTTATTTCTTAGGAAGGATTTTTTCARCATCAATTTACTAGGAGAATTCTTCATGATGATCAGTTCTAAAGAGGTGTGAAGGCTGACAAGGAGCAGGAAATTCAAACTTCATAGAAGATGTGGAATTATTTCCCTTAACATGTAAAAACTATTCATAGAGGAGCCGAAAAATATGAATCTGTTTACTTTGGGGGGGGGGGGGCGGTCCAATGGTGTTTTMCTGTGAATTCACAAGGCTTACCACATCCAAATACCAACCACCCCTAAGGAACTATTGAAAAAATGGTACACAAAGAGGGAAACACAATTCCAAGGGTGCCAGAGCACTGCAATATCCAAGGACCTCCAAACTGTGCCTGGAAAAGGTAGCAGGGCTAAGCTATAATAGACATGTTTTAGACAGTACCAAAAAAATGCAATTTAAAAAGAAAAACYCACACAAAACAAAACAAACAAAAAAACAACCAAACAAAACAAAGCAAACTAATAAAAAAACAAACAACACCCCACAGAGTGAAGGACCTTAAAATGTGAATGCCTTGAACAAAATAACACATCAACATGTTATGTCAACAAAGATAAAACTAGTAACAGCATCAYGTTGTTTGAATCTTAATGCAAGTATAGCGCAAATGGAAAGCAGTGTGTCACCTTTAAATRGCATTTCACTTGTAAAGGGAAATAAATACAAGAACAAAAAAAGCAAGCACAGAAAGCCCTTTCTTGCAGCCAGGTTGAAATGAGGCTCAGATATTGGTTTTATTCCTGGATCTCTGCTACAAAACCACTTCTACCTCCTCCTTCTCTGCTCATTGGTAGTTGGTGTTGCTTTTGCTTGAGAGTGCAGTAATTCAGCAACATATCAGACACATGTATCCATAAAACTGAGCATTTAATATGGATTAAATCACTGAATGTCTTCTCAATAATGCCAAAGTCTGGAGAGTATCAGCAGACCACTGAGAAAAAGGGTATTCATTATTTTCTAGCCTTCCTCAACACACTGCTCCCAAATCTGTCAAGGCTCTTCTKCACCCTCAGAAGTGCTGTAAAATTTATCCTCAGGAAGGATCCCAGACTGAAGGCTGGGATCCCAGGCAGATGGTTTGTCTTTTTTTCATTTCCAGAGAACTCAGCCTACCCTGAAGCTGTGGGGTTTCCATTACAGCACCCTCCCCTGCAACTGGCCTACTCCTCACAACATCTTCTAGCAATTTTATCTTGGCAGGTTTTCTGCAAGGAAGCAGGCTTCAAGAAGCAGTCTTGTTCTCCTAAGAGCTATATATATCAAAAAACAGTTGGGGTACTCTGAGTTCAAACAAATATTTCTCAAGTGTTTTTATTTGCACATAAAACTCAATAACTGGCTCCTCTGAAAAGCCAGAGTATTGATGTTGAGGTATTGCTTGAAAAATTCAGCTTCTGCAGTTTCTCAGTGTTGGGTGCACACCCTTCCAAGCACATGCAGCCTCACGGCAACATGCACACCCAGCTGAGGCCTCAGCAGCTTCTCAGGTCAAAACAAACACAATAAACCACAGAAAATTCAATATATGCTGCATGAAATACTTGTCTTTTCTTCAAGGGAAGCTCTGTTTTACAGGCTTTCTGCTTTATTTTTTATGACAGCATCTGTTTTGTTTTATCAGGCTTTCTTTTCCAGTGACATACAGAGCCTTCTGCAGCTTGCTTTTGAGATTTGGTGCTCAGCTGCACACGTAAAACAACAAAACATGAAAATAAGATGCTGGAAAGCAAGCGAGCAAGGGCTTTAGACTGCCTGGAAGTGGCCATCCTCTGCCTCCCACCATCTGGATCCACCCAGAGCAACTGCTGGCATGGGAGTCACTGGGATCACTTGGTTGGGAAGCAGCAGCCCAGATCACTGGGATTCCCAAAACCTGTGAAGGATGCAGAGATGCCCTGCGGCTGTCCAGCATCCTCCACGTGGYCCCAGGATTTCCATTTGTGGCAGAATCATTATCATCACCTTCTTCTCTGCTTCTTCATCTTCTCATAGCAGATTGCTGACACTTTTAGRAAATGGTAGTCTCTATTTACTGTCCACTTAATTTTTCACTTACTTTGTTTTATTTTTACTTAGTCTTTTTCTTCTTCCTCCCTTTATTGCCTTCTTTTCTCAACTATGTAACTATCAATATTTAAAGCTTTTTAAAGATTGAATTACATGTATAAAGAAGAGTAAGGCAGCAGACTGAAGATACATTAATCACTATTGCTTCATGATAACAGTAATGACAAAATACACATCAGCTGCAGCTTCTAAAACATTTCCCCAAAAAGGATGGATTTGGGTTAAAATAGAATGAAAATAGAATGAAAATAGAATGAAAATAGAATGAAAATAGAATTAAAATAGAATTAAATGCCCCCATTGTGGCCTATTTGCTTTCTTCTGTTTCCACTCCAACACAAAGTCCAACGAGCTTGTGTACCCAAACAAAACCCCTGTTCTGTCCCTCCATCCACCCGCTGTGCATGACCAGATTACCTGGGGCATTAATGAGGTCTCAGATCAGGACTTGTTGTACCAGTGAGTATTGAGTGATCCATTAAATACAGCTCAAAGCCAAACACACTTCTGCCCCTACTTCTCAAAATTTTAATGTAGGGACAGTGCACGTGGAAAGCAGCATGTCACCTTTAAATAGCATTTCATTTCCAAAGGGAAATAAATACAAGAACAAAAAAGCAAACCAAAAAACCCCCTTTCTTACAGACAGGTTTCCACCAGCATATAGAAAGTAAAATGGAATAAATGAATGAATGAAGCCAATGCCCTGTACTGAAATACGTCCCATGCAGCAGACAAGCTGAAATCTAAATACAGCCAGTTCCAGACCCACAGKGGTGTCAGGAACCTTGGTGGTTCATCTCATCTATGCCCAGGACACAAGACAGGACCAAGCACATCCCAACTGACCCACACAGACCAAACCCCAGCAGGGAGAGGCCTCCGTCCCCCAGGGCCWGCTGCTCCTGTGCTCTCCTAGCCCAGCCCAATACCCAGGGGTTTTCTTTTGAGGCTGTGAGATTCTTCAGAAAGTCATTTACCACTCCCCCAGTCAGTACCTGGGATAAGAGAGGAGGGTGAACTTACTCCTTTTTTATACAACATCACTAAGCTGATCCCCCTGCCAGCCTGGGGATGGTAAAACCCCACKGCCTGACACTTTACCATCGAGGAAYTGGTCATATTTTCTCTTAGGWTGTTAACAGGCCTTGTTTTCTGCCTTGTGCAGAAAAAAGAGAGCAATGGTCGACAAAAATTAACTTTTACTCTTTACATATTCTCACTGAACAGTTTTTAAACATCACTGAGCAGCTGTCACACAAGACTCACCTTTCAAAAAGTGAAATCCTGCCACATCCCAWCTTTCCAAGGTACTTCATCCCTCTGCCCAGGTGCAGAGAATCAACCCACTCATCCCTCAGCCAGTCACCAAACAGGAGGGAAAGGTTCTGTGGAGAGGATGGAAGTTTCCCCAGGCAGATACCAAACAACATCTGTGCCAAGCCAACTGAATCAGTGGAGTAGTYGGGAAATGTCATCCCAGACTGGATTTTTCTAGAAATATRAATTCACAGTGAAGAGRAGCCTCAATTCAAATGCCCTGCTAYTTTCAGAACCCCAGTTTGTGTTTGCAGGTGGCTGGTGCTGTCCATGCCAGCCTGCTCTACTCTTCCTGAGAGCTCTCCACTCCTCACACCCCTGCTGTGCTGCCCAGCATTTCTCATTACAGCTTTTGAGAAATGCCTTTTGAAACTCACTGCCATGGGGAGAAGAGACAGCCACGAAGATAAAGCATGCATGAGAATGGGCACGCTACACATAATTCTTCTCAAAAGGACAAAAATAGGAAGTGGAATAAGTTACTTGGAAGCTAAGCCTAACATGATAAAAAAGGGTGAAATACCAGTGAGGAAATTTCTTGGAGGCTTCCAACAAGGGCTCTTGGACCAACCTGGGCAGAAAACTCAGGGTCACCTGCAGCTGGAATGATGGTCAGTGTTTTCCCAATATTGTACAACTAAATTTRCACGAGATTCCCAGCTGCCATGGGGCGTACACAGCTGTAGAGGCAAAGGGACATGGGCAGGACACAGAAGCTCACAAMAGACACAGGAGAATTGCTGCATTTCAGTGAGCTGGGCAGAAAAATCTTCTTTGGTAGAATGCAAATTATTGACATTGCTAACAGAGGCAAACTGCCATTGGACAAGATTTTCCATGGTTTTGAGGTTAAAAGAAAGTCGGAGGGAAAAAAAGAGGTCTAAAATTGTAAAAATCAGTGTATTTCGTGTACTTACATTTTCAGCTGGGAAGGCTTTGTGCCTCTGTGTCCTGGAATTAGTATTTATCAGAAAAATTTAAGAAGGAGYTTTATACAGCTAAAAGATAGGATCTGAATCAGCAATGCAGCAGGCAACAGACATAAAAAAATAGGAAAACAATATAATATCTGTGTATTTTGGTTTACCTGCCCCAGCWGTGTGGAGGGAGTAGAAACTCTGTAGCTTCTTGGACCCCAGGGTTTCACAAGGGGCACATTTAAGCTTTTTGCCCTAACCTCTAAGTTAAAAGAAAATATACACTGCAGCCTCCAGCYTTCCAGAGCTCCTGATGGAAAAAAAGGTCACTGAGTTCTCCACTCTTCCCTGGGATTTGCTCCTGAAAGCTTAGAAACTGCAAGTTTGTGTGCCTGATTTGTGCACCCTCGTGTACACAAGAGGAGCCAAGCACAAGGGTCATGCTCCGCAGATGGTGCCAGATGGGTGCCAGACAAATTCTGCATTTTACTGTCCAGGAAAACCACTAAGCTTTTGCTTCCTGGTCGAGCTGCCAAGGCATCCAGCAAGAGCAATTTCCTAGCTAGAGGGATGTGTTTTTCCAGTGCCAATTCAGGTCTCAAGTTTGCTTATTCTCCTCACGTAGCACAACTGGCAGAAGTAACAGAGCAAGATCAAAAGGAAGAGATGAAGTATGAAATAATACTGGTAACAGACAAGCTGCAATTCATGATCAAAGGGATGAATCTGGCCCCAACTATATAAATAAAGAAMTATCTTCCCCCATTTCTGAAAGAATTTGTTGTTTCCCCTCATATCACACAATCCTTTCAAGTACAGCTATACTTAGGTAGCTGGAAGAAAAAAAAAGTAACAGAGCACCTCAAATTTTATCTGCTTTGCTTTTATCATCATGAAAGAGGGTTCTCCTGGGATCTCACTGCTTTCCCATTCATGCTATGTATAATCCACAAAACAAATAATCAAACCCCAGAGCATTTTCCACTCCAGCTAAACAAGGAGAGTGTCAAAACAAGGTGACCTGACCATTACCAGCTGAAAGCAAAGGGCTCTCAGCAGCCAGAGCAGCAGTGMACACCCCACATGTTTCCCCTCCACAGTCACAGAGTGGATCTGTGAGGTGGAAAACGTCCCCCTACCATCYCCCAGGGAAGGCAGGGATCCTCCTCCACACAAACTGACCTCAAAGCCTGAGAAAGGAAAAGTACCTCAAACCCCTCGCCCTCTGACACATGAGCAACTCTGCAAAGAGAAGGCTGCCTCCAGGTCTGCTGCTGATGCTCAAGTGAGCAAAAGAGATCTCCTCCCTGGAGTTCTGCAGAACCCATTGTGCAGGTCCACCCTGAAATGGACTTTTGGGCCCCAGGGAAAAGGAGAAAAAGCTTAAATAAAAGAGAAAAGAAAAATTGATATTTTCCTCTTCAAAAGCAAATCAAGACAAGTATCTAGAAATTTTCACTTTGACTTTTAAAGACTCCAACACTGTTTGCATCCCATCTTATTTCTTCAGGGTGATAGAGTGCATCTCTCTGGCCTCAGGACACAGTGGACCTTGATGGCATCAGGGTGAACTCTAGACTGATGTGCCAGAGACCAGGAAGCAGCAGAGTTTCTGTAACACATGCCAGGCCTGAATGACTTGTAGATTTTCCCCCTCTCCCTCTACCCCGTGCCAGAAATGGGTCCAGGCCCATCTCCCAAATTCAGGTGAGGTTAATGCCAGCACCAGCATTGCCCTCCTCAGTGTGCAGCTCTCTTGTGCTCTGACCTTTTGTGTCAGAGTCATAAACACGTTCCAGCATTTSCTGCTGAAATGGATGGTCTCCCAGCACACCTGCACATGGAGATTTTGCACAGAGAAGTGCATCAGCCTGACATCAGCAATGAYTAATGGGCAATCTGCAAAGCTGAGCATTCAAAGCCTTTTTGTTCCCATGGGAAGGACCAATTTACCCAAGACCTGAGCTCATACTTTTGTATTACCAACAACCCRATGTGCAGAAAACTTTCAAAATCCAAAAGAAAAGGCTGAAGATTTTGGATTCTATTTTTTTTTTCAATGTCAGCTTTGAAATACACACAATGYCCTTGTGGAGCAGAAATTTCCAAGTAATTTGATGTTTGCATGCCAAGAATTTTTGGTGTGATTGTTCCTGAACAGGAGGTGAACATTAATAAACACATTAGAAGGAAATGTGCCWGAACCATTGGAATTAGTTCCTCTGTTCCTGCACCCAGCAGCACCTTTGATCTGTTCCACAAACTCTGAGGGACCTGAGACTTGTATCCTTCTGAAATGCCACAATTCCCCTTAAYTTGGGCTTTAACAATATTACATTTGTAATTCATCAGTTTTATATCTACCTGCCTGCAATAAGAGCCTGCAGACACAAGATTGTAATCCTTGCTGCAAAATGGAACTCTTTGGAACTTTCTGCAACAAAAAAAGGCCAACCTCAACTAATAATTCATCTGCCCAAGGAAGGAWCAATATTTGCTTCACAGTGCAAGTTTGGGGGCTGATTTTTATGGCCTGGAATGTCTAAAGGAGTATACATAAGAAAGTGAAATGTAAGGCATAGCCTGGCAGGCTAATTTTAGAAAACTAAATWATCAAGTTTTAGCATTATTAAAGCTTAAGCTGGAGCAGTACAGGATTAAGCAGAGGCACAATAATGTCACCATTTWAAAAGTTATTAAATATTTGCTCTTTCAAGTAAAATTGTACTTTTGTAATCCCTCTATTCAGAGAAGAGTTTGGGGAAATATTCATGCATACAGTCTGGCAGCTGAATCACCTCCTTTTGCTGTGCATCCCATTTGCTTTTTCTGTATTATTCGCTACCACAGAGACACGGTGATTTAACATTAATTTAATTTACATATATTAAATGTGCTCAGAGTATTTGCACAGCTTGACTAGAACTAGGGGACCAGCTTTCCAAATTCAGATAACTTCAYGGCAAAGCCCACAGGATGCAGTTATTTTGCTAAGCTGGCTGTGGAACAGTCACTTCTTAACTCCTCAAATTTAACTATTCATAGAGAGTTAATTACTTCTGTTCTGCATGTCAGCAGCAGCTTGACAAGCCTTATGTATTAGCATCTCTTTCCTTTGTCAGACCCTTGCTCTGCATCTGTGTCTTTCTCAAAGCTTTTCAGAAAGTTTCTGTGCTCATCAATATAGTTTTCCTTTTGAAAATCATAAAATTGGATGGTTGTAAAAAAARATTGTCATGTTTTGAGAGCAAAGGGAATCTGCTGGATTTTCACAGTCACCTTGTTGCTCCTTGCATCAGTGTAGGTCTAGACCTGTAGTGCAGAGTATTCCAAATCCCATTCTGTGTCTCACTGTGCCACTGGGGTAGGAGGTGGAGCTGGGAAAAAGGGAGGGGTGGGGGAAAGGTGTTTCTAAGGGCTTATTTTACTTCTCATTATCCTGCTCTGATTTTGTCAGTGTAATAAATTCAGTTAATACCTCTAACTCAAGCCTGTTTTGCCCATGGCAGTATTTGATGAGAGATCTCTCTCCCGGTCTTTAGTTTAAATCCTGAACCCTTGGTTGTATTTCCTTTCCCCGGTCCAG
>NW_026623248.1:301800-311794 GCF_030028575.1 Malurus melanocephalus | reverse complement strand
CAGCATTCTAAGTGTCTGTAATAGTAGGAAGGTGTATGATTTATTACACTGAACAAACTAGGCTAATCATGCTCCATCTTAGCCCAGAAAGTGTTTTGTGTAGYATTTGCCAGCCTCACCTGAGGAAACTATGGTTTTGGTCTCAAAATGTGGTGCTGTCTTTCATTCTGAGTCACACTGAGTAATACACACAAGCACCATTGTCTCCTGGGTTTAGTTACAGCCTAAAGAAAAATAAATTCTTGTTTAGTTTCAGCAAGCAACCAGCTGAAGCCTAAAGCATGGATTAGTGCAATATCAATATGATGCAAACAGSAAACCAGTCTGCTTCTGCTGCCCCTCAAAAACTTACACGTGAGCCACAAGTTGTATTTTCTATTTACATGGATTTCTCTGTTGTGTTATAACATCCCTTGTACAATGTTCTATCTTAGATTTCAACTCCTTTTCCTCAGCAATTTGCAGGGTTGCATAYTGTGTGCCCCAACTCCCTTGAACTTCACCTTTGGGATGGCTGRAAACCTTCTTCTACTCTGCAAATTSGTGGRAAATTAATTTAAGCAGTTCATTCTGTGCCAGTAACACTCCTTGAATTGTTACTTTTTAAATTCATCAGCCTCTAGTAATCTTAAAATTCTAGAGGGGTGGTGTCCAGCCTCTTTCACCTCTGCCATTGATATAGACAATAAAGAAAACTGGAACAAGCAGCAGAATCCCAAGTRCAATCACTCCCTAAACCAAAGCACATCCAAACCACTTGGTCAGGGGGATCAAAACAAGTGCTACAAGCACAGAAACAGGCAAACACAGCTGTAAACTTGTTCATGACTCATTGACTGACTACTGCAAACAGCAGAAATTTAACCAGTAACCTACTAAGGAGTCAAAAGCCTCAACAGTCAGCAGCAAATGTTAAAAAAAAGGTGAAATCCATATAATGACGGCAAAAACTACAATATCACTGTGTTGTCAATACAATTTCCAGCAGAAATCTAAAACATAGCCCTATAGTAACTACTATGAAGCACGTTAACTCTATCCCAAAAAAACCAGCCCAGTTCTGAAGGAGAATACTAACATTTCCCTGTTCCCTGTATCTTTTTCAGTAGAATCAGCTACATCAGCCTCTGGTCAACCAATGCACACAGATCCACCAATCCTATCATCTATTTAAATTAAAAAATTTACAAAGCAAATGAGAAACCATCCCCTGTTGTGCTGTGGGAGAATCAGAGAGGTTCAAATTATCACAAACATGGTGTTATGGCTGACTTAGGAAGCAAATCCTTTGGGTTGTGACAGGGATACACAGCAGGCAAGGGGAGACAAGCTCAGCCCTCCTGACTCAATTCTGGAAAAGGAAGWGGGTGTGCACATGAAACATGAGGAATGGCACATATTAAAAGAAAACTGTGAGAGTCACTAGGAAAGCAATGAGAGCTGGCAGGCAAAGCACCAACAGGATTTGCTCATTAGCCATCAGCTGCTGCCAAGATGAGTGGGGAGGGGGAGCACGACACCCTGAGCTGTCACCATCGCCTCATCAGAGCTCTCTTCTCCCAAACTTTTCTTCCTCTCCCCTCCATCAAAGGAGTCCTGAGGGACTGCAAAGCACAAAGTTCAGCAGCCAGGCAGGCCTGCCACTGAAGCAYTGACAGCTCAGAGATGATGTCTCCACACAAGCTTGGGAGAGTTTTGCATTCCAGCATGGAGCTGAGCTCAATTTTGTGTTACCTACATGGGTACCATCCTTCAGACAAGCCAGCCTGAAGCCTGGCAGAACTTCTCCTTCACTGAGGATTTCTCTCTTTTGTCTCCTCTCAGGCTGGATATGCAGGAAAAACCACAAATGAGAAATCTGCTTATTAAAATGTGTTAATAAAACTTAATGTGTTATATGTAATCCGTGGTTGTGATAGTGGATATTCAAAGTAAGTGGTGGAGGAAGTAAACTGATGTTTTCTATWAGTCCAGTTTGTGCTAAATAATACTCCTCCATGGTAAAGATGCTACTTAAAAAATTATTGGAAAATCTAGTACTCAGGCAGTTGACTAGGTTTTGTTTAAGTACCAGTTAAAAATTAGGGAATGAATGTATGATTTAAAATATATTTCTAAACTTATTTCATCTGTATTTTCCATTTAGCCCATACTTGGGATGAAGAGCACTCTTGTAAGTTGAAATTACTGTCTAAAWGCAACAGTCTCAGAGAATTTTATCTAAGCATTTTTTAGTTCTGAGTTATCACTTTTTTTTTTAAGCAAAATAGATCTAATTTCCCATTTACAGATCCCAATCTCTACTTGATTTGTAGTTGAGATTTTTCAGCATTGTGCTAATTCATGAGAAGAAGAGAGAKAAAATAGCTAGAAACCAAAGGAAAACCAGTTTTGTTTCACTGTGTAAGGAGCAGGAAATACAAGGAATTAACAGAAGAAATAGGACAGGCAGGGCAGAGAGGGAGAACAAACATTTCTCCTGTCTTCCTGCTTTTCAGTGGCAGCCCCTCCTGTCTATCAAAAAAAACTGCAAAGAGACTCCAGAGTCCCCCAGGACATCAACTATGCAAAGATGGGACATGAGAGGTTGAGTGGCTGTGTCYCTGTCTGCCTGGGTCCAAGCAGCCTCCATGCCCACTCTGCAGAGCTGCAGCCTTGACCCCTAGAGCAGATCCCCAGCCTTTCTTTCAACCCCCTTTTTCACCTGCTCTCTTCCCTAAATTTAAGGCAGGAGCTTACAACAGAGCCCACTGGATTGCCACTCAATCCCTTTCAGGAAGAGAGTCTTTAAAAATCCATTGGACACCAACACCTGAGAGCAGGAAAGGATTGCAGGTGGGGTTTTTAAGCAAAATAAAGGCTGAGTTTCCCACTGAGTGATATGAGTTTGTGTCTCCAGGGAATGTGTGCACAAAGCAAAATGTGTGACCTGATTTCAYTCTTCACAACTTCCTTCTAGTTTGTGACATCAGCCTCCCTCTCACCTCAGTGATGAGGCTCTTTCCTTCCTCCATTATTCCAGAATTGCTACTACTTTTATGAAGCCAGGCYCTTTTCTCCCTCTGTCATACCTTGAACTCTCTTTCCTTTGGGGGGAGAGAATCCTTTCTGCTTCCTCAATGATGCCAGACTCTCTCCATCCTCTATGATGTGAGATTACCCCCAAACTCTATGATTCCAGACTCCTTCCTCGCACTACGGTGCCACTTTACCTCCATTTTTTGTGATGGTGGACTCCCTCCTTTCCTTTTTGATTCCAGATTACTTCCACCCTCTATGATATCAGACTTCATCTATTTCCAAAACTATTAGAAAGCTGAATGTTATTTGTCCTCATTCAGGAAGATTGGGTAAAATGAGGATTAATTTTAGCTAAGTTATATCCCATGGCTAAGTGCCTGTGGATGTGCAGAGAACCAGGAAAGAGTGATGTAGGAGTTCTGTGTTGCCTGCCTGGGAAGGAGCAAAATTACTTCTATAGTTTGTCTATTTATGATTCCTGTAATTATCTCATAAGGAGAATGACCTCCAGGATGTCTGAGCCAATGACAGCGATGTTCAACCACAGCTTTCTCAGATCAGTTTTGTCATGTAACATATTTATCATAAATATTTTGTCCTATTCTTCCCCATCCTAACCTTTTGTTCTCTTCCTCCCCATCTGTCTGGTGACAAAAACGTCACCAGTGTGCAAGTTGAGTGCAGCTCTAGTGACAGCAATTAGATGGGGAACATTAWTCACAAACAAGTTTGACATTGGTTAATACAGAAATTAATCTGCTGGAGATTTGAGCACTGGCTCTCAGGAAGGTATTACACAGCTAAGCACCACTTCATAAGCTCTTCTGCTCCCCAAAACCCCACTCAACAGTATCAGCCCCAGGAATGGAGGCTGAGACTGAGTCTCAAAACAGCACTAAAAGGTGTCCCTGAAGAGCCCTTGGCACGGGCACTGTTGAGAGAAAAGCGTGCCAGCACAATTCTCAGGGTGGGGAAGAAGCTGGGGACAGCTTCAAAATGARAACAACCTGCAGGTATTGTCTGGTGGGCAAGCAACACCAAATGGTCCATGGGGTCCAAGAATTAACTTCCTCCACTCTGTTTCTGCCTTGAGGGACAGACATGCCTTGTGAACAGCAGCAGAAGATTTTTGCCTTGCTTTCAACACTAGAACTTCCCTACAGTAGCGTCTGCATTTTATCATTTTATCACTACACCTCGCCACCTTGCATCCTACAGAAAGGGTCAGCTCTTCAGACCTCACCCATGGGCTAAGCATTTCACCCAGGGTGGCCCTCTCAGAGCATTTCTGTGCTGAACAGTAGCATTTTTTTTTTTTTTTTAGCATTTGTCTTGTGAAACTGGAGAAAACCTTTTTCTTTCAGGATTCTTTTTCTTTCAGGCTCACATAGAATTYCTTTGTAAGTGAAGCAGCATTAGTGTGTTGCCCAACGTCAAAACAAATGGAAGTGTCTCTCTTGAGGGGCACAAAAAAGCTTAATCTGTTTTGTCATTCCCCTAACCTTTCCCAAGCATTGAGTTTGTAATTTATTCTTTTATCCTTTCTTTAGGTGTACCAATAGAAAGTTGCTTTTCTTTCTTCATAGGGCTGTCTCCTCTCAGCAACCTCAGCCTTTATGAAAGGTCTGTTTACTGCAGGGAGCATAATTCTGCTTTTTTCTCCATTCCCTTTCCTTTCTCCTGTCTTGGTTTGCCAGGTGGTGACAGTTCCTGCACCTTATTTTGGTCATTAGATAAGTGGGTAAACTTCCCTGCAGAAATAYTTATTTTTGAGTGAAAGCAAGTACTCTTTTACTGGAATGTGCTGGATGTATTTGGTTTCTTTTGAAAATACACTTTAGTGTAACCTTTGTAGAAGAAAGGGAAAGAGATAATAAATAAAATGAATAAACCATAAAGGTATCTTTTCCAGAGTCAAAGAGATGAAGGGGAAAGGTTACTAAAGGAGGTCATGAGGTTATTTGTGTACTTCTAAAACATTCCTAAAGCATGCACCAAATTTAGGGAACACTGTATTGTAGGATGCAGAGGTCAGGCATGTGGCTTAGAGGCTCAGCCCCTGCCATTATAGGAGTGTATTGAAATTTTAATGTCTTAGAATAAAGAAAGCCCAAACAAGCAAACCCCCATACTTTCCAGTTGCAATGTTGAAAACAGCACACATTAAAATATGCTCCAAAAAGACACAGAAAATAACAGTTCAGGAGGTAAAAACCCAAGTTTTGCTTCTAAAATAAGTTTTTTTGGCCAACTGGAATACATCAGCATCATACAACTAATTACTCTTGTGATAATAGCAGTGTAATACAATTAGCATTCATTTGGCAATGACTCAGCATGACCATGCATAAAGGATGAATGAATCACTGCCACAGAGTCTCTGGCTATAAGCACCCCAATCCCAATTGAGATAAGCAGGCCAGTATGGCTCATACTGAGATCCAAATTTCAGCTGTATTTGAAGTTAGCTGGAAAAGTCAGTGTCAATCTGGATAAACACAGCTGGATAAACACAGCTGGATAAACACATCATGTGATGGGTGAGCAACTGGTTCACGGGTCAGGCACAAAGGGTGACAGTGACTGGGGTGACATCAGGCTGGCACTGTCACTGGTGGGGTCCCACAGGGCTTCATCTTCATCCCTGTGCTCTTCAACATCCTCATTAATGACCTGGATGCAGGACTTACAGGAATATTCAGTGATTTTGCCAGTGACTGAAGTGGGAGGAACTGTCAACACYGAAGGAGGCCATAAGGATGGGAAGGGTCCAACCTGCCCTTGAACACTTCCATATAGCATGAACATTGCCCCAAAACCCCAAGTTTCCAGAAAAACACGACTGTAATCTTGATTGGTCCAGATTCTGGGACTCACTATATTTGTTTCCATTCATGGCAAAAATTAATATATTTAGCTTCAAAACAAGGCCACTGTAAATTCACTTTAAATTCCTAATATCTGAGAAAACCTAAGATCTATTCAAAAATAAAGTTAAATTTAATCACCACGGTAAAAGAAAAAAAAAACAAAACAAAACAGTTATATTCCAGTTCTAACATCGTAAATAACATATTAAGTCTTACAATTCAATTCTGGTTTTATTAGGCCTTTTTAAACACTTCATTAATGACACTTTTAGGATTTAGGTTTTTTTAAGTCTGGAAAATTAAGGTTTTTGTCCTTTGAAAAATACATGAAGAGCCAGTCCCCAGAAAAAAACACACAGGGTTAATATCTAACACAACAGGGTTAATATGCAGAAGCCCATGAGAAACCACATGCTGAAATCAGGTGGATGCAAATATAACTGATGTGAAAATGCTCATATTCAACAGATCCACATAGAGGCTTTCCATCATAGAGAAACCATCAGCATTTCTAAATCCTGGCCAAAGATCACTGCAGAAAACCCCCCAAAATCCCTCTGATACAGGCACTGGTGATAGGGAATTATTGTTTCACTCAAGACAGAAAAATCAAGATCCTGTCCTCATGGGATAGTTCAGATCCCCTGGCAAACAGGATTCTTAAAACAGGACTATTCAGCCTTCAGCCTTGGTTCTGAATTACCTATTTCCTCCCTCCACTGCCCTTTGGGAATCYCTTTATGTGATTTCAGTTTGGAAAGACACCTTTTCTCCCCGTCTTCAATTTCCAGTAACACTGCAGCATATTGGTTATATCACATATCTTCAACATACATGTGGCAGGAGCTTCAGGTCATGTGGACAAAATGCCCTCAAAAAGCATCATGACACAAGCAAGCATAACCAGATCCAGGCTCATTTTGGCAACAAMAAAAAGAGGATCAATTGACCTTTGTCACATTGGTTTGATATTGCAGAACATACTTTTCCAAGGGCACCTATATTTATATGCAACACACTCCTAATTATGAGCACCATTATTGGGTACAAACTGGGTACAGTTCAACAGCCAGCTAAATGGTCTGCACACGAAGTTGGTTATAGAAATGCAAAGCTCATGTGGGGAAAATGTAGGCACAATCCTCATGGTGCCTCTGAAAATGTSAGGGTATTGCCCTAAAGCTCTAGAGACAAAGCTCAGCCATACACAGTGCCAGCTGTGAAAATGAGCCCGTGAGGACTTTTTATTTCAGGGTTCACATCAACTACTCCCACCCTAAAACCACAAGTCACAAAATAAAGACAAGGGTTTACAGTACAATACTTTCAGTTCAGAACATATTAACACAAATAAGGAGCTCCCTCTTCCCAAACACACTGCTTTTTTGTAATGTTCACTATAAAATGTTTGAAAACCTTGAAAAACTGTGGTATTTTTATAGAGCAGAATTTTCCCTATTATTTATCATTCTACTCCTGAATTGTAAGGGTTAGTTTCTTCATGCAGATTTATAGTATTCCATTGTCTTCCTCACAGTTCTGGCAATTCATAACAGTAGAAAACATAGCCATTTGTAAAGCTAGAATCAGAAAAAAAATTACTGACTAACCCTCCAAGTCTAAACCCTAGGAAATCATATTTGTACAATGAAATATTAGAAGAGGGTAGTTCTCTTTCCTTGCCATCTCCTCAATTTCCCTGCCRTCCTGTGAAATATTTCTACAACAGAATTACTGTGGTGAGTGAGCCAACAACCGTAAGGATGGAAATGAGATGGAATTTGTTCAGTCACAGCACCCTGACACCGTTTAGGTGTATGAAAAAATGCAGMTTAACAGAACAGCCCTGTCAGAGTTACCCAGCTTTCCCTGCAACGAACTCGATGCTGTGAGGTGGGAAAAACATCTTGAGTGCTAGCAAAGAGTCAGAAGGCACCAATTCTGTGCCTCCCTCGTATGGCTGGGAGCTAAACTTAGTGATCAGCAGTGACAGTGGCACCTGCCCACAGCCCACGCTGCAGCATGGGGTGACACCACCGAGGTTTCTCACACATGAGAGGTGCCAGCAGCAATGGGCAAAGGTGTGGAGGAAGGGTGGAAGTGTTTGAGTAAGTCTGGGAGGTGTGTAGTTAACAAAACAAGCATATCTGGATTTTGGAAGTTGTGCAAAAGATTTTAATCTGAAAGATTTACTGGGAGCAATAGCRCTGGTGAGAGATACCTCCCCCTAAGGAGAAAAAGTAATAAAATGGATGCCAGAAATGTAAATGCCATCTAATTAAAACCAAGAGCTCTGGACACTATTTAGAATTAGCTATACAGGTTCCTTCAGACTAAATACCCAGCTTAACACAAGGGAGCTCATGTGTACATTCAGTCTCTGACTAACAATTCCATAGCACTTTATAACAGAAGCCTTTTTGTATTTCTTTCCCTTTGAAGAATAAGCCAGATAATGAGAGTATTGAGAACCATCTCAAAGTTGAATGACAGCAAACTCTACATGACCCCTCTAATGATCCATTGCCCCTCCGTGAGAGGCATCATTGCTCAGCCACCTCATGCTGATCCACCTTTGGGATACCTTTGGGATTCCACTGCCTGCCCAAAGCTTGCTAAAAGGTCATTCTTGGTCTCTAAGGATGCAATTTAAAACTTAGCTCTGAAAGTAACCTTTCATCTTTAATGATGTGTTATAATCCCCCTGCAAAATGCTAATAATTCTAAGCTTTGTGGAGGTAATGGTGTTTACCCAAACCTTTAAGTCTGAAGGATTGAAATGCTGGGGTTTAGATATCGGTGCCAGGTGCCCGTGCAAGCACATCCATTTTCATTTAACATATTAACTTCTTTCCTCTCCACACATCTTCCCCTGTCATTTAGAGCCAAGGAAAGTAAAAGCTATTTCTGCTGGCCTTCCTCCCCCTTCCAGCTTTTTTYCTCTCTGTCTTCTTTCAGAAAAGGTCTCCTGTGATGGACCACATCAAATTAGTGTGGCAGAAAACAGCAACCTCAGGCAAATTCAAAGAGTAGAAAGGCTGTGAATTTGCCATACCAATTACATAGATCYTTGCATACTGAAAATTAAGACATTCAGCACACCCAGTTGCCATGAAAACAGATGTCACTCTTGGCTGCTCTGATGGTGGTCAGCACCTCAGAGGAAACAAACTGCAACAGAGCTAAAAGCAAAGGGGCTGGATCCCAGACACCTCAGAAAAATGAGAATAATGCAGATGTTTGAAAACTCAGAGGAAGAATTGAGAGGTTTTGATATTTGTTTCTTAAACATCCCACATTTTCTAGGTATTCAAGGCTGGAAATAGCACTTTTTCACTCCTTTCTTCCTAATGTTCAGACAAGCAGCAGTTATCCAAAAACACACTGAAAAGAGCAGTCAGTTTTGGCTTTTTTTATGTAAAGCAATAAGAAGGTTACATAGAGCAAGAAAATAATTTATTGTTGTCACATCACTAGGAACCAAAATAACATGTCATGAACAAATTGAAACTAGTTACAGAGACTTGCTACTATTTCTACTGCACTGTGCCATCATAGATGAGATTAAAAAACGTGATGGTGGGGAAGGGGAGGAGAAATAGCTTCCTCTAATCTCCCCTGTAAAAGGACATGCAGGTTAAAAAAGGAATTAAAGGATCTCCTTTTTCATTTTCAGGAAGATAACAGCATCCAGATGACCCCACATTGGGGGKAAGGAGACAAGATGGGATTCTGGTCTAACACCCACATCTTTATCTAAATTTCTTTGACAGCTAATGCAGAGAAATCAGGGGTCACAGTCTGGGGTGTCCTGGCAGAATTTTGGATGCCCACAAGAGACAGAGAAGCATTTCCTGCAGAAGGGTCCTTTCTGTCCTGGCTGAGTAGTTCAAGGCTGTGTGTACCACCTGTGGAGCTTTCCAGACTGTGCACACTGGTTGTCAACAGCTGGAAGATATTTCCACAAAATCTGTGTTTTTGGAAAGGGAAGCCAAATCTATTTGAAAAACTAGAATGCCCACCATATGGTCTAATCCATCAAAACATCATCCCCTCCACAGAAAATGAAGGTTATGCAACCCAAATAGTTTCTGATGTTTTGG
>NW_026623248.1:278168-301698 GCF_030028575.1 Malurus melanocephalus | reverse complement strand
AGATTTTGAGGACATAATTGCCAGTCATGGCCTTAATTGTCATAGATCACTTCACTTCTGGCAAGGATATGACCACCCACATGTTCAAGCACGTTTACTCTTTTCTGCAAAATTTATCTGAAAATTTTGCAAATATCAATTCAGAACTGAAGGCAAAAAGAAAAGACCACCCCTCAACTGCACCTCAAAATAAGGCAGAAGGTCTGTACAGGATTTTCCACMTCTCTTTTTACCTTATTCCATAAAATCTAATCACACTGTGTAGTTGCTTCAATATGCATAACATTCACCACTGAAATTTTCATTAGTTAAAATTCATTCTCATCAATAAAAACACAGATGGCTCCTAAAAGCAGCTTCTTCTGTACCAAACTGTTCTATCCATCTTCATCACACACTTTGCAGGCACTAAACAGAATAGTTATAAATTTTGGGCTCCTTTGAGGTGCAMTGCTGAACATTTTAAAGGATATGCTTTATCATATCAATCATATTAATCAAGGTCATTTGATTATCAGCAGGATCACAATGAATTTGATTCAAGGGGTGGKGCCAGTTGGGTTTTGAGGTCTCTGATGCCAGAGCAGCATCTCTAAAGCTGTTAGTAATCCCTGCCAATGAATTCACCAACATTTACTCTGTCATTGGATAATGAAGTGTCACCCTCAGACTCCCAAGTAGGGAATTTTACTACATTTCATCAAATATTTTTTAAAATAGTAGTTATGATGCACAGGTTTGCCAGTTTGTAAAAAATCTCTACCATTGTCACTCTGTCTGCCAGCTACACTGGAGAAGGTGATGGTGGAAGGTTTCCTTCCCCACCTGCTAGGGTGGACAGGTTGGTGCAGAAGATGTCAAGTGAGACTCAAACACTCGTTGGTTTCCCTTTACATGGCCTTTTCTGCACGTGCTCTGTTTTTCTGCAGATGTCTTGCAATGATGCAAGCCCTCACAATATCAGCAGCTGAGTGACWGGCAGCAGAGTGACACAGTGAATGATCAAACACTTGGAATGGCCATTACTCCCACAGAATAAATGAAAATTAGAGTRGAAAACTCAGACTGAGTCATTCACATGCTGACATATTTATACAAATTAGATCTACCAGCTGCTTTTATTAAAGCTGGATCAGGAACCAGACTAAAAGATTGTCTTAGAGTGAGAAATGATATAATAGAATAAATAGAATAAATAATCCCTTTTTCCTTTACTTGTTTGCAAAGTATGTTCACACAAGAAAGCACTCTCTCCCTTTTTCTTATGTTCGTACACAGTCTCATTCTTCTATTCCCATTTAAAATATTAATTTACTCAACAGCTTGTACCTATAAAACAGTCGACTAACATCCATCAGATGTTACAAAAAAAGCTTCTGATCAGCCAAAATTATCCCTGCTAGTATTTAAGTTAGACTTCACATCAGACTGATAAATGTGTGCTGTTCTGAAACTGCAGTTCCTGCAAGGTGTGAATGGCTAAAAGGCTTTAACAGGCCCCCACCCAAACTGCCCCTGTGYCTTGGAGCACAGCAGCAACACTCAGGGTGTCATTCACTCCCTAGGAGAACAAGCTTTATAGAATTTAAAGAACAAAGCACMGGACTGCGGAAGAGAGTTTCCTTTTCCATCAAACCCCAAATATTATTCATCTTTACAACAGAGAACATCATAATGGAAAAAAAATCTGGGCACATTCTAATGTTTAATTAGGGGCAGAAGTATTTTGGCAAAAATTCCTCGTCACAAAGACAGGGATAGAGGGGAATTTAATTACAGTGCTTATTGAAAATGTGTTAGCTTTACAATTCTCTCTCCTTCTGTCGTAGCTCTCCATTAGACACAACAAAACAGCTCACAGACCAGGTACTCTGATTAGAACAGCAGCTTATGAATATAATATAAGCTGTTGAGCATACTGCAAACAGGAAACCTTTCCAAAAAAATCCCTCTTGGTCTCCATGACAAATTTCTTCTCCCCACAATTGCCCTGATACACTGATAACTGGGCTGATAAATATGGCATGTGGCTTGTAGGGCTTTGCTGCTTTCCTTTGTGTCACATATTTGCACACACAGAGCCCTCGCTCTCAACAGCCACTGCTGTGGTGCAGCACATTCTGYCAGCTATTTGCAGTTCACAGCATATGACTGATCCTTTAAGTCACTCRTTAATATTTCTCCTCCCAGGGACCTTTCAAAATGTCTGATTCGCATTTCTAGAAGGATTTTGGGAAATATTCCATTGCCTGGTTATTTGATGGCAAATATTTTTTTTTCCCTCACACATACATTTTTTCCCCACACAAACTTTAGAATTTAACTGAATAAAAAGGTGAGGCAATAGTTTCCAATCTAGCAGGTCAGAATGTCATGTTCATTTGTTTTCAAATAATAATGATAATCTAGTAGCAGCAACAGCAAATGTAAGAACAGTAGAAATTAATGTGGTAGATGTGAGATGATCTGAACCAAATTTGGAGAGAATGTATTGCAATAGAAATTACTGCTTTTGGAAGAATTTGTTTCATGTATTGTTTTACACCTCTAGTGAATAAAAAAAATGCACAAAACGTTGCTTTTCTTTTTCATTTTGAAATAAAAAACCTTAGCTTCTTACCCTGAATATTAATTTCCTTCAAAGGGTTGCTGCATTTTAACCAAAGATGATAAAAAGTATTAAGCCACGTTATGTTTTATGAAGTCAGAGACAAAAACTCATTAAAGATTAAATTCTGCTGGCAATCCATCATGCTGCCTTGAAGGTAATTTTGAATTGAGGTATTGGATTTTGGGAATACATCTTCCTACCCGATTCACACACTGTCACTTTTCAGCYCCCATTAGAAGAGGTTACCAAAAAGTTCCCCTGAGTACAAAGGGAAGCAGCTGCCTTGACACTTCTTGAAACACTTCTCAATAATATCGGGAATAAAACTGCTTAAAAATCCATGACTTGGGGAGCATCACTGCTTCAGCCCTTTTGCTGCAAAACAGGATTGACACTGTTAAAGACAGCATCTAAACAGATAAAAGAGAAAGCTGAGGAAAGATAATATCGCAAAACCCAAAAAAAGGCTAAAAAAGTAAGCAGAATGTGTAATTTGCCTGAGTTCAGATGGAATGAAAAGCAGAACTGGGAATTGAAGGCAGAAAGCAGACCTTCTGGTCTTAATTTTGAAAATATCTGTATCCAGCACTACCTTTCTCAAATGAGAATTGACAGAAAAGCAGCTGTTTGATTTAGCCCTCCTTCTAAGAAATATCTCACTGTAAACAAGATGATAAAGCAAGACAGGATCTAATCAGACTGAGACAAGATCTGGCGGGACTATCAGTCTTGATGCTCCAAGAGCTTTTCAAGGACTCAATGGGACACATTTGCTCCCCAGTCCATGAGCCTGTCTCARAATTAGCTTTGCCCAGCAGTTGTGCTCATTGGATAAAATAAATCTCTAAGGGAGCATTAAGGAATGCTCAAGCAGGTGGAAGGGAAAAATTTAGCTTTAGGTGTAGCTGGGTTTGAAAATCCCTGCTGATCTTCAACACCCCGACCCCCCTTAAAAAAAAAAAAAAAAATAAAAAAAAAAAAAAAAAAAAAAAAGATTTGATGATGAACCAAGTTTAAGTTTAAAAACAACCACCCAAAACCATGGAGAGGATGTCCTCAATCAGTTTAAGCCAATATGATTTTTTATGAGATTAGAGCCATTCAACATCTTATAACAGCAAGAGCTTCATGACAACAGAAGTCTTTAACTCCTCTATTACATTCTAGCAGAATTGCAAAATCAGTACTGTTATGATCTTATTACAACAATATTACACCTGCCAGTTCTTAGCCAGCTGTGTCTGAACAACCCAAGGTGCAGCCTGTCTCCGTGGGCACTGAAACCATGGATTAACTTGGAGCCCTGCCCAGATGTAACCACCCCCTGCAGCTCCTGCAAACAGCCACACCACTCTGGTGTCCAGACACTATTTCAAATCCTCCTGTCCTTCCCCCAGAGCCTATTTTTCCCAGAAGGACAGAACCTATTTTCATGACATCCYGTTCTTTTTTATTTTAATCACATAGAGACACATTGAAAAGAAAACCACATTGCTGGGTTTTACCCTGTATATTTAGAACATTTTTCAAGAGCATTTTTGAGCTGTTTCCCTCTCCTTTTTTTATGATATTTGCCAGACATAACAACACCTCCTAATCTTCAAGTTAAGGGATGCTGGCTCTCTGCAGATTTAGATCCAAAAGGTCTGAATTCTCTTACTGAGCTTCAAATTAACCAAAGTAGGACAAAAGGACTTGACTGTAGAAAGGCAGATAACAAAGAGCACAGAGATTCACTGCCAACAAGATTATTTTGTATGATGGATTAATAGGCTCAGGTATTTACAGGAGACAGACAGGGTGCCCAGCTTCAAGAAACAATTTGTTCCTTTGAAAAAAACCTCAGATCTGGTACTAAATACAACCAGCTGACAGCAGCACTAGGCTGCTGACTTGTACAGCACCATGTTTGATGTTGACTTTTCCTCTGCTAAAGAGGGATGAATGGGTGTAGACCAATGGTGGTGGGTGGCTCTAGACCATGGTCAGTTTGGAAGACTAACAAAAGCAAAGGGTAAGCAACAGGAAAGGAAAAAAAAATACATTTTACATGCCTTTGAGATGAATAAAATGCCAGATCCCAGAGAGGAGGCAGATGGGAGCAGAGGAGAAAGCAGCACAGTTAAAATTGAAGCAAAGAAGAGATTGAATGTTGCACTGCAAGCGCTGTTTGATTTCCTGATCACATGAGGAAACAAGGAATTGCTGTCAAGGAAACTGAATTTGATTTTTTGTGAACAGATAGCAGGAACTAGGACAAACCAGGCAGGCAGCTAAAACACTGGGCCCCTGCAAACTTCAGCTCAGGGGAAGGGAGCCTGTATGAGACTTGACTTGGTACCTTGAGCTGGAGGTCAGGAATAGGTCCTGATCCCAGCTCGAATATCCTTTGAGGGATAATAGACATGAAATTTCTGCTTTTTGTTTCATTTCAGTTATTTTCAGGCAAACTCTTTGAGGGGCCAGTGGTATTTGTCACTCCACAGGCAGCACACCTCCAGTACAGAGTCAGAACATAATAACATTGTCACTTAAAAGCGATGACATCCAAAGACAATAGGGGATAAAATAAAGCAGCAGATGGCTTGGTGAGCAGAGGAAAATCCTAGAAACACTTTTTATTGGAGAGCAAGAAGAAGCGCTGCAGAAGAGCCATGGGAGAAGCAACAAAGGCTGTAGGTGTTATCACAGCACATCCTGTTCCACAGGAGCTGTAGGGCACCAACAGGGCAGGACAGGAGACAGAAGGGAGTGGGAAGACTGTCAACACCAGCAGATCCAATCTGTGTAACATGCAGCCTGATGCACTGGAATATTCACCTCTCCCTGCTGGGGGAAATGCCAGACACACTCTCAGAAGAAATTCTCAGAAGCTTTCTGGACCTGGGTAAGCTTTTCATGCAAACTTCCCACACTGTTGTACCGGGGATGCAGAGTTCTTACACTGTGTTTGCTCTTTTCCAGACACATAGACATGGTCCTTAGCAGGTTTCCTCTGCTGACAGGTGTTACCCAACTTTTTCTTTTTTTTTCTAATTATAAAATTTCAATTATTTTCAATCTGGTAATCTTCTTACAAAAGATTGAATATAGTATGAGTAAACAAAGCAGAACAAATGCACTGCAAAACTTATATATTAGTAATCTTCAGTTAAGGAGAAAAAAAAGGCAGGTAGATGACACATTCTAGATATTTATGCTGTAAACTACAGCACATAYAGAACAGTCCAAGCACACTTCAAAAGAGTTGGGTCTTGCCAACCTCCACCAGCCTGGTGCACGGGATAATTCCCCACCAGCAGCAGAAATGGAACCAGTTTGCTCTGAAATCGCCCTCACTTCATTTAGGCCATGAGTTCATGAACTGCCTTAGCTGCCAGTGCCTGAGCTGACACCAGGTTAAACTCAGTCGTGGCAAGGAGTTTTTTTTTTTGCTTCTGGAGTGAGCAATTATAGATAAGAAGCTGTGTGAGGGGTGAGATAATGCACTGAGTTGGAGAGGGCGAGAGGTTGAGAATCCCCATCAGTGCTGAGGAGAACTTTCCTTGCTGCTTACAGGCAGAGGGTAAAGTTTTACACAGCTCAGACTCACCAGGAGTCTTCTAACTGTGCTCCAAATGAAAGTTTGGCATCTCTGGGCTCCACTGCATGGGATAAACAAACTCGATCTATTTTCAAAAACAAGAGTTTGCTTACACAGAGTGTTCATATATAATATATAATAAATAAGGATTTAGAATTTAKAATATATTATAAATAAGGATTAAGATTAGTTCAAGAAGGCTCAAGACATATTCAGACATCCTTGTCATACTTTAACCAGTACCTCCACGTTAGAATAATGTCCTATTTAAACTAAAAAAAAGGTCCATAACCTGCAGACACAGCTAAAAAAAAAAAAAAAAAAAGCAGTGCTGAAACTATCATTAGGAACAGGCTATTGGCTCATGTTATAAAATGGTGGCATCACATTTGAGCTGTCCTGTTAAGGATGAAACAATACAGAAGTAGATAAAAATGTTATGGAAGTCACAGATTTAGAAATCTTACTTGAGCAGAAAGTCCTAATAGCTCCAGTCCCTATATCAACTCCTTGTGAAGGAGGAAAAATTGACCTCATAAGGACACTCTGCATTCAGAAAAAGAGAAAAAAAGTCTTAACAGACAAGAATTTATATCATAGATTAGGGAAAAAAAATACAGAAAGGGTCAGGTTGTCAAGGAAGCTCAGTAAAACATCCTTTTGTGGAAACCAGAGGATCTCCTGTGCTGGTGAATTTGGAAAAGCTGATTAGTGCACGACTACCAAGCTGAAAACCAGAGGTCTTGGCCAGCATTTGAATGTCTTCTACCTTTTCTAGTTATTATAATCTTAGTTATTATAATTCATGTCTCTAGCTCAGAGAAGCCAAAGGTTTTCTTTTTTTCTCTCCTCTGCTTCCCACTTTCTAGTATTTTCTTTCTGACTAGATGCAACTAATTTTAATAGCATGATCAGATGTTAAYCCCTTYAGGGGAAGGTCCCTGTCTTAAAGAAGCTGCTCAAATGTTGAAATGAATTCACACCAAGAACCAGTCTGTGGGGCCCTCYCATAAAAAAGAGATTTGGTGGATARCACTTTTGGTTATTATTTCTGCCAGGCTATYGAACAAGATKATTTTGTTCAAAAAMTTAGCACAAAGCCTTCATCATCTTGTATATTTCAATTTTTTTTTTTTTCTCTCCAAAATCAGCTTCCTTTCCATACTGAMCACATGGGAATTCCCCCTCATCACACTCATAATTCTCTGGAATTATTACAGTATTGAAATACAATGGCATGTAGAAATCACAGCTTCAATCAGCACCTCATTGTAGCAATCRCAGCAATTCACAAAGTTAAAAATATTCATTGTTATAGTCTAAATATAGGAAAGCAAAAATAAGTCATCTAATTTTGTAGCCAGGGAACGAAAGCTCCAAGACATTCAGAAACAGCCCCCTGGGGCAAGTTAACATTTTGAAATGTCTTCAAACAAGACTCAGCGTTACGTGACAAAACATCCCAAAACTGCAGTTAAATTTTGAGACATTTCTGCCCCATCTGAACCAAAGTCACAGAGTCCCTGAGYTGAGCCCCACATTATCCACCACATTATCCATTATGTCTCTTCCTCAGCCCTGTCCAGCACAGGAGCTTCAGAGTGGTTTCCCCAGTATTGGGCACATAGCTGCTACCATTGCAAAGAGGAATAAAACATCTTCTGCTATGGTCTCCAGTGGTCCTTAAGAAATCAGGAGAAGAAATAATAAAATAAAATTAACCTTACCTTAAATCTTTTTCCTTCTGCTTTTCCCTTCTCACTTTCAACAAGTCAGCTCATCCAGGTTTTTCTATCAATTCTTTGATCTTCAAACCAAATTGGTGTTTATTTCTATTTCTCTCCCTATTCAACCAAGAAGAGRGAGAGAGATATTTGACATTAATATTTTGCTTAAATCCTGTAGGTCCCAATACCTTTGGAATGTGTTAGACAAGTTTAACTTTATTCCTTGTAAATGATACAGAGTTGATAAAAGATGATGACTGGTAAATATAYACAKGGCAAWWWTTTTTCCTCTTTTTATCAATAGTASTGATGATTCCAGACTCTCCTTATGAAAASGTTCTCCCTGATGRAAATTCATTAAATGCAGAGCYCTGGAGAGTGAACTTCAGGACTACTTTAGGAATGTGACATGAACAATAATGCTCTTTAGAACAGTCAGGGTGTGGATACAGCAACGACATTGCTCTGCTATTTAAAATGTTGAAAACCTGTTTTACTGAGAAATCAGTGAGATTCCATGATATCACACATTCTTTGAACAATGGTTTTATGAATTTTCAGRGTTTATTTCAATATTTGGCCATGCGTTTGCCTCTCTGGCAAAACAGGATACTAACCTGGTTAATAACACAACCCAGAATACAATAACTTAGACATGTTTGACTGAAAACAAAGTTCATCAGCTACATTCCCTAAGTATATTATTTACCTTTGGCTTACTCTCTCAAAGGCTGGYAAAGGAAAATCCAGCTTTCCTACCCAAATTTCTTCTCCAAACTGCATCCTCCACATAGAGCTGAGACAATGTGAAAATGCTCAAAAGTTTCCAGATCATCAAAGCTGYTTTTACCAGGCAATGGTATCAATAATTTTGTAGCCCTACAATCTCTATCTCAAGAACAGTTTTTCCTCCACTACCCTTACGCAAGTTTCACTTCAAAATATTATTCTGGCACTGATACCTTTGAATTTTCAGGCAGGCCACAAACACCTGTTACTTTTTGCATCACTCCTCTATCAGTGCAAACAGCTCTTTTCTTTCTTGATTCCTGCTACTCTTCCATCCCCACACTTCCATCAAAACACTCTTACTTTTTCTGCCTAAACCACTAAATGAAATGTTAAATAATAACAGAATCAACAAATTAAGCCCAGCTAGCTTGCCTTCTTTTAAAACCCCTTCTTGCCTCCCCACTCCTGTTCTCTCCAGCACACCACCACTTGAACACACCCCCATTACCTTCCCCCTTCCACTGGTACCAATATTTAAGGCACCTTTGCAGCCTGGGGGTTCTTCCCCAGCAGTGAATTCCACAACGTTGGTCAGTGTCATGCAAGGATTTTGAGCAGCCACTGACTCCATTGAACAATTTTGCTGATGAACTGCAGTGGCTTTAGAAAGGAATGTACATCTTTTCTCAAGTCCAAACCATTCCTTAGAGATAAATAGTTTTYGTGAACCATGAAAATCACAGAGTCAGGTAATTTGTGCTGATCAGACACACAATCAGTTGATTAGCTCCAATTAATTCAGAGTTTGAGTGCTCAATTTTTCAGCCACCTGTTGTCAGGGACCTTTCAACACTCCCCACAAGAAAGTTCCTCAAASGAAAGACCTCAGCTGTTATCACTGAATTTTGTGTCAATACCTTCCTTTCAGGGATTAAGATCTGTACCATTTTTTAACAGATACAGGAGAAAGTGGAAAATGAGAAAATCCATATGGAAGAGACCTTGGACACAGAAAACCTTTCTGGAGGAACTGCAGTACAGTGAACCCTGAAGCAGCATGTGACATTCCTGTGCACACTGAGCAGAAAATGTCCAGCAAAATACTCCTTTAATCAGTAATTTTTCATCCCTTGCACTTGACTGGTTAGAAAAAAMCAAAACATTCTATTTACAAGTATGCCCAGATGCTTTTTTGCCGTGCTTTGCATTCAGAAGCAAGCACTGGTTTAGGTTTGCTTGGACTTTCCTTACCATTGTGTGTCTCTCCAGTGAAAACACCTGATTGCTGCAGGGAAAGTTCCAGAGCTACAACAGAGAAGTAAAAACATGCAAAGGCAGAGAAGGAGTACAAGGCTGACATTCCTCACCTTCTTCTTCAAACCCTTGAAAGCAAGTGTCATTAGTTCAAACTCTGCCTGGATCTCCAGATCACTGCCTTCCAGTTTCACCCAGAATGGCAGCACTGCACCCTTCAACACATCACTATCTCCCAGGAAAGTTAAAAGGTGGCTTGAAAACCCTACAAGAAGAAACATACAGAGGAGTGGGAAGAAGCAGACATATTACTGTCAATATTACCCCCATCCTAAGAGGAGAGAGGCCAAAGCTCCTGCTATTTGCAACCAACAAAAGCAGATTTTTATGCTTCTGTGGGGAAAAGGATAGACATTTATTTCACACTCTGTGGCAGAAGAGCAGGTAGATGGTGCTGTGTCAAGGGTATTAAGGGAAGCTAGAGGTACAAAGGCTACTCACACAGAATACAAATTTTAGATACCAATACAAAAATCACTTATCTCTGATTTTGCTTCGGGTCCTGGTAAATTCCATTTGGCAGAATCTAAGATCTGCATCTCACAGGTGTGAGATGCCACCAAATTCCTGCCTGGATCACATCTCTCTCTACATTCCCCAGAACAGCCCTCAATCTTTCCCTTTTTTTTACCTGGAGTAATTAGGGCTGTTCTGATGCTCACAGCATGCCCTCCGTGGAGCACCCTATTTTCAGCTGTGCTTACATGCAGATGAGGATAAAAATAATTCAGGAGGGCAGAGTGATGAAGTGTTTCCTGAGACAGATTCCAATAATTTATTTTGTTTTCACTGAAATGAACCCATGGACGAGTTTACTGCACGGCTTAAGTGCCTTGGTCATAAAACCACRCGTGCACCAGAATGCCTCCTACAAGTGAGGACCACAAGCTGCTGAGAGACCCTCAATATCACACACATCTGAAAATAGGGACAAAAAAAGCCTTTCRGCATCAGTGAGAGTCCTGTCTCTGCTCACTGCTCAGGCAAGCACATGCCAGAGAACTGTCATGGATCTGGCACTGTTTTATTCCCCTCGCAGCGACTCCTCTGTGCTCGCTCCAGCTGGAGATGTGGCAATGCTGCTGCCATATAGAACCTGTTCAGCTGTGCCAGGTCTAATAGGGATTRTGCACTAACTGTCCCTGCAACAAGCATTGCCCTAAATCATGCATAAACCCTGAAATAATTTAAAATATTATAATATGTTATTGTATTGTCCAACACAGATTATCTCAAAACAGTGACTTCTCCCAGTAAATAATGGGCACACAGAAAAATTGAAAATCCACATTTATGACACCTTTAGGACCTTGAAATAGATGTGATATTTGCACAGAAAGGAAACAAAAGCGTGTACAGTTTTAAAAGGGTCTGTGATTTGACCCAAAAGTAATTATGCACTCTGAGAAAAACGCTCTCTAAGAACTGCCAAGGGCTCCTGTATGAAAAAGTAATGAGACCCAATTCTTTCTTCCAATGGCCCATCAGGCTGCACAGCAGTGCAGTGACAGGAGCTGTTTAGTCCCACAGTCCCAGGAGTGGCTGTGAGCAGTGGTTTGTGCCAGTGCAAGGCTGAGAAACACCTCACATTCACACTCCTAACTGGGAGGGAAAAGCATCCATCTCCCTCCAACACCACATATACCCTCCAGACACAAACCCAGCCCTGGAGGGGGCAGAGACCTCTTTGGATCCCCCTCACCTTCAGCTCTCCAAATCCTGGAGCAAAGTCTTGAAAGAAGCAAACAGTTCCTAAGGCTACCACAGCATAAAATTAAATATTGCAGTTCATGAAGTGTTTTTAGTTGCCTGAGGCCATCATCCAGCCAATGCTGAGGTACCACCACCAAACCAGACATCCTCCTGCCTCTTTGMCCTTCCACTAGAAAATGAAATAGGGAAGGGATATAGAAATACAACTGTTTTCTGACTTCCTGCCAGCGAACTGCACGAGGGCGTTTCAAATGAATTTTTGGAAAAGATTTCCGTAGAAATGTTGTGGGAGGACTTGAAGGGAGATGACAGATACCCTYGATTTCATTTCAGGAAAACCATATGCTAAACTGAAGGAATTAATTTTCCCAGCTAATATTTTGACATTTCTACAATATGGTCAAATAAAAATGGTAATAACTCTATTTGGCTTGTTTATCCTGCATGATGTTTGAATGCACAGCAGTGGAGGCAGTGCAGATACATTCATTAGTGTGAGTTTGCACGAGATTAAAGCACCAGTTGTGTAGAAGCCATGAGATACAGCTTAGAGTCTTCTCACACATCTGAGGAGGAGCCACAGACACACCCCCTGCAGCACCCAGAGCTCAACAAAGGGAGCAAATCCTCAACAGGAGGTTCTGCTCCAAACCCGTGGCCACTTCATCCTCTAGTGCACTTCACCAAAGGAGGTGCATTTTGATCTAATTTCCAGGCCTGTAYATACAGGGCTCAAACTAGTGCTTTCACTGTTATTTTATACAGGATTGTTTCAAATTATTGCTCTTTTTTTCCCTCCTTGATTTATTAATTCAGCARTTTTCAGTTCTGCTAAGAGAATACTCTGTCATTCATATTCACACAAATAACATGGGATTCCAGTGGTCTAATTAGAAATAACATCACAGATTAGAAGCAAAACAATCATAACATGACAAAGCAACTGTCAGAAACGAGCACTGATCCTGTTCCTTCTGATGCCAGCAGAAACACTGACATATATCCTGAAAACTAATTCAAACATTACAGAAAAACATTCTCTCAATAATTCACCCTAATTGTAGAGAAGCTGTTTGGCGTCTCCAGAAGGCTGCTGAAGTGGCAGCTTTTGGATTTTCCATCCCACAGACCTGAGCGGCACCAGGTCATGCTATCCTTTGTTTCCCTCTCGGGAATCTGCACATTGAAGAGATTATCACTGTCTCGCAGGAAGCCCTCAGGTCCAACTGCCCAGGTTCACTCTGGACTTTTCTTTATTGGACACATTTTAAAAGTTATTTAACGAATAACAACATACAGGACAGAGGCCTATCCTAACACCTTCTAAAACAACAACCCTGTCTCTGACCACCACAGTCTGTTTTCTCTCTAGTCTCCCAAAAATCCAAGATTTGTGTATCAGCACTACTGGATAAAGGTCGTGATTTGATGCCCACTTAATTTCCTTTTAGAGATTGCACTACTCATAAAACTAAATCTGCCCTATATCTACTCATTATTATGTTGCCACTRAAACTCATAAATTTATCATGAAACTCACTCTTTTCAATTGGTTTGGTCCCACAGGGCCCAAAGAAACAARCAGCAGAAACAAAAATGAGTTTCCRTTACTGACACRAGAAGACCCAACTCTGRCAAYGCRACATCCATTGATGAGGGGAGTGTCATTTATCACCATGCAGCCTGTAGGACTTTTAAATACTGCACAGATGCCAGAMTGAACTTAAAGAAGCAGCAGAAATTAAATTCTATAGGTACATGAATTTTACTGAATTATGTCTCCTGACTGCCAGCCAGCTGCTGCTTACTTCAGATTAATAGGCAATATGACAATGCTCACRTCCAGCTTTGGGTGAAAACCAAAGGAGAAAGGTTTGTCCAGCAGGTGACTAAAAGAAATGTGCATGTTGTGAGTTTTAGTTCTTTGTTTTTGAAAGCAACTTGAAGATGTTATTATAAAAGATATTATATTCTTTGCCCTTGATTTCAGAGGTTTCACATGTTTTCAGCCATCACTGCACACCATACAAACAGCCTCAGGAAACCACTCTTAAAGTAAAATATGCACTGAGGAACAAAGGGTAGTTCAGATCATCACAGCACATTGTGAATGAGATTCTAAACTGGAAACTCAAACCAAACTGCCCCATGAGGGCATAAACATTGCTGGATGCATATTTCTAAAACTTCTGACGGCAGTATGTCTTATGAATGGAAAATATTTCCTTCTTTAGTAGATCATTCACCAAAATCCTAACAGAGTACTTACTATACCCAAGGCAATAAAATATATTTTGTGTGTTCTATAAAGTTAAAATTAAATATTAAATSCAGGTCATTTTATTAACAAGTGTTAAGTTCGCTATCACTTCTGATTCAGTGTTTCAGGTGGATTCTCTTGGATTGGTCACAGCCTAAAACCATTTTCATTAAAAAATTGCATTAAATATGTTCTTAAATATTTCCCTGAGCTAACACATTTCTGCCTTAATGATAGTCTCAKGTCTAATGCATAAAAGAAGTACCAGGAGATATTATTCTTCTCCTTTATTGCCCCTAAGAAGTGTGATTTTCAGGTAATTCAGAGCTGTTTTAAAAGCTGAACTACCCACAGACAGCTGGGTTGAAGGAGCTCTTTAAACTTGGTCAGAACCTTTTAAAAGTCATTACCTCAAATTACAGAAGAGCTGGCATGCTTTAGCTCAGCATCTCAATACTCTGAGTGCTGCCAGAATTGATCAGCTCTGATGTGTTCAGACTCCAACCCTGATATTTTAAACCCCACCAAAGCAGTCCAAGGATGGACTGGCAGGCAGAGCACCTGCGTTGTTCCATGTCCTTGTGCTCCATGGGATGTTGTTGGTTTTGGGGAGGTGCAGCCCCATCCCTGAGCCCAGCAGCTCCTGGCACCGAGGGAGGGCAGGCACAAACCCAGCCTGGTTTGTGTGAGAGGTGYCAGATCAGAGGGAGAGGAAAAGGAAATCTGAAGATCCATCCTGGAATGCTGTCAGCTCCAGAGATGAGGACAGTGCAGCAGGAGTGCAGCATCCAAGGCAAGCTGGTGCTAAGAGGGGCTCACCCGCTGCCAGCACCTGGGTAAACCCAGCCTCAGGGTACAAAAATGCTCAGGAGAAAACAGCAGAGCAGGAAAATACTCCAACATTCTTTTCTCTTGTGATGGAAAAGGATATGCATCAGCTAACTCTTTTTATTTGTTTTAAAACTAATAGCATAAGGAAGCAGAAAGTTAGATGCTGCTAACTCCAGTTGGGTTAAGTTTTCCTCGTGCCTATGTAGTCCCAGTGAAATTAATTATTCCTTTGCAAGAGCATGGTACTTATTTACAGAAGTCAGAGTCAAAAGCTAAGGARTTTTCAAACATTGTACATGCACTCATACTTATCTGCCATGATATTAAAAGAAAAACAAAAGGTTTAATAGTGGAATTAATGAGAAAATGTGTTTGACACAGACAACATAACCAGAGAGAGAAGAAGGCAACTGCTGACACTTCTTAGCTGCATTATGAGGAAAAAAGTGCCTGGTAGAAAAACACTGCATTGTGACAGTCAAAGCAGTAATTCTCTTTAACAATCCCCCAGGAAAAAAAAAAAATCTCTTTGCCATAAGGAACGCAGGAAACAGAAAATGATGATATGATAATGATATAGTGAGAACTATCAAGAACTGCAGACTGAGTTAATACTTTGTCTCTAATTGAAAAGCTAAAGAATATTAGTCACAAAGCCCTGATATTTAAAGCAAGCTGCATGTTGTGAATGYTTTCTGATAGCAATTGTTGACAAAGGGGCAGCAGAGGTTCACAGAGGCAAAAACTTTCTCTGTATTCAATGCATTTCAGCATGAAAAATTAGATGAGTCAATATATAATTTGGTATTTAATATACTATTTGAGCATTGTAAATGTAAGGCAATGTTGGCATTGGGGGATGATGGTGGCTAATGAAAGCAAAAATTACTTGCAGTAGAATGTGGTCAATTTGCACACCATTAATCTCCCTGCCCCATAATTCAAGTGCATAATAACAGTAGTTTCTCCCCATGTCTCAGCACCAGCTGAATAACAGTGCTGTATTGTAATCTCACATTATGTATCCAATTCTTTTGGAGGCCGGGCTGATAAAACCAACAATTATTGAAATTGCTCAGTATTGCCTGCACAGAGCCATGCTTGTGGTTGCTTTCAGAACCCTGCCTTGCTTTAGCTAGATGGACACTTGATGTCTTCCTTACAGGGGATTATGTTTTTCAGATTAAAACCTTCAGATAAGATCATCTACTTGCTTCAGAAAACGTGGGCTTGTGAAAGAGAAATGTGTTTTTCTCTGCTGAATTTCTTGAAAAGCTGCTACTTTCTGTGTGAGGGTGGCAGCTTGAAGAGGGCAGTAGGTGCTACTTCATGATCCCATATTGTTCTTGCCATCAGCAGAAGAATTATGGCATCAGAACTAAAAAATCACCAAAGCCTCTGCCTCATTTTGTCTGGCAGAGTTGCCAGGGCTGAACCACCAACAAACTGCCCATCTGCTCGGTGCCACCAAACGTGTTCCCACCTCGGGAAGGCTCCATGCCTGTTGGTGGAGGAGAGCTGGGCTGTGCACATCCCCAGCCTGAACTTTGGGATCTGGAGACTGGGTTGGACTGGATAAGAAYGAGACAGTGGGAAGGTGATGGTCCCACTCTGCTCTGCATTGGGGCRGCCCCACCTCGACTTCTGGRAGCAGCTTTGGGCACCGTAATGTAAAAAAAAMCACTGAACTGCTGGAGAGCAYCCAAAGGAGGCTGCAAGGATGGGGAGGGGTCTGGAGGGGCCTTACAAGGAGCAGAGGAGGTGACTTGGTCTGTTCAGCCTGCAGGAGACCGAGGTCAGACATCATTGTGCTCCTCAGACAAGGATCAGACAGGAAAACCCATGGGCAAGGAAAACTGTTTGTGTATTGTTGTTGTTGTATATATTACTATTATTATTATTATTATTATTTTTATTATTATTATTATTAATATTATTATTATTATTGTTGTTGTTGTTGTTGTTGTTGTTATTATTGTTGTAATAATAATAATAATAATAATAATAATAATAATAATAATAATAATAATAGTAGTAGTAATAATATTGTGGCCAGAGCTAGGTTTTTCTATACATAGAGTTGCTTGGTTTAACCAAAAAAGCTATATAAAATTTTTCAGAAAAAAAAAAATTAATTTCCAGTCAACCTGCACCATTTCTTTYGGCTAGAAAAAAAGAAACCTGCTTAATTTTGTAACAGGATTACTAATTTAGAGATCTTTTATTAAATTAAAATGTGATTTCACACTAAGAAATCAGCAAGTTTAATTTCAAAAGCCAGGAAAACCAAGGCCTTCCAGAGTTTTGCCATGGAAAATGCCAGAATTCATACATTCTACAGAAAGTAGAAAAAGGTTTATGTGATGGTAACAGCTTTCTGCAGTTTGTGTGCAAAGCCAGTGTGTTAACTRAGCAAGCTTTCTAAACAACAGCACTCTCTGACTTTGAAGCTTTAAGAGTTTTTGGTTTTAAATCTGCTTTGGAGCACACAGTTCTCTCCAATAACTTGCAGCTTTCTGATGAATACTGTTACTTCTAATAAAGRATCTTGACCAGTTTGATTTTGAACCAACTGGTGATTGGTATGGGGAAAAAATAAACTATAAACTCTCAGGATGTTAAAAAAAAAATCAGTTTTCAACAAAATCAAGAAGAAGAAAGCAGTATATCTTGATGCCCCCATCAAAGGATCCCCCTCATCCTGCAACACAGGTTTCTGATACTCAAACTTTCTGCTGAGCCTCAGGCAACCACAGACTYGGTGTGAAGGCAGGCAGGGAAAAGAACAGTAGATACAACTATAAAAACTGAAGTTAAAAAACTCTTGCTTTCCTACCAAGTTGAATATCATCGCCTCTTTTTGAACTTCCACAGCTCAACACACTGCACTGCTTCCAAAATTTCCATGCTTTTCAATTATTATTCATAAAAAAAAAAAACCCAACCTTAATTTTAGATATAAAATATCAATCTTAAGTATTCATACAGACATATGTGTGTGTATGGTAAAATACAAGCATGCATGCCTGCATAAACTGACAAAAGCATAAATAAATAAATAGATAAATAAATAAAAATCCATGTTTGGTCACACACAAATTGCATGAAGGGCATGCCATGGATTCAGTGTCCTGTTGACCCCAGCTGCTAGATTAGGAATGGGGTCACCTGGATGGGGCTGTCATGCTGACCACAAGTGCCTGAGATTTCTATCAGTCATTACAGAGGTGAGGAGATCCTGAGAATTTAGGGAGAGAAAAGCCTGGGGTTCCCAGATTAGAGCTTCACAGATTGTAATGATATTTGTCAGCATGCAAAAATTCCATTCCTCCTTCCCGGCCATTTCTAAGCAGAAGTGAGTCAGAAAAGAGAGCCAAACCGAGATATTATTTCTGTGGCACATTTATAAATACTCAGTTCCATAAAACAGCAGATTCAGAGAGCACTCCAAAGGATTGTCCTCGTTAAGGCATAAGACATCATTGTGGAAATATGCCTTTGGCTGTTGCAGTGATTTCCCTGGATTACAACTGAGTGCACGCCAACAAGCTGGAAGGGTTCCATTGCATGGGAGTGAAGTGTTTGAGGCATCCAAAGCTGTGCTTTAGCACATGTTCCTGCCTAAATCTGCTCGAAAGGGAGTCCTTTTGGAGATGGAGAGAGAGTCCTGCAGTGAGAGGAAGCAATGGTCATTTGTTGAATGTCAGCAATGCCTCTCACTGTTATTCAAGTTACATGGAAATTAGAAAGCTGYAAACCAACCAAAAGTGAAGCAAATATAAACAGTTTCTGATGTTACCTAGAAAATCTCAAAAAATTCAGAAGTAGCAACTCAAACTGCTGACACRTGTTGGAAGACCTTTTAGTTGATCTGTTTGAAAGATAAGGAAAGAGGTGTACTTGGATTTTTTTCACTGTTTTACTGAAAACTAGGAAAGGAACTGGACAGAATTCGGTGCCTGAACCGTTGAAACTAAACAGGTTTTGAGAAAGGCCTTTTATTACACCTTTTTCATTTCAGAGGCTGAGCACCAGAGAAAACAAGATCAGACAAGCAGAATTGGCTCTGGTTATGTCTGGATCCCCTCTACCTTTGCCTCTGCTAATGCTGCAGTCAATAAGCACAGAAGCCTGTTTTAAACAGATATTGGAGAAAATATCTATTTACATGAGAAATTTGATTAAGTACCAGGATTAACTCAGCTATAATAGGGGATTGTGATTCCAGGCACATTTCASCCTCACTGCCAGGGTGATTTCTCTCTACAGAAGATTTATTTGCCTGTTGCACTAACAAAACAAAAGAAATTCAGAATATAAATGAGTACAGGATTAATCCACTGTAAAGTGTTAAGTAGTCTTATAGCAATTCACTTCAAAATCCCATTTCCAGCTAAATTAGTTTTAATTTCTTAATTAAATAGCCAATCATAGAATTTCATTAAAAAGAAACATTTCCCTAAATTTTTTTCCTTTCTTTTTTTAAGACTCCCAGTCTCTCCTTCTCTGTTGGCTGGCAGGAGACAGTAACACATCAAGGATTTGAACTTCTTCACCACATCTGTGTGCAGATCCCACCCTCCACACCAGTTCAGGTCCCAGGCTGTGGATAAACAACCACCAAGGGTTGCTCTTCCTTCACTGCACAACCCAAACCCCTCCCATGGGAAGCGCTGGGAGCAGGACAGGAATATGAAACAATATGGGATCTGTGTAACAACACAGCATCAAAGACAGTTCTGTCACTAGCACAGAGCAATGCTTGCCCCATGCTGTAATTGAATATTTCCACCTCATCCTCACTGTTCTGAGAACACATCTGTTATAGCTTCTCACCTCTCAGGTCTCAGATGAGCTGCAAAGCTGCCTGTGAAGTATCAATGAAACCACAGCAACAAAATTTTGGAGAAAGGGGGTGGTTGATCAAGAAAAGTTAGGCTGCTTGAATGCATTGGGCTTGACCCAAGAAAAACTAAACAGCATGTAAAAGTAACATTAAAGATAAAACTGGAGAAATGCAAAATAGGAATACCACTGGAGGAAATGGAATGCAACCGAGCAAAAGAAAATTCTGATAAAATATCCAATAAAAACAGAGCAATGGTGCAATTTGTCCCATGGAATGGCTCTGCCATCCCTGCTGCAAACATCCAGCACAGAGACACTCAACAGGCTGTGTCAAGAAAGAATTCCATCATAGTAGGGTATAATACATATGTGTATGTGGAATGTGCATGGTATGTTTTTATTCTGTTCAGAGGTGGAAAGCCCTGGAATGAGCTCAGTCAGTAGACAGTTAGGGGTTCTCATTTGAGTAGAAATTCAGGGTGACTTGAATAAAAGAAGAAGGCACAACAACCCCTGTTCTGTAATTGGCTGCCAAAACCCAACATGGGTATAACATGAATGAAGAAGTTTTCTTCTGCTGTGAAGAAAACTGCCTCAGCCCAAAGCAGCACACACTCCCCTACAGCTGTGCAGATCTGTTAAATGGCATTTCTGCAGCACCTCAGGGGTCTCAGGCAAAANAAAAAAAAAAAAAGAGAAAAAGGGATTTGTTGTGTCAAGTGCTTGCTCTGGGGACAATTATAAATGACAACAGGGAGCTTGGCAGTGGTTAAACAGTCCAAGGAGCCCTCCATCACTGCCATTTGGATCCTGAAAGCAAAGCCTGTCAACAGGAGAGCAAATGAACACACTTGTAATAGAACAGGGGAGTGGTGATGGCAGGCTCGGTGGCTGCCACAGCATGGCTGGAAAATTGGCCTCATACTTTGCCAGGAGCKGCTGTGTGCCCCAGAAAAGGAGAATATTGCTCAGAAATTAAGGGGTAGCTCTCATTACACATTTGGAGGGTTTGGAGGAYTTGGAGGTGGTAGGATTTGATAGGATTTAGATTGGTGAGGGAAACTCTTTGAGTCCCCAGCAGTCATCTGGCTGTAAAGTGTCCCAAAAGAAGAGATTCTGGAATCCCTCGAGTGAGGTGACTAYTCTTTGGGATTTTTCTATGTTGAGCCCCATTCTATACCTTTTGTATTTACTGAGATCAGCTCAGCTGTKTGTTTCCTGTCTGCCTCCACCACTCCTTCCAGGAGCAGCAGCCTCCCAGCCCCTTCCTCAAGCAACAGCAGCCACCACTGGCATTTCTGCTCTCCCTCAATAGCTGTCATCTGCCAAATCCATCCAGAGATGATGAGAAATCATGTGTCACCTCCACATTGCTCTTTCACTACAGAAACTGGCCCACAAATTTTTATTTCCCCCACAAAAATCTCCTTTAAAATATTTTTGACCAGACATTTAACTGACTCTTCAAAATAAATATTTTCTTTTCCTCAGTCCTCCTCCTTTTATGGAGGAGAGGGGGCTGAAAATGAGAAACTTCAGTTCCCTTTAATAAACACCTGGCTCATGAAAGGAACAGACAATAAGAAAGGGGGAGGTTTCTGCAGGAAAAGGAAGTGGAGAAGCAGAGGAAAAATAAGGAGAAGAAGTAGACAAGTGAGCAAAGACAAAAATAAAACTATTTTGCATGATTTTACATTAATTTTCCTTTAACAGGCAAACAGAGCATTTCAAAGTAAGTTTTCCTTCAGAAGCCTTTCACTAAGAACATTCCCATTTCTGTTTCTAATAGACTACATGTAAATAGGGTTTTCTTTTCCAATTGTTTATAGCTAGTTTATTTATTTGTGATATAGCAGTTTAGTTTGCTACGCACGATTAAACTGGCTGATGGCTTCATTCTTTTGTGCTTTATAACTCTGGCATTAACTGATCTAGAAAGCAAATTGTAACATGAGAGCAAAAGAAGCAAGTTGCATCCTAAAAAGAAACTGGATAAACAATTTCATATGCACCCATACATTTAATATGCACCCGTAAATATGAGAATATCCTTCCTTTCCACACCCCTCCTSTAAAATGGCAATAGCTGGGCAGATCTAAAATTTCCCAGCATAACTGCAAGATGTTCTGCATTGGAAAGATGTGAGTGACCAGTTCCAAATATATCGGTCTGTCTCTTTGTGCATAAACAGGCACAGAGTGCAGTAATGTACCTCCTTTCTCACCACTGCTTTCTAGAGTCACAGGCAAGTGTTTCAGGCTATGAGCAGCTCAAAAATAAAAGAAGGCACATTGGGGAGAGGGCTGCTAGGTCAATGTGGGCTGGGCTGCTTCTGTTGGGGCTGAATTTTGGATTCCTTTGAGTGGCMCTTTCCTGCAGCGAATCATTAATCCCATGATGATCCCTCTCTTTTGGGGTTTTTATTGCTCCCAGTTGTGATCCCACTGCCTCCCAGAAACATATCAGCAGCAATAAGGTCTGTTCTGGGGCCATCTGTAGGGTGTTGGGCACTGTCTTCTCTGTGCATGGTCAGGATGGGGCAAAGAAAGCAACCTTAATATCCATTTCCCTCTTAAAAAGACTGCTTTGTTGTAGTCTGTTTTGACTGAGCACAGTTTCACAGAACAAAGGAATATCAGCCCTGACATAGTTTTGATGTCACAGCAAAGAGGTCAGGAAACACAGTCAGACACCCATGTGTTAAGGGCAGTGAAAATATTCCAGTAGGATGTGAAYTGCAACAGAAACTAAACTAGCCTGCTTTGGCAACACCTGGCTAGCATGGATAAATAATTTTTTAACTACATAGTTGGTTCCTGGAAAAACACTGCTGAAAACTCAAGGCAGTGAGTATCTTTTGGAGTCCTTAAATAAGCAGCAACTTGATGAAATTACGAGTGTCCTTCCTGGGTAACAAAGTGCAAAATTCTYGCGGCTGAATCTTCTCTCTCTCAGCTCTAGGGAAGTGAAGCGGCAGATCATCTCCCAACAGTCTAAAGAAGGAAGATATTTGTGGAAAAGCAATAATAATACACACTCCTGCCCTACGACTAGGGACAGGTCTGAAAAAAAAAGCCAATTGCTGTCAATCCACCTTTTGCTGACTCAAAGCACAAGCTGATAGCAAATTCTTGGGCAGGTAACAGTATCTCAGGATTTTCCATACACACAATCAGCCAGGTGGGACAGCCCTGTCCCCTGCTCGTGGTGACACACTCACTGAAGCTGTGGGCTGTCCCCTTCCTCATGCCATGTCAGCAGTGCCACAGGCCAGGAGGAGGATGAACACCAGRMAGSGACAGCCTGGGTTTGTGTGCTCTCAAAAGACTCTTCTCTGCACAGCTCCAGGGCTCAACTCCAGCACCAGAGGTTTGCCCTGTGCTCAATAAGGAGAGCAACGCAACTGAGTCCTGCCATCCAGCTATTCCATGTAACATTACACGAGGATTATCACTGACAAACAAAGGCACAAATTCTCATGTAGTCCCTTTCATGTCTCCTCATCATGTTCTGGCACCTATATTGGCAGGTTATTATCAGCCAGGATGAAAGCAGAGGGACAGAGCCCCTTGCTCTAGTRACACCACAGCACCTGAGCTTAACACACATGAGGAAGGGATGATTCTCCCTCTAAAATACCAACAGAGGCATGAACAAAGCACCTAACTCTCTTCAATCCCACAAATGCTCTGGGACAAGCTCACAACAGCAGCAATGTCAGAAATGCCTCTTTTCACATCCCCACTTTTCCTTCTCCCCCTGCCCCACCCCCTCCAGGCCACCAGAAAGGGAAGCACAAGGCAAAGCCAGGAAAATGTAAAGATCTGTGGTCAGATTCTGCGGTGTAAATCTTAATGTATCTATTGATGACGTGTAGGATTGGATGCAAAGATTAAAAGGGTGGGGGGGT
>NW_026623248.1:127730-278158 GCF_030028575.1 Malurus melanocephalus | reverse complement strand
GGGGGGTGGGAACAAAGCCCAGAAGAAAGGAGAAAAATTGTATTAAACCAACTGATAATGGCATTAGAATCTGAGTGGCAAAGAAAGGTTAGCAGGTTAGCAGCTCTACAGCTTGCTTTTTTTTTCTTTTTTTTCTAATAGCAAGGCAGTGGAGTATCCTTTGACAGCAGTTAAGCCTGGATATTTCTATCAGGCATTATAGAGAGCACACCCTTAATGGTATTATTTTTCTAGACCGATTATCTGAGATTTGCTCTCACCTACTTGAGGCAATCCTTGAAGAATTTAAAAATACAACTCAGTCACCACTTCAAAGGCTTTTTTGTTTGTTTTTTGTGGGTTCTTTTCCCAAGGGAGTACAAAGATACCACAATCACAATGGCTCTTCCCATGGYAATTATCAGGAATATACTTCAGACATCAGAGTCTGGGAAAACAGAAAAAAAGGCTGGMAGTGTGACCATTTTGCCTTAAAAAAAAAAACAAAAAAAACCCCTAATCTTTATAAGGTAGCTGTCTCAATTGTCTTGCTTAGACTTCACAGGATCCCAAAGCAGCCTTATGATTTTCCCAGGTTTGAAAACATTTATCTCGGCAGGACACAGAGCTTTCTGCTTCTGCCTATATTACATATTACAGGCCTGCCTTAATTCCTTGTTTTCAGGGTTGGGGTTTTTTTCATGACTGACCTCTATTGGTTTTGAAAGATTCATATCCCAGCACACAACCACCCCATCACTGCCAGGCAGGAGATTTTACCCAAACAGAGCCACCCTCCAAGTGTCTAAGGCAGAGCAGCTCTTTTAGAGGTGCTGGTTTACAGCAGTGCTTTTTTTCTTTCCCTTTGCAAATGAAAGGATATCTCTGCCTTGATTTGTAATCACAGAGAAATGTAGATTTGCAACAAACTATAATCTTTCTGGCAAACCCCCACCCTCATGGAAAGTTCTTTAATTTAGCATATGTTTGTTCAGATTTTCACTTCTCATATCATAAAACGATTCCTGAAATGTCTCATTTACTGGATTATTCACCATTTAGGCATAATATTCATTTGGGCACTTTGAAAAGGAATTTTATGCAGATTTTCTCATGCAGAAAGGCAGATGAGTGAGTGCACATAAACACACCTTCCATACCCAGTCAGAAACTACAGGGAGCTAAGAAACAGCATTATTAAAAGAAAGGTAACAAGGCCTAAAAACCCTGAGAAAACAGGGCCTAAAAAATCCCATCCCTATGGTGGGTTGTTTTCCTGTGCAGACCACCCTTGGCCACCCCTGCCTGCAGAAGGTGGCACGAAGAGCACCTCACCCTGGCTTTCCTTGCTATGAAATCAATCTAGTTTGCAAAGCAACTTCTTTTTTTTAAAACAAAAATCTTCATTAGAAGGAAGCAAGCTTAAGCAAGCATTAAAACACATCCTCACAGAAAGATAAATATGAAATTAAACTCACAGCAATTGGATTACCAGAGCTGCCAAATCACAGAAAGAAAAATTGCGGAGAAGAACATACCTCCAGCTATTAGTTAATTTTCCAGTACACTAATTCAGGCTATTTGCTGACGGATTTTGCCATGTCTGATTACCAATCAGTCAAAAAACAAACCCTTTGCTTGGAAACTACTGGTTGTCCATAGCCATTTCTCCAAAGATAAGGCAAGCAGGATTTCCATAATCTGCTTGCTTCAGCTCCCCAACAGACAATTAATTCTTAAACCACTACAGCTGGATTTGCTTCTGTGCTCAGATGAGAGCAAATCAGAGCTATTGGAAAGTAATGAGGAAATATCCTTGTTCATGGTCCAACACTCTTTGCTACATGCAAATATGGCTAAGTATGCAGAGAGGCTGCCACTGAACAGTCATCACAATTATCTGCAGCTAATCAAAAATAGCTGTTGAGCAAAACTGGAGTGAACATTTCATGCTGCTACTAGGATTGCAAAGGAGCGCTTCTTGATTGGGCTGGCTCCAAGCCAGCGACAAATGGATTTTCTAGAGCCACCAATTTCGGATAGATGTTTTTCGCAAGGAAAGCTGTGAGGAGGGGGAGGTGGGATCACCTCCCAGGACCATGTCCGTGGCTCTCCCCATAACGGGTCAGCAGCCAGGTGCCCACACTCCTCCCACCCTTCCTTGTGTGTGTCCCACAGGTGGAGTCTGTCGCTGTCACAAGCGCTCAGTGACGATCCTGCTTGGTCTRGGAGCTGCTCTGGAAGGCGTCCATGCAGCATCCCCATGACGGCAGACTATGTATTTTGAAGAGGATTTTCCAACATGCTCTAATTTGGTTTAACTCCCACTGAATTCACAGCTAAGTCAGTGGTGGGAGTCTTGAAAAAAGAACACCCACAGGCCACAGAAAGCGCCAGTTTTGGACAGTGTCAGTGCCTCCTCTGRGTRGAGGAGGTAGGAGGAGAGGCATTGYCTGCCAGGCACACACTCSACCTCTCCTGGCACAAAGTCACCTCTGAGAGACCTTTTAYTCTTCTGCCCTCACTGCTGTGAGGTCACTCYCTGCTGTGCATCACCACCATGAYCTGCTGGCAGCATTTCACACCCCGTTTTGTGGCAATAACCTCAYAAGGAACAAGGCAGTGAGAAGTCAGAGAAAAGAGAACTTTCCAGCATGCTCAGTGAGATTGTTTGCTGATGGATTTTGATACACTTGATTACCAAGCCTAAAAAATCTCTATGGAAGCACTGTCTGCCCACCAGCCTTTCTCCAAATGGCATTGACCTGAGCACAATATGTGACAGCTTATACAGTGTTAGGCTCCACAGTGACTGGGACCACCTGTCTCAGGCTCTGCACAAGCTGGGTTCTCAGAGCTGGAATGAGAGCACACCATGCTCAGCCTGCTGGTCACTGAGCCCTTTCCTCCAAAGGACACAGACCTGAAGGCTCCCAACCCCCCATCAGGGTTGTGTTTTCTTGCCTGTGTTACCATACATTTCTGCTGCCAGCATCTTCTTGGAAGGTGAGACAAGAACTGTGATGCTATTGAGAAAATACAAATCTCCCCTGTGCCCCTTCCAGCTGTCCCCAGTACCAATTGAGTTTCTCCTCCTCCAGGCTACCTGTGCCTGCTTGCTCTCCTCCTCCAGGTAAAACTCAAACCCATTTTCTTCCTTGCTCTGCCACTGCTCAGAATTCTCATGGGGTCTCTGCTGCTCCTCACAGGTCACTTCCTCAGAGATGCTGCCACCTCCCCTCACCCGTGGTGCTCTGAGCAGATTTTGCTCTCCCGAGGAGATGGCAATGACTGTGGAAAAACAGGGACAGAAAATGATCGTCCCCTCAGGCCACTGGGGGCTCTGGCAGCTCCAGCACTGAGAACAAGACAGGCTGAGCAACAGAAAACTGACAAACCCTGATTAATAATAAAGTCATAATAAAACTATGCCAGCTGGCAACAGCATCGTCTGTCAGCAGGGCTGGATTTGCGTGGAGGAACCTGCTGTCGTCTGGGTCTGGAAAAACGCGGAGTCCCACAGGAATTGTGTGCAGTGAGGAGGCCACCACCTCCCTCATCCTTGTCACCAAAACTCTCACCCTGCCCCTACAGACAAGTCACAGCACCTGACACAGTGCTGGCCATCCATTTGGGTGAGGCAGTCACTGGACTAATGGTCTGTGGAAGGAAAAAGAGTGATTTTCAGGGATCACACTGAAGAATTCAGTAATCTCACTGACTCCTGCCCTTTGAGTTTGGCACAGATGGGTTTACAAATGGATTTCACATGCAAGAGGTGCAACAAGGGGCTGAAATGTGAAACATGCACAGTGAATCACAGCTACAGACAGGATAGGTATTACAGAAAAAGTCCATGCTGAAGACATGGCCATGCCTTGGAGTCACATACAGCCACAGTCTACAGACTTTATGCTCCTCAGACACCACGTGTAAACGCTGTCTCAGACCACATTTTTGGGATGCTCAATGCATCAGCTGAGCTAAACAGCAAGGAGGCAACTGGGCAGTGGTTTCACACTGCCACACATCTGATAAAGCTAAAAGAGCATCATAAAAGCAAAGCACTTGGCTGTAAAACCTTGTCCTRCCTGCTGAACATGCCAGACCAGTCCAGGTGAGACACCTTGATGGAGTACTTTTGCCTCAATTACACTACAGTGTTTTCAATAAATTGCTTCAAATAAGAGAAAAATAYGCAATGCCCTACCTACAGAGACCTGAAGAATCCAGCTCTTCCAAGGATCCCTTCACAAGATCATCATCCTTAACATGATCAGGCTGGTGGGTTTATCACKACATTAACATTCATGTTTGTGTATGCTCACTTCTTATTAATACTGCTTTGTTTTATTGAATCTGGTGATAGCTGGTACCACATTTAATAGCCTGTTCTGTGGAAATGTTAAAAGTTTGCAGAATCTGGTGGGGTATTTTTTGCAATCTCAAGCCTGAGATTTTTATGKCTTCCTGATTCTAAAATAAAGGGAGGAATTATTTCAAAGGGCATATTAAAAGAGAATGGAAAAAAAAATTTGGTACCAGCTGGAAGAAGATTGTGGCTTTGGAATATGAATCAATTTTCTGGATTTCATTTTCTACTCACACACTGGAGCTGCCTTTTTCCACCTCCACTCAAGAGAACAAGTAGGGACATTACTTCCACTTTTTMTTTTATTATTGAAGAAACTTTTGGTATAGCAGATGACATAAAATGTGTTAGCTGCCCACTTCTGCAGAGATGCACAGTGAACTTCGGTAGCATGCTATGAGCCAAATTAAATCGTCTGCCAAAAGCAAGCAAACTTTTCTAGACAATCTGTTATTTGACACACTGCAACCAGTAAAGCCTGTTGGACCATCTGCTCTGCATAAAGTGCAGGGGATGTGCTTTACATGGTTCTAAACTTAGCAGCMAGCCAGAGTCAACATTTCCACAGTGGGGATCCCCTACAGGAAATTCTGTCAACAGCTCTTGCCCTCTTGGCTTCATGTCCGAGATCCAGGAAAATCCTTTCCCCAGGAACTTCGCTGACCTTCCAGACAGATTCCACACCATCAGGAGAAGGAAAAATCTTTTCAAAGCATGTCTTTCTGCTGATCTCATKACTAAGAAAGCACTGAGATCAAAACTATGGCTCTTCAAGTTCTGCAGCACTGCTGGGATGCAAGTCTTATGGGTATTTGGGTATAGAAACTGCACACTAAAATTTATCTCACCTCAGATACGCTGCTTTGGAGGAGCCTTGGTGTGGGTCCTCTTGTCTGGGCTGTAATTGCTCCAGAATGAACCTCCAAGCTTTGCCCTGGGAGATGTCCAGGCTTCTGCCACTGTTTGCTGTCACTAAAGGCATCATCCCGTCAATATTTCTTACACAAACCATCATGAACTGAGCTTGCAGTTCACACACGTGGCAAATCTGAGGTGTCACAAGAGTGAGGGAYATCCTGCACAAGCCTATTTCTACCTGTCCACTGCAAACCTGACACATCCAGAAGAAGCCACACTGCTGCACAGACAATTCCTACCAGTGGGCATCCAGAAATTCCACGTGAAACCACAAAAATCCCACGACAAAACAACTGCACCAGAGGAGCCTGATCTGCTGGAGTTCTCAAACACCCAGCAAATTTCAAACCCTCCTTATTCAACATTTTCCTGCCAAAAAGGGAACATATCCAGGAAAAGTACACAGACAGACACCTATCCCTGCTGCCTTGCATCAAAAGGTGAAAAGGGGAAGGAAAATTAGCTCATTCCTGGATCTTGCTGTGCTTCTGCATCCCTAACACACTGGCTCCATCAAAATGTTATCTGCTCTCTCTGATATTTTTTTAATGTTGGAGGAAGGATAAAGAAATTCTTCTTGCACCAGTGAGAAACATTTTACATTCTTATACACAGCAGCCAGCTGGTGTTTCCAGAGTTTTTACACAGCTTTTTTGCATTTCAAAATGAGTTCTCTACCAGATACCCTCCCTTGGCAGCTCTGAGCATGGCGAGGGGASGGAGCTGTTGGACCACCTGTGTCAGCAGCACAAGGGGGGCACAAAAGGGAGGAAAACTGGGGGGGACAAGGAGTCAGAATGCCAGAGGAATGACTGAAATATGTGGGGAGAAGCACACACAGAAAGATCAGATGCTAAAATGAAGCTGTAAACTGTGGTTTATTCATTTAATCCATAATTTTAATTTAATTTTTGTCTGCAGAATACCAGACAAAACACAAATATCTGACTCTACTAGCAGTCTTAATATTACTATCACATTATCATAATTTAATGTGGCCCAAACTATCTAGACTCTTCCCAATTTTATAAGAGGATTGTGTTCTTTAGAGGTGTCTAGGGTCAAATCACATGCCTGCAATAGTATTTCGAGTAAAAACATCCACAAGAACTGCTTTGGTACTTGTGGCTTTTTTACACTCTGCATTTTATTTCCCCTGGCTTTTGATCCTTGAAAGCCAGACTAGTGCTGTGTTTACAGACTTTAAAGTAGTTACAATGTTCTCTTGGGGCTGGCAAATAGATTATGTGACAGGTGGTCTTGAAAGACATCTAACCCCAGGGACAAACCAGAGAAACCAGAGCTCATCACCCTCCTGGACTTTCCACTGGGAAAATAAAATTAAAAAAAAAAAAAAAGAGCCTGTTTTCATTCCACCACTGGCATTTCTGATCATATATTCTGYTGGAGCAGAATGACTTAGGGAACTCAGGTTGCAAAGGAAGGACATGAGGGAAAAGGCTTAGAAAACTAAGGGGAGGAGTTAATGGCAAAGTTTTGTTCAAACCAAAATGCAAAAACCCCGTTTGTTTGCTGCCTTTGGGTTTTTTCTCTCATTTTTAAGTTCTAGAAAGTACAGCTGGCTGATGGAGAAGATGGAGCAGACATGTACCAGTCCTCAGTACTGCTGTCTTGATTTCATTATCACTTGTCTCAAAACTCATCTCTCCATGCCTCAGTCTTTATGTCCTGTTCACATTCTCACCGTCCTAGAAAATTCTGAATGGCAGAAGAAACCCCCCCCATCTCCACAATGAGCAGAAAGGCTCATATACACTCATTTGTTTCCTCCAAAGTAACACTTCCATTTATTCTTCATTAAAACATTGACTAGAAAAAAAAAATCACTTGTGTAAAAACTGACAATGGCTTTTATTCTTYAGGGAAATTTTAGCAGCCTGTAAGAGAAAGAACAGCAAGGTCCCTTCCTACAGACACACACACACAAAGGMATGCCCTTTGAATTAATGGAGAGGAAGAATCTGAATGAGCTGCTTTCATGGTTTGAAAGCCTAATTGCCAAAGAGATTTACAGAAGCCGCTGTAAGGATGGCTCCCTGCAAGAAGCAACACAATAGAAACCACTGGAAAAGAAWGAGAGAAGGGGGAAATGAGAAGGAAGGCAAGAAAGGATAAACACTAAGAATGGGCACTCCCACCCTTCAATCAGGTGGAGGTTTGCCAGCATTTCCCATCTGAAGTCCCCCTGCCCCATGCACAGCAGCAAGGGCCTGGCTACAGGGCTGCAACCACAGGAGGGTGCTGACAAAAATGTCAGTGCTATCCTGATGGGACTAGCTGCCAAGGAGAAGGGGGTTTGACAGCAGGGACAGATCTCCAATTCTCTTTCTCAGGCTTCACAGGCAGTGCCAATCTTGGTCAGTAACYTAATCCTGTTAATGAAAAATTCTGCGCCTCTGCATTCCCTTAAAGCCACYCTGGTAACTCTGCCCCTCCACCTGCGCTTCTCCCCACACAGCCCTGCCACTTCCCCTGCAAAACTGGCCTTTTAATGGGAGAGTCTGGGTATTTTGGAAAGACTGGATGGCAGAAGGATGGGAGCAAGCAGGAGATGGGAACATTTCAGATYTGTTCCACTTCTTGGTTACTGCCTYGACCCAAAGCTACCACGCCACTTACCTGCGGGACAGGGAAAGCAACAGAAGCTCCTGTAAGGCTTTGGAATGGATCTTTAAGACCATCCAGTTTCCACACCCCCGATGTAGGCAGGGACACATTCCACTAAACCAGGTGTTGGAATATTCTTTTTAGCTCTGTCATTTTCTATTTATTATTAAAACTGTGCCAAGTCTRCGACTATGTCTCAAATGTAAACAGTGCACTTGTATACTACACTGATTTATGGAGAGGGTGTGTGTGGTGGACTAGTAAAATTCMACAGCATATTTTAGGAATCAAACACAGACTCTTTATCAAAGTGTTCAGACATGTCAAGTGTATTATAAATTGGCTCTCAGCATTAAAAACAGATTAAAACATTAATTTTTGGTCTCACCATGGTTTTGATTCAAGCATATGAAGATTCAAAGATATGAAGCATATCTTTTTCTCCCTGTATGTTTTCGAAAGCAAACATGAAGCTGTGACTTGTTTATAACAGGTTTAGGCAATCTGGTGTTGGAAAGGGAATATGACCCTTTCTTTTATTAAATATCAAGATCTAGACGTAYCCTGCCAGAAATCCACAGAAGTACAAGCACCGGATTTATTTATGCCAGAGGAGTGGAACACAAAACTTGAAGCACACAGAGAAAAACCCAGCAGTTTCCTTGAGCAGTAATAACCATCTAAGCAGGGGCAGCACCAGCTACTCGTCCCAGCACTGGAGGCTTTTTCCTAGCCCAGGTCATGCACCTACAGTCAGCCCTGGTGACTTCTGATCACCAGCACAGGGGCTCAGGTTGGCTTCCCAGCAGGAAAAGGCCACTCTGCACCAAATCACTGCCCAGCCCCTCCTGCCCCCTCACCCCTGCTCTCCACAGGCCACATCCTGGGTTATCTGCTCAGTAACAATTCATTCCACAACCCATGTGCTGTGTTACAGCAGCATAAAATTCTGTGAAGCAAGAACAAACTTCTCAGGTTTCCCAGACTATTCTTAGAAGCCCATTAAGGAATAAAGCAAGGTACCTATGGGGATTTGCAAATGAAAAAAATAAAGGTATTCTTTACTTAAATTGTCCAGAACAGCACACACAGCTAACATTTGCTGGGGAATCAAATGATCTCCATAGCTCATTGGCACCACACATTTTMTTTTTCTCTGTAAAGACGTCACGAGCTAATTCTTGGTGCAGAAGGGATTGGTCTCAGGGCAATTTGCAGAGCTCTGTCCCCTGCAGCTGTGCAGTATTACCATTTCCAAAGGACTGATCAGCATTGCTATCTAAGGATCTTCCCCGGGCTGTGTGAACCAGAGGTAGACACAACAAATTCTCCTCTGTAAATGTCAGCACTTGCACTGGGCGAGCTCTGGTTTCCTGGTAACACACAGATGGAGGATCAGAGCAGAGATCAAATGTCAGAGTTACCGACAGCAGGAAATTAATTCAGTTAAGATGGATGCAAAAAAAAAAAAATACTGAAACATTCTTTTCCCAATTTCATCTTTAGTTTTATGCAACATGACGTAATTTTAGGGCCAAGGGAATAGATGGAGGTTTTGAAAGGAGTTCTGATTTAAATCCTCCAAGAAAGACCGAGGCTGACCATTAATAAATTGTGCCTACCTTGATGCATCCAGAGGAAACAGCTGGGAGGTTGGGAATGGAGGCTGGACCAATTCAGCCAGGAGAGCCTGAGGAGTCTGAGAGCCCCTGCCCACAGCTTTGCTGTTAGAGGTGGTGGRAAGCTGAATTCGCTGCTCCCACCCATGGTACTTCCACCAGTGCAGAGCCCAGCTGGCATCTGCCCACCTCTTACTGCAAAGTGCAAACATGTGAATCCCTCTCACAACATGCTTGACACAGGGACTGGCACTCCTGCTAGTCAAAGTTTGTGACAGGGCTGCATCTGGAGCTGGACATGGTTTGGCACTGGCTCAGCAAGGAAATAAGGGCATCTTTCCACAGCTGCCCAGAGGAAGCCCTGTTAGTGCACAGTCTCAACCAGCCTGTAGTTCTGAGATGCTTTTCCATATTTGAGCAAATGAGCACTGAAACATTTATCAAACTTTTCGTAATTTCAGAATTCCTTTTTGCAACCTATTCATTTGGTGCCCAATTCATATCCTCTTGTCTGACAGTCACTGGCCACCTCTCTAAGGAAGGTTTTGAACTTCAAGTGTGTCTCAGCCTTCCCACTGTGGCAGGTTTTTCTCCTCTCTAGTTTCACAAATGACTTCCTGAACCAGGAAAATGGGGAAGTTGCAGCCATGTTCAAATTCACCTTCAGGAGCAAAGAACACAGAGTCCAGAATACAAACACATTTCATTTTTTTTTGAGCATTAGAGGAGGCTCAGAAAAAAACAGAAGGCAGGGTCTGGAACAAGAGCTACAGCTACAGAATTACACAGTRCACTGGCCATGGACACACACATTTATTGTTGCTCAGGCTGTGTGTGTGAAACCTTGCATGAATAACACATTTGCTAAACAAAATTAACACAGCAAGTGTCAGACATCACTGTGTGCCCAAAAACAGTGGCAAACAGAGCTGGGAATCCAAAAATCACACCATGACCTGCTAGGGAAGGGAAAAAAAAAAAAAAAGAAGCGCCCCCTTGTTCTTCATGCTTCTCTGGTCTTGTATTTGGAATACAAGCAATACAGAACCCGCATTGTAGCCTTCGCATATCCGTTCACAATATCTGTGGATACACAAACCAGAGACAACAAAACCAGATGGGAAGGGTTWGCAATCCCTGGAACAGGATGAGACTGCACCTGCCAAAGGCAAACTCCCACCTTTCCCCAATTATAATGTGAACTTGGAGAATCCAAATGAGACAAGAAGAAAAATAGGAACTACAGAGGTAGAAACTAATTTATTAAATTAACTTGAGGAAAATGGACTTTTGTTGCACTGTCTTRCTGGAAGACAAATAAGGGCAAGTAATGCAGAGTAAGAAATAATTATTCACCAGCAAAGAATATAATAGATAATTTAATAAGAGTATAAACCTTGAATGTTTTTAGAATTATTCTGTGTCAGAAATCATATTGGAATTACCTGACACTATGTTTTTTTTTGTTATAATATTTCCATCATGTTTTGCTGCCATTGTCTGCATTGGTTTTTTGCTGCATTTTATGTTTTGTTGTTTGGTCTTTTTTTTGGGTTTTTTTTTCCATTTTGTTTGCTACTTCTTTCTTCTTGGCTATATAAGCTGCTCTTGTACTWAAAAATTGCACTGGAAGAGGGTAATGGATTCAGAGGGTTTACTGTTCTTAGGATGCTGTAAATCACTGGGAGAAAGACTAACAAAGAAATGCCAGTAAAGTGGGATCTTTGTACAGTCTAAATAGTGTAGGTGCAGCAAGGACCCCTAAATCACATGAAATTCACTCATTAGCTGAGGATTTCCCCAGTGAAGCAAAAGGACTTGTGGATGTTGGTACCATTGTTTCTTACACTGATCAGCTCCGTGTTTGAGGCAGTGCAGAATAGCCAGAGGGGAGGAAGGAAAGCACAGATTTATCTCTTTTCACACAAAAGGTGGATCTCAGCATGGAGCCCTGAGCCCACACCGATTTCTCTGTTAATGTTAACATAAATAAAAGCTCTTTAGCTTTCCAGGCTTCTAGCWCCATGCAGCACAGCAAAAAGCCCACAGTTCATGAATGCCCAAGATGCAAACTGCTGACATCACCAAAGCATTAATGGGAAAAGAGAACAAAAGGAAAAACAAAGAAAGCCCTAAATCCTCTCTTTCCCCCTCCATGATGCCATGTGTTGTGCACCAAACACATGCACCCACTCACTTAGAAATAACAGGGAGCTACAACTGCAATAATGCTTTCTATTTTTAATGAAGATTTTACTTCCTTATTCAGCAACAATCCTGCAGAGGAATGATGGGATTATGTGCCCTGCAAGAGTTCAGACAATGCAAATACAGCACTGCCCATTAATTAAACACATCCMTCGTCCCACCAGGAGCTGGCACCAAATTTTTCTGTGGAGTATTTTAATTGGGAAATTGGACTCATCCAAACTRAACTTTCTTGGCTTTTTGTTTTTGTGGTGCAGAAAGAAAGAGAAGGATGTGTGTACATTGATTCAGTGATGGAAGTATTTACTTGCATGCAGGAGACCAAGATTCAGCTCCCAGGTGTAAACCAGGCACAATARCAAGTTAAAACCTATGACTTTCATATTCAGGAGACTGACCCACCATTCTTCTGGGTTTGAATGGAGTGATGAATGTTTCTGATTTTCAAGACATATTCTTGAAGGTATCTTCCCCCAGAAASAAGCTTGCTTTTAATGCAGTGGAAGTTTTTATGAGGCAGGAAAATAGCTTTGCCTCCAGCTCAACTGCTGTAATTTCCCTAGGAGCTGTCATTGGTTTAAATCTTTAACAAATACTGAATTACTAAACAGTTTAAGTTCAGTGTAAAGTTAGTAAACTTATAACAATCCAACTTTTTTTTATAYAGAAATAATGATTTTTTAAAAACATCTTATTACCTCTGCTATTCATTCTGAATGAGGAACTGTAGGGCAGCCATATAATGAAATGTCTCAGTGTCACTTCCAGAATCTATTTTCTGCAATTACCCAAACTTTAGCTAAGCCAGGATATTAGCAATTCTATTCCAGGTAAGTTTGTCATGACTCACCTTCAGAGTTCACAGGAAAATTCAGAAGACCTCCATCTGTTAGCAAGTCCAATGCCAGGTTAACATTGTGGAGCTGGTGGAGAGAGAKAGATTAATATAGCTGAAAATGTTTTCTAACCAACAAAAGCCTTCAGAAAGTATTTCTCTAGTAGCTAAAGATACTGATTCATAAATATGTACTCACATTCCTCTCCTTAGTTTTGATGGAGTACTCTTCAGAATTTCTACCAATTATCATATAAAATTAGATGTAAAATCCATCTCCAGCAAAACCTATCCCATGAGATGGGCAGAAGAATCCATTTATTTAAAAATAGACCTTGCATTTGAAAGACTTGTGTTAATGGATGTTCCCATGGGGAAAACAGGCTGGATTCCTGACTGGATCTAATAGAGGCATGGAGTTTATTTCAGGGTGTTTTTTTAACAATGCCTATGTGCTTACCACATTTGGAACAAAAAAAAAAAAAGGGAAAAAATTCATAATTGCAAAGATCAGGTATACTTGTGAGCTAGAAAATTCTGCTGTACTTCTAAAGGTGTCTGTTCACATTAACAGTAGTGATGATGTCCTCAATAACACTCAGGAGAAATTAAGCACACATCTATGAATGAAGACTGAGGGTTCTTTCTCAGTTTTCCTCACTGCTTTTTCTCTCCCTTCCCCACATAAAAGTAGCAGCACACACACAAGCAATAATTGTAATTGATTTTTTTAAAAGTGATATCCCCTTCTGACAACCGAAAGGCAGTTGTTTCCTTGGCTGGTAATTAGCAGTTCCCTTCCTCTAAAGGAGTAACAAGACCTGGATGAATTTCAGATTGTCTCTCCCTGCCTTCCCTGAGCTCCTGGGCAATTTATGCTTTGGGWGGCTGCTGTTCCCTGTTATGTTCTGACAATAAGCACAGGAGTCCCCCATGCATAAGCCAAGCAAAACTCGTGTGCTCTGAAGTGAGGCAACAGATTGAGGTTTCACCTTGTTCTGTGATTTACAAGTAACTGGGAATGCCTGCTTGGATTCAGGTTTGTTTTATTCCTCTGATAGTCAGGAGCCAGGAGTGCTTAAGACCATACAGCTCTACACAGTTTGCTGATCAGAATGAATAAATCCAATGTTTCCTTTGTCAACCAGCACGGGCTAAAAGGGCGCATTTCCCTCTCTGTCATGCATTGGAGATTTTCAAGGAATGAAAACATGCACATTTCAAAAAGCATCTTCAGACAGAAATGTCAATAATTATCAAATAAAAGGAAGCCTTGAAAAATGAGGTGTTTTTTCCAGCTGTGCTTCCAGACTCAAAAGAGCTGGACAGTTTTCTAGGATTTACAACTGGACAGGAGCCAGGGCAGTCAGGGGGTTTCAGCTCTGAGCCTGTTTTGGCAAAAGTACCGAGCTCACACAGTTTTGATAAGCACACGAGCCCTCCTTCCTCATCATCTTCATCTCCTGACTGCACAAATTTCACCCCTAATTTCAGCCTCAGCTCTTTTGTGATCATATTCTGTGACAAAGAAGACACCTTTGTGACAAAGAACACCTTTCTACACTCACGAACATCCAGAGCAGCACTCCTTTACAGTTACTTCTAAATACCTTTTTTGGGGCAATAAACACCACAAAAACCCTGCAGCAAACCCACCCACATGCAGTGTTTTCTTCTTGAACCTCTAAGGTGGTCACGTCCTGAATTTCAGTCATGGAATGGTCTTGATTAGAAGGGACTGTGAGGTGGATGTACTGCACTGATTCCAAAAGTGCACATGGTTGTCACCATTCTAGCAACAAATGAAATCTTTTAAATCTCTGGAAAGGTTACAATTTTATACTTTACTGCACCAATTAATGTCTAAAATGACGGGGAGTTAGAAAGCACAGGGGAATTGAAAGACATATTTTGTGTACAAATGACAGCTGAACTATGGTCGATCAGTATTTTTAGTTGTGGTGTCGTCCCACTTTTCATCTCWTAATGAGCACCAGAGGAGAAACAAATGGTAAATACCACTTTGGCAAACTGTTCAACAGTMAGTGCAGTACTTGGGGGTAACTTTGCTAAAATGAAATTAATAGAGTGTAAAGAATTGTACTGRAGCAGTACCCAACCCCATCATATTCTTCTCTGATGCCACTGACAGGCAGGGTAAGAAACAGGAAGTCTGAACTTTGATTGTACCAGAATTTTAGGGCTATCTCATTTCCAGAAAGAATCTGTGAGACTAGAATAGGTCTGAACCAAAAAGAAAATGGTTATTTATGAAATTTAAAGTAAGACAATATTCAGTTACTTCCTATGAATAAAGCCGAAGAAATGTTAAAAATTTCTGTCCAACTCAATGGGAACAGACTAATTTTGAAAACTGAGTGGAAGAGAAAGGGAAGAAAAACACCTCTAGGGAAATGCTTTGATTATGTCTGATTCAATCCTTCAAAATATATTTTCCCTGTTCTTAGATTAAAAAAAAAAGTCTATTTTTTTTTCTAATACTTTAAACAGTTATCAACTGACAGCAATGAAATTTTGACAACATTTGAACCTAGGTCTCAAACAATCGTGCTTTTAAACTTTCTGATGAAAAGCTCCATGGGGATATTTATTTGTTAATATAGGACCTCTGAGAATTTTCATTACAAATAAATATTGCCCAGGGGGATTCATTGGGGGAAGGTTGGGAATAAGATGAAAGCTTCATCTGTGTGGGGAAGCTGTTAATGCAAACCATGCCAGAGGAGAGGTTTTCTTCTCTGGCAGCTCTCAAGCAAAAACGATCTGACACATTTCACTTTCAGAGATCTGAGCATAAAACATGAAAAATAGCTACAGTTTCAGWTTTTCAGAGCTATTCAGTGACCCAAATGAAAAAAAAGCCTACCCACACCAGAGACAATCTGAAAATACCTCAAATATCTCAAAATATATCAACATTCTAGACCTGTGGAGGAGGCAGCCCAGCACACACTTCCTTCTGGCTGGTGACAGCTTTTAAAGCACAGATGAAATCTGCCTGGTAGAGGCAGCAAAAGGTGCCARGCAGGTCTGGCTGAGTATGTTACAGCCCCCAGCCTCGGGGGAGGAAAGGATGTAAACCTTTAGGAGCTTCCCAAACACAGAAGGGGCCTTCAAAATGTTCTGGTCACATCTTGATTAAGGTRTATTTTTAGGGCAGCATAAAGAAACCCACAGAGATCCAGTTCTGCAATGCAAGAGGTGTCATCCTCTTCAAACCATTGTTTGAAGGACAGCCTGGTAGAATTTAACACCCTATTCCCCACCACACAGAGCCCTGGATTTCACCAGAAATCCAGCCTGCATGGCTGTGCCAAACAAAACCGAGGAACAGATGTTTGCCTCTCCTGAGATGCTAATTTTGAAGAGGACACCAACCTGTTCTGAGGTATTTTGATGGCACTGAGYACCAGTTTGCACTGTCCCAAACCCCCATCCTGCAAACACAGCAGCAGCAGTAGAAACAAGAGGCAGAACACACAGTTTGATGGCTCAAGCTCTAAATAATTACATAACAACCTACCATCTCTGTGGTGCTGGCTGGAGTCAGGAAGAAATCCCTTAAATTCAGAAAGTAACCCTCCAGTTGTCCAATTAAAAGAAGTAAGATAACTCCATCTGAAAACTGGATAAGAATTATAGGGAAATTATTTGGCTTTAGGAAACTATTCCAGTAAATGCCATTCTAGCAATAAAGGAATTTAAAAGTTACTCAAGCAGGCAGACTCAGTCTAATGACTCAGCCCCCTCAACCTCTTCCACAGTGAACTTAATATTTTGTTAGATAAGGCTCCCAAATTCAGACTTGCGAAAACAACCTCGTAAAAGGGCAGCTATTGAAACAAACTATTCCAGATGTGAAGAGACTTCAGACGAGCACAAATGAGTAACTGCAAAGAAAACAAAATTGTGCCTGGTGATGTACAAAAAACCACTTGAAAATCTTTTCTTACAGTTGCCCACCAGAGAAACCGAGAAGAGCACTCCATTTACCAGAGCTCAGGCAGGTGATCCTGACATGCCTATCAAGCCCTTCTCTCACAATTTCATACTCTGAAGCAGCTCTACCTTCAGAGGATGAGACTTTGAAATGTGATGAAAATGAGGCCTTCATGCCATGGAGCAAATACAGCGTTAACAATYGCTAAGTAGAGCAATCAACTTGGCTTCATTTTAATGTTCAGAGCACTTCTATTTCCACCTAACAAAGAGAGCACCCTTAGGAGTTGGGCAGGCTCTGAAAATTACTCTCTGTTGCATTACAGGGGAAGCATTAAATACAAAGGCTGTATTTTTGCATTAATTATTAGCCTCAGAAACTGCAGAGACTGAATTTTGATGTCTTAACCTAAACCTGGAAATCACTTTGTCGCCAAATTTCAAATTACTGTAATAAAAAGGAGGATTCCTAATGGTGAGAGGAAATACTCAAATGGCTGGCAAAASATGATTAACAGCTCAGAGCACACTACCTGAGATGTGATGTCTTYCACATTTAATCCTAATTTTCCAACATGCTGGTTGACAAATTGCAAAAGTGCCTAAAGAAAAAAAGGGGAAGAGAGAAAGAAAAAATAACTTTTTCAGTATTTAAGTTCTGCCTAACAGATTTTGATGTCTACTAAAAACGTAAATTACCTTTTTTACAGCATCCAGTTTATCTGGAGCACAGCTAAATAATTCATCAAAGGCATCATCTTCTGTATCAAAACAACATTAATTGGTTTTATTTTGAATAACAGACAGATCAGAGCTTTAATGTGGCTCTAGAAGGAGAAAGGTATTTACAACTTACAAGCCAAGGAGGAAAAGAGTAGCAGGGAGGCAGAGAAAGATGCTGCTTTTAAATTCATCACAGAACAGGATGACAGGCTTCCCTTCAGCCTGGCCACATCAGAGGAAACAATTTGCTTCATTCAGCTCTGTAATTTTCACCTGCAGAGGGTTCAGTTTGTGCTGCCACCAGTCTGAGCAATGRCCAAGTTTCACACTGCTGTGATTTGTCTCTTTTCACTTTTTAACCCTGAACCTCTGGGATGAAATACCAGAAGCAAAGAAGAGCTGCTCTCCACAAACAGAAATGTCTCAGTTTGTGACATTTACAAACAGTTACACCACATTTGCAAAAAAAAAAAAAAAACAAAAAAAAACCCCAGCTTCCTTCCTTCAAAAAAACCACAAGAAAGATATGGAGACACAGCCCTTCCTCTGAAAATTTAGAGACCTGAAAAATGTGCAGTTCTGCCATCCAGTTTAAAGTGGGCAATGAACTGGTGCCAGTAGACCTGTGCCAGGGAACCAGCAGGAGTCTAAAGGTTCCCAAGGAAATGAGATCCATCCCAGTCCCACCCTCACTCCCCTTTCTGCCCAGGTTCAGCAAAAGCAGCACCCATCTCCTCACCCAGCCACAACACAGCTCTGGCTCAAGCACGAGCAAAGGGTTCGAAACCCCCCGAGCAAGGAAGGGCACTCTGGCAGCACCATTAGATGGAGAACCAATTTCTGCAGTGCAGGAAAGAAAAGGCAGCTTTGCTTAAAGAAAATTCCTCCCAAAAGACATTGCCAGAGAAGCCTCCTTTGTGAAAGGGTTYCCTCAGGCTTGTCTGTTCTCCCTGTCTGGGGGTTTCTGCAGGAGCACAGTCAGGGAATAGGTGAATCCATCAAACAAATCACAGGGAGCCCTCTTCTGGAGCCAYGCTTTGGGATTTCTCTCTTTGCTAAGAAAGCTGTGTCAAAAATAGAGAGAGCATCTTGAAGAGTGAATTGCAGATTCCTCTTCCCAGCAGAATCAGCCCACTGAAAAAAACACCTAATTATGGGTTGGGGTTTTTTTCTTTTTTTTTTTTCCTTTTTTTGGGGGGCGGGGGTAGAGGGGTGAATGTTGAAGTTGTAGGGTTGGTGGGGGTGTTTTTTGCAATTTTGGCCCACACTAAAGAACACTCTGTTGAAAAATATTAAATTATATCATTTGCACCTCTGCAAAGGATGCAAATGTCAAAATAAAGGGCACAGCAGAGAATTCAAGCGGTTGCCTTGGTTCTCTGGGGACGCAATGTGCTCTTTTGCAGCAGGGAAGAGCAGCTCTCGCTGAAGCCTGAGCAGTGCCCACACCTTCTGCAGGCTTTGCACACATGGGCATTTTTCACCTCAAAGGTTTCCCAGCCCTCCAAAGCCCTAAGGGTAAAAACTCTGGGGAGGTTGGTTTGACTGAGATACCATCCAGAACYGAGTACCAGCAGATTTCAAATCTCATTTGCAAACTGTGGGAAGGAAAGTACATTAAAGCGGTAGCAATGAGAACCACAAATCTGAAGCTTTTATAAATAGTTCCAACAGTAAACATGGTCCACACATAAATCCAAGTTCTATTTTGCCCCCTGCCAGGTTTCTTTCTTTATTGGGTCATCAAGCCACCTTCAGATCCTGCCTCCCCTCCCATCTGTTGCCTGTAGTCCACAGGCAAAGTGACCACCCAGTATCCAAGCTGTATGGTGGTGGTATGAACAGGCATTAACAGGAGACATTTGGAGAAGAACACCAGGAAAAATCCATGAATCTCCATTAACTTTAGTGGGAGCATACTGATTTTATCATGAGGTAAAAATGGATCAGGACATGTTGTATAAAAGCACATAATGAAACAGTGAACTTGGCAATGCCAGCACTTACTTGACTGCGCTTCTACATTCTCTCTGGAAGTGCAATAAAAAGCAAGAATTAGAAAAATGATTCAGCAGAGCTCRTCTTATTCATAAGCTTTGCTTATCTGCTATCTCGTAAAGCAGGAGATAGAGTTCAAAGTGCCATTAACTTTATGTCAGAGAGACTTTCCAACAGACATTTTTAAGTACGCTGCATATCTGTGCAGGCTCTTGGAATCATGTGAGATTTTAACTGGCCCACACATAAATGAACATTTATTTTACAAGCAYAATCCTCAATATCCTCTTCCAATAAGCTGCTCATGATATTAGAGCTTGAAGATGTTCTAGCATATCAAAAATGATAGTAGGAAAAACTGTTTCTAGTTCTTAGAATGATATCCATATTTTTTCCAGCGTATAAATGGCATCCGACTACTTAACTCCTTTAATAATGACAGTATCTCACACACTCAGCAAACTAGAATGTTTCTTTCACAATAAAATAAGAAAATAACTGCCTCCTTTCTCTTTAAATAAAGACACAACAGCAACAAATTAAAAACAGATTTAAACCTTTGTGGCTTCAGAAAATTTCCCATTTAGTCTGGCACAGGTAAATTTACAGTACTGGAATTTTGTTACTATATTTGCTATGAAATTCCATGGCAAAGACAAATGCTAAGCTTCAGAAATAATCATAAATATTGTTTTAAGAAAGTTTTTATATAGAAAGAATAAAGGTATTGCACCATAATACTGAATGGGAAGAAAAAAAAAAAAAGGAAAGAAACCAGAGAAGCAACTCCCATGCATACACAAGCCTGGGCTTACACCTTTTGTCATCATCATGATCCCAGCTATTTTTTGTAAGGGGGAACACACCCACAATACTTCTTTACTGGCTGACAGTGTGAAAACCAGATATATCTCCTCTTACTTGTTTTCTGTGATATACTCCACTGCATTTGATGTCTTTAATCCCCCAGAGGTGGTCTGTTGAAACAACAATAGACAGTGTTGTGTTTGTCASATGAAAAATTTTGTAAGCAAGCTTTCATGACCTTTGTTGCTGCTTCAAGTGATTTTCAGGGGGCATTTACTCAATAATTTCAATACAATTACCACAGGTACTTTGAGAGGTTTCTGCTTCYTTCTGCTCTCTCCAGTCTCCAACATGAAATTTCTTATTTCCCCATCAGAGGAAGTCCTTGGTATTCACTGCTCATCCCTTTTGGGCAGTGAAAAACATTCTCTGTTTACATACTGGTGGCACTAATTTTTGCAATTATTTCCCAAAGTGAGGGATATTTGATATTCCGCTACAGTTTCAGCATTGACTTTAAGAAACAAAATAGAGGAAGAAAGCATGCATATCTCWGTTTGTAGAGAAGAATTCCAAAATGTGACCCCAACAGAAGGGGAGTAAAAGCTCCCATCCCCTAAAGAAAATCATTAAACCAATTTTATGATTTATGAATGCATGCTTCTATTTTAAAACATTTAGAGATGGTAACAGCAGAATTTCTTCATTTTCTTCTTTACAGAGATCAACATCTGCTTTCAGTTTGGACCTTTCCTCTGTTTGACCGAGGAAGAAAAACAGCATAGGGTTTCTCCCCTTTTAAAGACAGAGTATCCAAACTGAAAACTAAATCTAATCCAACAAACTCAGAAATTAAAAGGTGAGGTTCACAGAAAATACAAATGTCTCTTTCACAGCTGCACACACATTTCTCCCTAATCCTAAGTACGTTAGCCTTGTGAAAGGACTCTTGACCTACTGTTACAGATACTGAAACTCTAAATACCTCAATGGTGATTGTTTCCACTTGAACATTKGGAGGCAGAGCCAGGCTGGGTTCAAAGTGCTTTGCTATTGCAACCAGAAGATGCAGTGTGCTCAGTAAGTCCTTTGCCAAGATAGCTGTTGAGTGTAAAAGAAAAGAAAACAATGCTCAGTATGCAAAACTAGGAACTTCACTCCAATATCATGAATTCCCCACGTGCAGAGGACCCCGAAGCCATGGAGGGCCATAACGCAGGTGGGACATAAGACTGGTTTAATATAATATCATAAATTAGCAATAGCACAGCTTAAAAGTGAGACATGTAGGGATGCTGAGGGCTCTGAAGTGATCCACAAGCCACACACTTAGGGAAGGCAGGCAGGCCCAGGAAGGGTCAGATAGTTCTGTCACACTTTTGATTCAACGAGTAATTGAAAACAGGTTATTTAATTACTGTTCTGGCAGCACATTGCCTCACAGCAGCCTTAGAGCAGCGGAAGCCTGTGATAGATAATCTTCTTCATTTTCACTTGTGCACCTACATTCCACACTCCATTTCAGCTGACTTTCTTCCAGTTGCAAACACTTGGCCACAGCTTCCATAATCACAGTGAGTTTCTGTCGCTGTTTTTTTTCTGTTAAGGCAATCTTGTCAACATCCAGCTTGAGAGATCCTAAGTTTTCTTTGACAGATTCCACAGGAAGTAGAAGGATATATTTTAACACCATCACAGGGGGAAAAAAATAATTAGAAACATAAAATCACAGCAAAGCACACAAAGTCTTGTTTTAAATGGTCAATGCCATTTCACAGCCATGCAAAAGGGAGAAGGTTCAAGTCAGTCCTTGCAGCCTCATCCCCCAGCCCTAACACTTTTCGTTCTTTCTTTTCCCATGGATGCTACAGAAATTCAAGGAGTGAATCTTTCCTCTAGACAGTGGACAAAGTCTRTATCAACTCATATATAGTAGAAACCCCAGCTCATTGCTCAGGCTAGCAAACCGTGACAATAAGCCAATCTTGTTCATGCTGCTCCTCTCAGCCTTGGTGGGAAGGAGAGAGATTTGAAACATCCCCAAAGATAACTAAAAGGGAATGAAAACTGTAGTAGGGGCAGGAGAAATGGAGAAACAGATAACAGGCTGCCTCAGGAGGTCACATCTTTACATAGCATAGTGCCAAAAGCCTCTTAGACGTCTACCAATTTCAGTGCCAGACCAGTTCTTCAGACACAGATTTATTTTTTTTAAAGGCAGGAAAACATATATTACAGTGCTGATTCCATCCAATGTTACTGATAGCACCACAAACCACCTTTGTGCTCCTGGCTTACAAAACCATCCTCCCTTTCAGAAGTACTGAACTACACACTATTTAGTCCATCTTTTTATTATGTCAACTAGCAGGTAATAAAGTCTTAGAAGTAAAATAACGATGTAAAACAATAGTGGGAATTTATTCAGAATTGTGATTATCACAGCTGGTCCCCAGTGAGAAGGGATGGAGGTTCCTGCTACTGCAATTCCTGGGGTCTATTCTGATTGGAAAGCTCCTCCATGAGGTGTCTGTAAGAACTAAACTTGAAGGAGCAGCTTACCCAGGAGATGATGAAGTACCAGCCCATCATACAGGTCTTCTTCCAGACTTTTAACTACGATGTGCTCCTCTTTCAGAGTTCTGTTAATCCATTCAATCAAGAACTGCAGGGGAAAACAAAGCAATTATATCCCTGTTGTTTAGACATTACAGCACCAGTGCTGTATTCTGTTCCACCTCTCTCTTTAGTCCCTTATCTCATATCTTGGTTTGCTTTCMCTCTCCACTTCCTTTGTGCTTTTTGGCTGTTTTTTAAAGGGTTAGTTCTTCCTAATTTTCAAGTGAGAGAGACATCTTACTAGTTATATTCTGAGGAACCGGGAAGACAGACCCTGTTCCCACTCCCACCAGGGAAAATGCTCCACAGCACACTTCCCATCCCCTGCCTTCATCACACATCACAAAATTCACACAAATTCAACTGCCAGGCAGAAGTTTGTAAGAAAAGAGGCTTTGCTCTTTCTGTGGGTAGTTTCTTGTACTCATCCACACTACTAGCACTCCTCCCTCTCATCTCCTATTTTTGTTTTCTTTTTCTTTCCACAATATTGTATACTCAGTCCCTAAATACCTTCTTGGAACTTTCTTACGTGGCAGTCCTCCCACTGGCCCTCCAATATCTTTGCTGCCTTTGCAAGGGGAAGCTGCTCTCAGGAAGCCATGGTCTGGCTACAAAAGGAGATGAACCACATGTGTTCCTACACAGGAGAACAAAACAGCTCCTCAGCACTTCTCCAAGCATGTGTTTTATTCACGTGTGCTGAGAGAAAGAGGAGATGACCTGATGAAGCAGAACAGAAAAGCAGTAGCCCCAGGTGGCTGCCAACATGAACATCCCTCTTGTAAGAGGGAAGGGAGTTGCTTGGATTGCTGTGAGTGAGTGTCTGGAGTGGATAATATCCTTCTCACTTTCTGTAAACACAGGAGAAAATTCACAGCAGATTCCTGTAAGCTCGCCAACATGAAGAAAAATGTAAAAGCAGTTCAAAAAGTCTCTGAGACACTTGAAACTGCACAAGAAATAAAAAGGCCTGAACTGAGAAGCTGTCAAAGTGAAACACATTTCCTTTCCTAAGAAGTAATAAGAATCTTCTAGAGCAGAAAGCTGTGCTCTTCAGCTGGAGCTTGGTGACACTTGAGATTTGTGAGGAATAAAGCAGTGCCCCAAACACAAGAGTACAAACTGTAGGGAGTCAGAAAAGCAGCAAGTACTGCTCAGTTCAGACCTGTGACACCCCTCCTTTGCTCTCCCAGCTCAAGACAGCCACATCCACAGCCTGCAGCTCACACAGCTCTGCTTTCTGTCCAGTTCTGGGGGCCCACTCCGCTGTGAAGCAGAGCCTTGTGTCTGAAAATGAGTAAACAGGGAAAGGAGAAAAGGAATAYTTGGAGAAGTTTGCTGCTAGCTCCCAAATGTAACTGTCTTCTATTTTACATCCAGCTGGGTATTTGCAGCAACTACAGGGAGCCATTTCRTATCACTGAATTCTCCAAAGCCACCTCAAAATGAAAATACAGTGCAACAGTCTGTCTCCCAAGAGAGTTTCTTCACTTCCCTTGTTCTTCCCTTGAAGATTCTCCCTGCCTCTGTCTCCATCCCCAAWGTTTCTCTAAAGAAGCCATCACATCTTTAGATTAAGAAGGCAATCAAGGGGCCGATGGGCACTGACTTTGCTTCCCTCAGGACACAATCTTCATCTCCTTATCATCCAAAGAAAAGAAATTAGACAGTAATGAACAAAATTTCAGGAATCTTTTGGCAATCTGGAAATAACAAATCCAGTTTTTCTGTAGACYGCATAACTGCATTTTGCAGCACCACCTTTCAGACTTCCCTTTTTGTATTACAATATTGTGAAAGAGTGAGACAAAATCAAATGTTTTTGATAAAATGTGCATGAAAAGGTAATATCGAAACATACATATTTATAAATGCTATAAAACACAAACATCAACACATATTTTAAGCTGCTTTTCATAATATTTATAACAATTTTATTGTTATGACCTCCATAATGCAGGGACTGCTGGTCTCATAAGACGCATGCCACTCTTCTTCCAGGAAATTTCAGTACATGGACTGTGCTATTAGAGGAACACAGTGATTGAACACACCGAGGACATTTTCAAAATTAGATGGAAATAAAGTACTTGCCTGTGCAATAGCATTCATCCTTYACAGTTACCTCAAGCAGGCAATGTACCATACAACAGCCTGAAAGCTTTTATCCTGAATTCCTGGTGACTGGCATACCCTTCATCCCACCCCCCACTGCTCCCTGCTAACCTTGCCAGCTGAGCCAGCTGCTGGTGAAGCCTGCTGCAAATCAGTAGAGCAATCCTAAAAGTTCCCAYGGGATCAGAGCAGCAAACCTGCACCTGTCTGTTCATCTCTCTTCAGCCACAGCAATGCTGACGTGGCTCTGCTTTGTGGTCCCAGTGTTTCAGCTGCATCCTCATCGCTGTTCCATTATCATCACCATGAAACAGCAGCTGCTGCTCCTGGGGTGGTTCACCCACCCAGCCCGGGGCAGGAGAGGCATCAGCTCAGAAACCACTCCAGTTTGTGTCTGCTCTCCACAGCCAGCAGTGCTCACTGCACTGGAAGCTCGATCCTGTATGGCCCCAGCCACCCTGACACCATAATCAGACAAAAGCTCTGCTTCTCTTGTGTGGAGCCCAAATGCCAAAAGCAGAGCTCATTCCCATCTGTAGAGTGGGGAACTGGGGTCAAAGAGTTGGGCAATTTACAGGGCTGAAAGAGATTCTTTTTTCCTTCAACAACAGGTTAAAACAATTTGAGGTGAGGGTTAAACTAAATAGTAAAAGAAGTGGTACCAGTTTTAATTCTTCCAGTTTGGGGTTGCTGCTTGAGGTTGGTTTTATGAGTTTCCTCTTCTCACCTATGGAAGGAAACAAACAAGATCCATCACAATTATCAGATATGACTAATGCAAGTTTGTAGCTAAATCTGATATGCCAAATATGGGTAATTGCCAATTATAAAACACTAATTTTTTAATTTTAACTAATTCCTTATGAGCAAGAAAATAGTATATCAGACTATAAGATTGCTGCTGGAAATTACGCTTCCATGTAATTCAAATCAGTAAGATCTAGGTGGACAATTCCAGAAAGAGGAAAAAAAACTTGGTCAGATCCTTATGTGTGAAACTTAAATTTCATTTCAAGAACCAGCTGGACTTTGTGTTGCTGCTTTGAAGTGTCAGCAGCCAAATTACTCATACAGGGCTTACTCCTGATAAAACCATGCTGAAAAATACACAATTCATTTGTACTGCACATTTTCTGTTTGGCCTTTCAGGTGGTTCTTTGGACTTTTTTCTGTCCTGGTTCATAAAGTACATACCTTTAGCAATGATGTCCTCAGTCAGGAACTGATTAAGTGTAGAGGGCTGTGTAAATGCATTTAAAAAGTCCGGATCCATTGTCTTTAATCACTCCTGGTAAACTGGTAAAAATCATGGGAAAAGAGGGAACTCAAGTAAAGGCACATAAAGATCAAAATCAGCACTAAGAAGAAAACAAAGAAACTGAGGGGTTTTTTTATCAATTACTATTTCATCACTAGCTGCTTTGGGAAAAAATCTGAAAATTTATTTAAATGTGTGCAAAGAAAAGAAGTTAAAAACATTAAACAGGGCTGGCCCCACTGCTGAGCCCTGGAAGACACCACTTGTGACTGATCACCATCTGGATTTGACTCCATTCCCCAACTCTCTGGGCCCTGCTTTCCAGACATGAAAAAAGCAAGATGATTCTTTTATAAACTAAATGCCCATTGCTTTAAGTGTAAGAAATCAGAGGTACAGTGCAACTGTACTGTGGTCTGCGGAGGTGAAGGAAGCTACAGGARGATGAGAGCTCTGGACACTCACGGCAGCGTGTGGTTTGCAGCACATCTGTTCTAGCATGAGTAAGAGATCTCATCCTTCCCAACAGCCCAAAAATCTCTGAAAGTCAGAGCAGAGTGGATGTGATGACCAGGAAGACTCTTCCACTCCTCTGAGTCCTCAAATCGCAGCTGCTGCTGGGCACAGGTACCCGGGGCTCTGCTCTCTGACTGCAAGTGCTGCTGTTTGCTGATAGGAAATGCTCTCTCTGGAGTTCAGTGCTGCTGGGCCACTGTAGGAGAGGGGATGCTGACTGATTTTGTGCTTTTTTGACAGAAAATTAGATGTACTGTAGGCTCCCACAGACGAGGACTCCTAGTCTCTACCCACAGTGCCCACATTGGGAGTCCTGCCACCTAAAGCTTCTGTGTAACGAGTGGGAATGGCATCTGTAAAGAGCAATCCAGAGCACTGTAATGAGTAGCTAATCCTAGCTTTAGGAATGGAGCTCCCTCCATGCTCCCACAACCCAGAGCAAGGCACTTGCTGACAATGCTGTGGCACACAACACYTCCAAACTGACATTTCCCTGTTGATAGCTTTATACACCAAACAGCACAGTCCTGCTCTGATGGCTCTCTCTCACATATTTCTCACAGTCTCCAGTCAAAGTGTGTTATGAACATGTATTTGAACACAGATTTTGCCACGCTGAAATATCTGGATGCTTTAGCATGTCAGTCTGGWTAAGCAAATTGGTACCAAATTGCCAGAAAGGCACTGGGAGAAAGGGTCACAAGAGAATTAATTTYATTGTGGTGGCAGCAAAACTGAATTGTATCTCTAAAAAGGTGCTTGATTAAAAAAGATAGGAGAAATTGAGTGATTTAGTGCCTGAGGAACAACTGAACTACCTGAGATAAGACTGTTCAGATTAAATTAACTGAAAGAAGTTAATTAACACAGAGCAACCTGAAGACAAAGTACTTTTAAATTAGGTTTCTGACAGCTGTGATGCCTTGGGGGAGTCCTGCTCATAATAGAAATGGTCTGTGTTAACCACAACCTACACTTACTCAGCTTTCCTGTAATATTCAACTTGGGTATCTCACTTCCTTTGCCTATCAGAGTGGCGTGTGCTGGCTGCCACACCCATGGGCTTTGTTTGGCCAAGGAACCCGAACATCAGAAGCCACTCTGAAATTTGGAAACTTGCAAATTCTGAATTTCAGGTCTTTCCTTGCAGTAATGTAGTTATCCTCCAGGGCCTCAGTCCTGTGTGTCAGAGTTAAAATTGCTGTCCTGGGTAAGACACACTTTCCAGCTATCCAGTCTTTTTCAGTACCTAAAGAAAAAAGAATAGAACCCCCAAAACTAATAAGCAGTGCAAGGATAGAGAGATGCTTCCCCAAAACTCTTTAAGAGTCTGCAGCTCAGCCTTCCTTAAGCAAAACTGGGGGCCTGGTCACTAGAAGCTGTCAACACATTCACTCCCCGTGAGCTTCCCACTCAGCCCTTGAACATGCGTGTCTCTCAGCAGCGAGGAGGTGAAGAGCCCAGCCCCACATCTCCTGAAGCTCCATCTCCTGTTTCTTGCTCTAGCCCATCAGCTTCCCCCGAAGGCACCTTGCAAAGACCAACTGATTCACATTCTTCACAGCACTGCATTAATGCTCCAATACTACTGCCCTAAACCCTCCCATCCATGTCTTTCCAAACTGAGAAATGACAGCCTACTGTTATCCCTTCCTGGGAAACCAGCTGAAGCACCTTGGAAGCGCTAGGAACCAGACCTGCCCAAATTTAGAGGGGCACTGCATTCACTGGTCTCTGCTCCTCTCCCCCCAAGTCCTGTTTGCTTTTGTGATCACTACTGACACTTTAATGGAATTATCTATCCAAGACCTTATTCCTAGGTAGCAACACATCATTCAGAGCCCATCATTTATTGTGTTGCACAGCTCACATTTATCAATATTGATTTCCCACAGGCATTTCAGAGCCCCAGAACTGCAGCTCTTAAGCATATTACAGACTCATTGCTTATTACTCATCATTARCATTCACAAGCAGTCCTTCATGTGGCATTGCTGCACATTGGTGAGGCTTGGTCCCAGGCAACAGCCTTTCAAAGGACAGGACACTGCAGGAACAACATCAAATGGGTCATGCCAGGGTGTGGCACCTCCTTGGGTGAGCTGTTTAATGAGAAACAGCAAAGGTCGGAAGAGTTGGTTCTCACATGCAAGTTTCCGTATTTGCTGCAACCAGCCCCTGCCGCCSATCAGTTAAATTTGCTGCTCAGGTCTGTGACTGACATCCTGTTTTCTCCAGCCCCCATCCTCCTGCACAAGTTCTTTATCAGTACTTGAAGAGGAGAACTTTGTAAGAGACAACTGCTTAAATACTGACTGTAGGGGCATTTCATTATGGCATTTTTAAATAAAATAGATGCTTAGTTAACAGCTATTCCAAGGAAATGGCATTGTCTGAATGAAATGTTCATTCTCTGAGAATGCCACCAATGTACAGGCTTTGCTTTAAAGCCAAGGGGTGTTGGATTTCTCACCAAGAAGTGAATCGTCCTCAGGTCAGGAGTTAGGCTATTGCACAAGCTTGCAATGCCATGCAAGCACTGAGAAACAACAAATTCTCCAGTTGGGTCACAACAGCTCACTTTTACTCCACGAGTCTTGACAGAGCCTGGCTCCCAGATATCCCCAAGGCACCACACAAAGAACAAATGAACAGAGGTCTCTGGCTTTCAAACCAACTGCAGAATATTCACAAGGCATTTACCAACGCTGCTGAACTGTTTCACCTGTTTTATTTCCTGTTYGAAAAGACAAAAGCCCTGCTCTGCATTAGCTCAAACACGTTTCCTAGGAACAGTTACCCAAGTAGATCACACAATGTAGGGAAGAAAAAAACAAGTGGGAATGTTATTAGTAATATTTCTGCCGTCAGAAAACCAGAATTAAACAGTAAGAAAAAAATAGAGAGCATGCATTGTGCACCCAGTTTAAAACTTACTTTCACTTCCCTGTTCAGGGCCAGACTTTTCAGGAGCCATTTTTGCTCCTTAGCAGGGGAAGGTGCATTAGAATAATCCACATAGACACAAAAAGTCTTCCAGTTAAGAACAATAATTATGAAAARAGGCACCCAGAGCAGTCCCATTTTCCAAACTTACTATTCTCTCCTTCAGTAACTCTTCAGRAGCTCTTCCAAGACCTTGTCCCAGCAGTCAGGGTGAAATTTCAGGGGAGAGGGCTGAGCCCTCAGAGGTCTCCCATGCAGGGCAGCATGAAGCACACAAARCTCACAAGGGGAAGTTGTGCCGCGGTGYTTTGYTCTTAAAAACGAAACCACGGTCCCRTCCGGAACTTAATTGTCTGTGTGTTGGTCCCTGCTGCAGAGACTGAAATAAACAGGGATGTAAGTGCAGGAAACATGCAGCCCTGCAACTCCTGAAACACCAGAATGTATCAGAAAGATATGAGCATTCTTGGAATGCACTGCCCAGCACAACTGGGCTACTCTGCCTCCGGGGCAACCCACAGAGCACTTTTGCTTTGTATATAATAATAAATGAGCCAAAAGCAGATGAGATCATGCTCCTGTACACCTTTTCCTCATACTCCTTCAAGCATTTTATAAAGCAGATCAGGACTACTCTATCTACCCAGCAGAAGAAGAGATCGAGGAAAAAAACTAATGCCTATGTCCTTAGAGAGGTATCAGCCACGACAGCAGGGCCCAAAGCCCTCATCTGAGACGAGTCATCACCACCAGGCAGTGCTGCTGCTCTTCCTCCCCTTTTACACCACTGATTAAAGAGGAAAAGCTTCCCATGGAAACCACTTTCCATGGACATTTCCTTCAGGTACCAGTTGCATTTGTTAACTCTCCCAGCAAGCAAAAGCAACTCTGAAGCCCCCCATGAGCCCCATTAATGAGACAGCAGCCAGACACACTAATTAAGCTGGTCTGGTTTAACATGGGAGTGACTCCTGTGTTTAGCTGTGTACCAAAGACAAGAATGGACAGTCTGGCATGAGCTAAATGGGATAAGAGAAAGTGGGTTGAAAACAGATTTCCAGCTACCATGAATTTAYAGTAACCAACAACTTAACCCTAAACCCTGAATCAAAGGACAAACCTAACTATTTTCTAAGCAGGTAACAAGCACGAGARTAGCTTCTTACCTATTCACAAGTGCATGCTGCACTCTACACATGTAGTAAGCCAAAAATAYAAACAAGGTATCACTGGAAATGTAATTGGGAACTTTGGATATTTCCAGTTTCCTATCAGCAGGCAGAGGGAGCAGGAAGAACTAAATGTTGGRAAATCTTTCTGTAATCTTTCTAAGTCTCTCCATACTTCAATGGGCAACACAAAGGACTTTCATTCATAGCTACAGCATGTCAGTGCTAAAAGAAAACGTCTGAAACACAGGATGGACAAGCACCTATTTTCCTCCAAAACCGATTTTGTGACCAATGCATGGAATATCCACACTTCTGTAGAACAGCTATAGTCAATTCTGAACGAGTTGCATTTGATTTCATGCCTATGATGCTGAAATATTTTTGATTTTTATATATTTTTATGTATTTGTATCTATTTGTAGCTTTGTAGACTGTTAATGGTTATATAGCTCCTGGTATTTTTCCTACCCTTTCTCTTAAGATTTTAGACTAATAAGCTAACATTCCTGAAATTCTGTTGAGTCTTATTTTCAAGAACAGAACCTCTAACAAGAACATGTTGTTTTGCAAACAGAATCTGGTAAGACTTGACAAGAAAATACAGCAAAGAAGCCCCTGGACCGACTCCAAGAGGCTGACCTGGGGTGGGTTAGGGGGTAACTGATTTCCTGCTGGATGTACTGGCTGGATATACAATTATCTAACCTTATAAAATTTGTAGAAATCCTTTATCAAGTGTGCATGTAGCCATATTTAGGCAGCTGAAAGCWTTCATTAAATATCTGCTTTTTACCTTACCATTTGAACACTCACAGGATTTTGTCCTTTCGTTTTTAAGGCAACGCCAATCTCCCCCTGCCCCGAGTGTCTCTGTACATTCTCAAAGCACATCCCCACCAAACACATCAAATAGCCACTGAAGAACAATTCAAGGATTCAACAGCAGTCCCACCAAAACAAGTTCTGATAATGCATTTTCCTGCTTCTCCATCCAGCTCTGCTGTAATGGAGAGCCACTCAATGCTCTCTCCACACCAGAGCAAAGGGAAGCTCACCATTCCAAAGCTCTCCCCACAGATATGTCCATTGAGGAGGAAAAAAAAAAAAGGAAAAAAAGAAGAAGTGGAAAACATAGTGATCATTATTTGTTTATTTGAATAAATAATACAACTGTCAAAAACCATGCATAAACACTCCTGCTGTGAATTTTAGCAAACATAGCATTGCATTGTAACTTGCTTACAGTACAAAACTCTTATCACTAAGACGGATGTCTCCAACATATGACAAGTCCAGAATTTTATCTGCAAGGCTGGTTTTTAGTAGTTAGAAACCCAGAGTAAACACTGTTAAAAACAGTAGAAAAGACCATTAAAAAATACATTAATACTGAAAGCACTGGGGTGTGGGGAAGAAGAGTAAGAAATCCTAGAAAGTTTAAACTGATTTTAAAAGATCTGTCACTGTTGGCTTTTAATCTCTAAAAACAGAATGCAGCTGAGGACTATCTGAGCTTTTTCTGTTGTAATGCAGCTCACTGTAACTGAGTATGTCAATAGATGCACCTAAAAGTCTAGTTGTGTGGACTCGAAAAGACAGACACTCATTTAATACTTACAAATGTGGRAGCCTTAATGCTGCAGAGCATTCAGCATTCTAGATGAACACAACAGGATTCAAGACTGGTACCCATATGTAAAACCCCAGTAACACAAAGACRTCATGAATAACATTTCTAACACTGACTCAGCTTTTTGAGAGGCAAAGAAATATTGTGCATGTGTCATGGAAGGCATGACAAAAGCAGGCATTCAGAGAAGCTTTACCTACACTGCTCCTCCTGCAAACTGGACTRACTGCAGTGAAGCTACACTTGAGTTCAGTCTGCCCTGCTGATGATCTGGTTAACAATAAACACAGTGTCTACAGAGCAGTGAGATGGCCAAGCAGCAAGGAGCCAAGGAACGAAAGGAGCATTTTCCCTGTGCAACATTTACCAGCAGAMAAAACCATAACAGCACCAAGAGGGCTGTGACACCTGCCCCCAGCCTGATCCAGTGGCTGACAGGGACAATATTAACATGAGGAATGCTAAAGGAGACCCACTGTTGTAGAAAGAGAACTCTGGTTTCTGTACATGGACCAGAAACACATAATTGAAAAAAACAGACACCCTTTAGCCTGTCATAACCTGCTCACCTCTGCTCACACATCCTGAAGATGACAGCTCTATGGTCCCAGCTGAGAAACAGCCATTCCCTTTCCAAAAGCCAAATCACTCTCACCAATCTCTTCTTCTAATCCTCTGTTTCCTTTTGATATTATCACTGCTTGCAATTTCAAAAACTGGGCTCTCTGGAGGTCTTTCCCAGCAACTCAGAGAACATAAATACTTGAATATCACCTGGAGGGGGAGTGGAATGACAACTTTCTAACAGACCACAAATTTCCACAAATAAACCCACATTAAACTAAAGGTCTGAGAGACCTTTCAGTTCAGTGACCTCCCAGCCTCATGATACCTTTACTTCCCACACAAAAGTWAGAACAATTTCATTAACCAGGCCTCAGCACCCATGCAAGTCTCCTCTGTTGGTGTTTGGTAGAGTTTAATGGCCCCATCTGAATTGTACAGCATAGTTGCTCTAAGCTCAGTATAAATAGCGAGAGGGCAGCTCCTTCCTAAACCACAATGATCCCCCCGAGAGCCTTACAGAGCAGAGGAGATCTGAATTTTTCATGCAAAGGAAGGACAACTTCCATCTTTTTTTTTGAGAGGTGTGAGGAGAGGTGACCCAAGTAATCCAAATTCTAGAACTCAGAACCCAAAAATACAAACCAAAGAAGCAGAAGGTCATTTCTCTCCCTTTGAGATGAAAAAAACATTTGAGAAGGGAAGGAGAAAATCCCAATTGTACAATTATACCATTCAAATAGCATGTTTCCTCCTGAACTTGAGTTCAAARGCAAATCATGTTTGGTGTAAGAAATTCATTTTTAGGGAAAAAAGATGCCTGCTTACAACAGGACTCAAGTGAGGTCATGGAGCAGAGCAGTTCCACTGCTCCTCTTCAGGGAAACACTCTGCCTGGTGTTTCACCAAAGGAATGGCTGCCCATAAAACAGAAGTTGCTGCTGTGATACATGAAAGCAGCAATCAAATCTCTCCTCTATATGCTCAAAGGAAAAGAGTGATATTGTATGCATATTCCACAAATCATTTACTCTGGAAATGCCAAACCCATTTTTTGTACAAAGCTCCCCTCAAAAATCTCCTGTTCCAGCACAGCTCCCTGCACACAGCCCTGCACCAACCMCATCACCAGGCAGGAGCAGCTCCACAGATGAGCCCAAGCTCATCATTCCCCTGTGAAGTGTCAGAAAGGACTGGGGGCAAAGGCACTGAYCCAGCCTGTGCCTGTGTGACCAGCTCCTCACTGACCTGACCAAAGCTGCCTGATTAATGAGTGACAGTGGCCCTATCAACCAAATTTCTCCTAGAAAAGAATTTAAATAAAAATAGACATCAAAAGATTAGTTGGTCATCCCATTGCAAGACTTATTCTGTGTAAACACTGAATGGAAGTAACACTGAGTAGAACGAGGTGAACACAAAAACAGAAGCTTTTGCCATTAGCTTCAGACAGTGCCTGTAATTCCCCCCAGCCCAACCCACCCAACAGAACACATAAAACCTTACTTAAAACTCAGCTTCTCAATAAATTCCAATGCTGATTTTCTACTGTTCACACTTAAGCCTGGAAAATCATCAAATGCCAGTTGCAACCAAGGAATATGCAAAAGAAACTGTTTTTGCAGAAGCAGAGTCTCTAGCCATGAGGAAGGTCTTGCGTTTCCCTGCTTATTAAACAAGTTAGTGGTATTTTTTCTTTCTCAAAAGAACATTTGTGGATTATAGCAAACAGATCCACTTGGTAAAAGTGTCAAATATCTACACAWTTTCAAGTGACCTAGAGAACACACATGCATCATTTTTAGTGGAATTGTCTTACAAACAGCTACAGAGAGAACACATCARCTGTAGGAAGAATGCATGAAGTAAAGCATAAGGCACAATGGGAGCATGCAGAGGGTGTTTATTGTAACTTCTGCCCGAGGAGGCTGAAGGATGAAGAGACCTCAGCAGCTTCCAGAATCATTCAACATTCTTGTACTTCGTGAACAGGTTGTACAGAACCCTGAGGGTAGACTTCAGGTCCAAGTTGACAACATCTGTGGAARAAAAGGAGAAATCCTTAAATTGYATTWTCTTTTCCSYTGTTTGTCCTGACAGGAAAAAAAGTCCCCACATTTCTGAGCTGGTGGATTCAGGAATAAAAAAAAACCTATAGGACATGACCTGTAGGGGCCTATTTTGTTTACACCTGTACAAAGATACAGTAACGGATTTAACAAGACCTCTTCCTTGCAAGCACTGCAGRAAGCATGGRCTGTAGTGATAAAAATTATGTTTTRCTCTAGACAACATTTTTCCYTMAATCCTGCAACTAATTAAACCAGTTGGACAGCCAGGCCCACCACCTCAAATCCTGGGGGCAATTTGGGGAATCTCATGGCAGAAAAAACATTGAGGGGCTGGAGCGTGTCCAGAGAAGGGAAYGGAGCTGGGGAAGGGTCTGGAGCACCAGGAGGGGCTGAGGGAGCTGGGGGGGCTCAGCCTGGAGAAAAGGAGGCTCAGGGGGGACCTTCTGGCTCTGCACAACTCCCTGACAGGAGGGGACAGCCAGGGGGGATCGGGGTCTGCTCCCAGGGAACAAGGRACAGSAYRAGRGGAAATGGCCTCAAGTTCTATCAGGGAARGTTTAGATTGGAYRYTGGGAAAGTTGATGACTGGATATCATCAGCAAAAGGGTCATCAAGCATCAAAACAGCTGCCCGGGGAATTGGTGCAGTGCCCATCCCTGGAGCAATTTAAAAGCTGTGTASATRYRGCACTTGGGAATGKGATTTAGTGGTGAACMAGATGGTGCTGGGTTAATGGTTGAACTCAGTGATGTCAGAGATCTTTTCCAACCTCARCAATTCTATGATTCTAATTCAAGAGGCATTTACTACCCAATTCATGCCAAAGGACATGGATTCACCTGACAGGTTTCCCAGCSTTTTGATGAACAAACAATGGATCAGAGCACAACATTAACAGAGCACACTACACACACTTTTTYTTTTTTACAGGGCTTCAGATTCTCTGTCAAAATTAATTACTGTTCTGTGAAACACATATTACAGAACTGCCAAGATTTTACAAATAAAACTACAGTGACAAGTGATTTCCAAGATGTGTCTGTCCTCTCCATGGGAGCTTTCCAAGAGCCACAGTCAGTTCTGCAGGCAGTTCCAGCCTCACAGACACCACACAGGCACACTCACTCCAACAGCTGGGAACTGCTGCTGAGAATGGCCACACACAGGGAACAGGAGGGGAAACACACCAGAGACTGTACATCCTGCAGCAGCAAAAAGCAAAAAAAGGAATGCTGTATGAGCTAATTTGGCTTTTTAGCTTATATTAATAATTAAATTTTCCATCGGTAAAATGCTTCAAGCATATTTTGCTGCTTATTGAAGATACACACTTTATCCCAAGCATTTCACCACTCATGATAATGTAAGGATGTAAGAAAGCCTTATGGAAAGGTAACCTCTTCTTGTTTTGATCATTCTTGTCATCATTCTTTGCCCCAGTTTAAAACAACAGTACTGACAGGATATATAGGCATTTAATTCTGTCTTCTGCATTTTTCCCCCTCTATAACTGGCTCCACTATTTGTTAATCTATTTACTATCACTACTTTGTCTCATTTTAAGTCAGACCAAACATTTCTTGGGGGCTCTTCATTCTTCTTTGCTCTGTGGAAGCTTCTAACACATACACAGTTTGTAAAACCAGGAATAAAAATTGCTCGTTTAGCAGTCCTAAAGTTTTAATTCCTCTTTTTATCCCTAGTGCAAGGAACAATGCAGACCTCATCAATAAATAATTTTCAAGTTCAGAGACTTTAAAGGGAAAACTCAGTTTTTACACTTTTTAATTCTGACTCTCACATCCAAATAAATCAAGAACATTGTTTGCTACTGGTTCTCCTAAAAATAACACTTTGGAAAACTGTCAAGGGGCCCCATTCACAGCTCCACTTTGTGGTGCTACTGCTACTGCCTGGGGATGGAGTTGCAGCTGAAATACACCTGCTCTTCTGTTTTTATGCACAGTTTAAAGTCACGTGGCACCACCGTACCTTCAGGGCGAGCTTTTGGTTTCTTCAGTCCTCCATCTTGCATCAGCTCAAAAGCAAAAGAAACATTGTGAACCTGAAAGAGGTAAAGTGTTTAGAATCTCAAGAGTTACAWGGGCATCAAAAAATTTTAATCAGAATTTTTAGCTGCTTTATTCTCTCTATACTCGATGCAGAAAATGATAATTCTATTTAAATCAATATTTAATGTTAAATCAACATTCACATGTTAAAGCATGACAGAAAGTAAATATGAGCCACTCCAAAATGAAAGCCTGTATCATCATAAGGTATTCACTTTTTGATATAAAGTAATTTAAGATTTCCAGATATGCAAGTGTAAAAATGGGATTGGGCCCCACATGGACCAAGAAACCCCATTAAACCCCGKTCTCAGCCTCTACAGCAGAGGCCAGAGAGCTCCCAGTAACAGTTAGAACAGAGCTGCATTTTTTAATCTCCTGCCTGTCCCCAAAGTCAATAACAAGACATCACTGGCCATCCAGGCAACAAGGGATGTAACAGAAACAACCTAACAGAGATGAAAAATACACCTGGGTAAGTAAGAAAGAAKAAATGAGCAAACTACACAGAATTATTTTCAAATGTTAGTCTTTTCTGTGTTATTACCAGCTGCAYTACAAGCAGCATCAACATCATATCAAGGATCCAGGCTGCTTCCTGCATGGCTTTGTGCTAATTCCTTAGTCTCATGGTGCTTTGGCTTCCTCTACTTGAAAATGGAGACAAAAATCAAATTGGGTTTCTCTAATGAAGTAAATGCTTCATGAAATGCTCRGTGGGGGCAGTTCCTGGATAGGCTKTGCAGRGATCCTGCAAAACAATCTGTGCACAACTGCACATAAAGAGCTTCCTGAACAAACCCCCACAGATCACACATGAACAWAAATTCAGAGCAAAGAAAATGGATGGGAAGGGAAAGAGAAAGAAAGTAGGTGTCTCCATTTAATCTCTCCTTTGTCGAACAAACCTTATGATTTAAAGAGATCTACATAGCAGATTTCTTGTCCACACTCACTGAAATTCAGGCAAGGTAATTAGCATTATGAATTCTGTGCAGTTTTGTTACTGCACTTGACAGTTCTGGAGTTACACAGCTTATTACTCAGGACTTTATCACTTTTACCTGCTGCAGTTCCTCCTCACTCCTTGTGACAAATCCAATCACTTTCAATGTAATATTTTTCCCCCCCAAAACACAGAGCCTACTGTTCCTTCTTCAGTTAATAAAACCCCATTTCTCAAGGCAGAATCGCCACCCAAAACCACAACTTTACTTCAGGAATACTGGATAATCTTTATRAATTTCAACCATTAATACTAAAATTATAACAGAACAGATGCTAGTTGCAATACAGCAACCTACATTTCTACAAAGGCAAAAATTTAAGATATTGGGATAAAAAAAGCAAAAGAAAGCTGTAGAGGAGAGTTTGTGTAAAAGGTTACAGATAACAACCCCTACCAGAGATGTACCTTTGCTGGGGGTTGATAGCAACAATCTGTGTGGAAGCCACTATGAAACCCCCATTTTAAACAGTGTTTGCCTTACAAAGCATCTTTTGAATTTAACATCTTTTAACTTTAGCCAATGTTTCCATTCCTGACCTAGCCCCCTCGTGCTGCAGCTCAGCCAACACAAGACGTGTCCTCTGCACTGCAGAGCCTGGCAGAATAAAAAGCAGGGGGCTTTTTTTAACATGTGTTACCGCAGGAGGACCAGGCTCAGAGTATTCTAATCTACCAAGACAAATACACACAGATGCATGTGCACGTCTGGGAACAACTGCAGACAGAAAAGCCTTTGGTTATGACATTAAAACAAAGGCTAAACACTTTTCTCATTGTTAACATGAGGACAATGGAGCAAGTGTGGGGCTGAGACACAAGAACACTTCGGGCAGTACTACAATCTAAAAAATCATTTTCATAATGGAAATTACTATGCAGTACAAAGCACTCATTACTCTTTATTCATCCTGGATACTCATCAGCTTTATGTGTTGCCCAATGCCAGCAAYAGAACACCTTTCTTCCTTAACTATKGGSAATTTACCCATTCATTTCACAAACAATTTTTRGTGGTTTTAACAAGTGTCTCAGCCAGTGACTCTTTGCTACAGCTCCTAAAGARAATACACCAGGTTCTATTTTACCTGGCACAAGAAGAAAGGATGCAACAACAGGAAAAAAACCACGAGATAATAATGCAAAAAGAACAAAGCGTGGAGCTTCTACCCACCTTTTGATCAAAACTTTCAGGTGTTAAGTAGAAGTTGTGAAGTGGAACAAAATAGTCTTCAAGGAGACCCATGAGCAAAACCAAGTASACACCATCTGCAAACTAAACATAAATACTAGGAGAAAGCATCTGTTTGTAAATCAGCATTCATAAACAAGGAGAACAAAGAATGCTTGGCCCAGATTATGTATTTTGAGCTTTTTTGCTAGCATGAAAGTGTGAGATGGTTCAGGAGTTTGTTCTTGCTTTCCTCATGTTCATTTTATTTGCTTTAGGAATACTGTCAACTTCGCTGCAGTATTTAAAAAAAATCCCAAAAAAAATTCCCAAACTTCCTGGGAAACATGTTTGCACATTATATACTCTCAGTCCCACTGCTACAGTATCTGGTCATTTGGATCACAATTCCTCTTTAAATCATGTGTGTTAGACATTTGAATCTTTGCCCTTAATCAAAACTTGAAATCAAGTCTCCCCTGTCTCAGGTAGGAAGTCAAATTTCATCAAATAATCTTTTTCCCCAAGTCAAAGTAGATTGTTTATGGTTTCAGTAAATACTAAATAAAATCCTTTTCAGCCATACTATTCAGCGTTCCCACAACACCAGATAATTACTGACTGGCTAAGGGAAATAACTTTATGGAGTTCTAAGACTTCTCACTTGTGGTCCTGACATGGCACAYGTGACACCCTCTAAAAAATAAATTCTTGGGTATCTCCAAGGCATGAAGTAACAATTTCTTGTGACAGATCAGATCCAGTCACCCATTTATTGCCGCAGAGTTTTAAAACCAGCAAACGAATGACTGGTATTATACTAAGGTAGGCTCAAATTAATTACCCATACTCCTGGTATAATTCTCTGGATATTGGGCTTATCTTTCTGATGAGACAGTAAGATAACCATCTCTCATGCTCAGTAAACTCTGGAAAGAAGATCTGCTTCTGCTTAGTCAAGCCCACATCTGAAAAACTGCAATTTACACAGATTACACACAAGAAGACAAAATACAAAGCCTCTTACCTGAGTTTCTAACTCCGTTACTTCCAGATTCAGTTTATTCAAGTGTTTGTTCACAAAGGTGATCAGAGACTATTAAAAAAAAACCCAGAAACAGTGATGTCAGACTCTACACTGAGTGCTGATGTGAAAGGATTAACATAACCTTTAAGACTTTTTTTAAAACCTAATAAATATGCATGTGTGCTGCCTGCTTTTGCACAAATAAGTACACAGAACTGCCATTTTTGTTGCACCAGATGCCAGAAATCACCAGATGGTGCTGTTACATGCAGCTTACTTTCAGCTTTCCTAGCACATTAAGCAAACTTCAGCATCGTATGAGAATGCTGTGATGACATTGGTGCCCGCAGATGAAGCGAGCTGTAGGKGCATCACCGCCCACACAGATTTTTTCAGGTTCTCAAAGAAGATGTCAACAGTACAGTGCTGTGCACACAACGCTGTTCCTGGGAGSATGTGTGCAGGCAGCACACAAAGTACAGTCAGGATGTAGCCCAAGTCTGGATTTCTATTCCAGATGCAAGATCCTGCCACTACAAGCCAGATCTGTGCTAATGTGTTGGAGCACAGACATTTGTCAGCCCACGTACACCCCTTCCAGAAGGGACACAGAGTTGGTGTTACCACTTTTATTGTGTGGAAAGAGTTAAGTTAGTCTTTATCCACTTAAAAATACTTTTCTAAGTAGACATGTCAGACTGGAAAGATAAAAATCTTCCTGAGACTTCAAGGCATCGTTTTAAATGCACACATCCTCTTTATTTCCTACAAGACGAAGGGACAACTTGCAACACCAATTTTTACATACTACTATTCTAGTAAGTAGCTTAAAAGCCAGGCTGGAGCTATCTGATGGAACTACAYGAAGTCTCCCCAGGAAGAATCTCTCTCTCAAGAGCTGGCAGACAGAGATAAACAGCTACAAGACCCTCCTGCTCTAACACAAAGAGCCATGTCAAAAATATGGCTGGATGGACGTGTTGTGCAATAATGCTCTCAGCCTTGGAGGACAAACCAGGGGCGCACAGGAGTAAGTGCTAAGCAGAAGCACTGTGGGCAAAAGAAAATCTTTTGTGAAAGCTCTGTATTTAGCAAACTGCTTTATGGCTCAATCACATTTTAGGGCACTGTGGAAAACATCACCTGGCTTTGAAACAGTGATCTTTGGGGATTAACAYCCTTTTCACTACTTCAGATTCCTCTTCTGTTATTTGCTGGATGYTTCTGAATATCTTTCCAAAAGCACAGGAAAGAAATGCAATATGGAAAATAAAGCTAGGATTTTATTTTTTACCTTTTTGACTACGCTGAGTTTGTCTGGCGCGTGATCAAAAAGTGTGTCAAAGGCATCGCGCTCTGGTTTGGGGGAAAAATAATAAAAATCAAAACACCTTCAACAGTCAAGTATGGGAAGCAGGTTACCTGTCCAAAGCTTAAAGGTTTTTTTCTTCAGAAAGTCACATAACAGACCCAGGCTACAAGTCAGCACTCTATTTTGGWGTCTGCCTACATGCCAGAGCAAACTGCCCTAGAAATTTTAGAGGCAACTGAAAATAAACATATTCACTGATTTCCCTCTTCTGCCATTCATAATTGGTACACAAAATATGCGGGCRAAAGAAAAATTAAAATGATACACAAATTCTGAGTAAACCTCAATCCCAACCTAAACAATAGCTCCGGTTACATTCACACTCAGTGTCAAATTCAGATATTAATCTGGTCAATTTAAAATTACTGATAGTACCCCTGACATCAGTGAAGCTTAAACTGAACTCAAGTGAATTCTGATCCAGCTGTGTATGAAGAGCAAATCCTATGTACAGCAAAGAGATTTAAATTGTTACCACCTTCAAAGCACTGTCCATCAATATGTAATCCAATCTGTTTTCAACATAGTTTTTAACAGCTTTTCCATGATCAAATGCTTTTTATTTACAGAACACATTTTAATAGTCTCCTAYTGTTAAATAAACAAACATTTATTATCTAAATTCCTGCGGTATCTGAAGATACATTATTCAGCCCCTGTAGCTCCCTGACATTACTTATTTTTCAAGTATCTTTTTAATATTKAATGTAGATACACTGCAAGAGGAGAAATTATAGTGTTCACATACTATAATGGGCAAATAAAGAAAATAAATACTTATTTTTCATTCTTTACAGGAGCACACACCTCTAAAATGAGAAATTACTTAATGCCACTAAAAAAAATAAATGCAAAAGGCAATCTCTTGGCATCAACATCAGAAAAGTGGGTCTTGTTTAGAAGCCCAGACACACTTGGTAAGGCCTGAAGTCTAGCAAATACAGAGGAGATAAGACACTCCATGCAGAGGAATTAGAGAGGGCTGTTTGCTGAAGGTGGATAGATAAACAGAGCTCTTGGACCTTTTGCCACAGCCCTTTGCTTCAGTGGTTTTCACGTATAAATTAAATGGTCATAACATGAAAAGGTTGTAACTCCCATTGCATGGAATTGCTAAACCCATTGTCTAGAAAAAGAAATTTCTGAAAGAAAGAGTCTAGATTTCTGTGCCTGACACAAATGAAACAAAAAAAATAAATAAATTCAGAGTATATTTTGTTACTTACCAAATCTTCCCATCATCATCCTGYAAGTCAGAGCAATCAAAAACATTATGTTAGTTCATGAATAATCAGTTTGGGAAGACAAGAGCATGGCTTTGRCAGATGTTTTCCTGCAATATGCAGAGGGCCAACCACTTGTGCAAACTCAGGGGCTGAGCACATCACAGAACAGACCCAAAGTGCTGCAGAAATGGCCCCAACAGAACAGCAGTGATGTCAGGGAGATCCGTTTGAAACTGATGGAAATGCTCAATTACATTTTACACAAAATTATGACTTGTTATCCATCACAATTTGTATGAAGAAGGGTGAATGAATAAATGTGCTGGTGTGCACATTTTCCACAAATGTATAATCATCAGATACTAAACCCCAGCTTACAGGCAGCAAARCCATCTGTCTCACTTTAACCTGTTTCCTCTGAAGAAAACATACACTATATCTGAATATTATGTAAATAAAACTGCCACATATGAAATACATRCACAGCCAGTGACATCATCAGACATATGAAGATGTTTATCAGCTGAGAATCAGACCCTAATTTGAACAGAGGAATCTGAAAGCATTCAGTAAATGCTGGATTCTGCTGACCACTGCACATTCCATAGGTGTATTTGTATCTGGATATGCAACACGTTGAACAATAAAGTTCTCAATATTGTGTAATTATCAAATAAATTCATAAAATACATCTATAAACACACATGCAAATCTGCAAGCATCTTTCTTGCTAAAAAATGTCTAAGCCCCAGTCTGCAGATTACATCTTGCAAATCACATCTGGAAGAGTGAACAAACTCACTGCACTGTTCAAGATCATAGGACAGAGGGAAGGAATTCTGACCCACAAACGTGAGCCAGAGCTCTGATCCTACAAAAACCACWGTGAGATCTTTAATGTCCACACAGAGACATTATGATCTCATTTTTGAGTGTTTCCATCTGAAAGATCTTCCCCACTAAGCACCACATGGAGCTTCATTTATCTTCAAAGCCATGGGAGGCTGAGCCAACTCTACAGGGAGCCAATACACTGATAAACTGAGCGAGGGCTCGTGTAAGCCCCTCTTAGAAGAGCTGCCTTTAGGCCATGTGAAGGAAAATCTCAGCTTTCAGCTGAAGACAAAATGCATGTCCTTCTCCTTATAAAAATGACTGGAAAAAATATAAAGCAAAGTAATCTGGTGCAAAAACTAGGGAGGGAAGAGGTTTATTTACTTAATTTATTTTTGCTGAGCTCTTCTGTCTTTAAGAGTTTTAACTATCACTTCCGTTTTGAGAGGTAAGCCAAGGAATTGCTTTTTGTCAAACTAATTCTTCCCCAAAATATCTACACTTAGCCCTTCATTTGACAGAGAAAACAGGACTAAGCAGAAAGCAGATATTTAGATATACATGTATATATATATAGCTACATMCACCAGGCAGGGGAAACAGAGACAAAGAGAGGTCACTTTCTGTTAAAAGTATTTAAGACACAAGAATTTCCAGAGGACACTTCTCCTTTGTAGCATATTCCCAGAGACCAAATCATAYAGTTAAAAAAAGCCCCACATGAAGGGATTTTGTGAATTTGGCAAGGATGGRGCAAGGTTAAATTTCTCTCTCATCTTTAGAAATGGTCTCACATCCTGCACCGAAGCGTTTTGTGCTTACTCTGTCGTGGTTGTCAGCTCCTCCGAAACATGAGTGGTCTGAAGGAGGCCTTCACGTTTCTGGAAAGGAAGATRGAATTAGCAAAGGAGAAGCTCATCAGRGGCTCACTCAGCAGCATTCATGCCTTTCTGAACACCAGAGGACAGAAYTGGGTGAAACACTCTCACTACATTTCACAGAGGTGAAAAAGCTGGCACAGGAGGAGTGGCATTGATCAGGCTGACAGCCAAAGGGATGTTTGGGAAATGCATTTATACACCTCTGTTTGCAGCCAGCCACCTCACTAACAATCCCCCTCCTCAGACCAGAGGTAACAGCACGCCTGGAACACAACTCAGAGACTGTCAGCCCATCTTCCATCCCCAGAGCAGCCGATGGTGCCGTGGTGTCAAGCAGCCATGTGGAGCCTGACCCTCCAGAGGGGTCTGGGACTGAAATGACACAGATGCCTGCACCCAGGCTGAGGCTCCAGGGGGCTGGCACAGCTCTCCTAGAACAGGCTTGGCACTGGGGCCACTGGCATGGACACATCCCCCAAGGAAACGCAGGGAGCACGAGAAGCCCAGCTCATGATTTCACAAGGAATTGTATCTCCCTGGTACAGTGTAGTCCCTCGGTGGCATAATTCTCTGCACAAATAAAGAGTCTCTAACCCAGAGGACCAGCATGTGTTGAGACCCAGTTTCAAAACACCTCAGAGGCTGGAAGTGCTTTRTCTGAGTTAAAAACTTGTTAAACAGCTCTATGGGTTCCTTTCAAAACTATGCCTGAATGAATTCCTTTCCTCCCTTCTCCATGTTCAAAAAGCTGACAGAAAGAGCTCAAATCTCAGCAGCCATCTAGGAACAGATCTGTCACAATGACTTAGGGAAGGGCTCATAAAGCTTTCAAGTTCAGGTGAGCAGGGAAACCACCCCCCACCCCAAGCACAAGCTGTGTACACATTTACCATCTCAGCTGTTTTCACCAGCTGGAGCCCAGGCAAGAACTTAGAGGAAAACAGTTTAGAAGAGAAGCATATCCTTCCCCAGAWGTAATCTAAAAAATGAGATTTGAAGTCTAAAAACCAGCAAGAAGAACTGCTGCCCTTCCACCCCTCAGTCAAGAAATGAGGGCAAGCAGAGCTGGTGGAAGGGACTGAGCCTGGCTGGAGGCATGGGGGGAGCTTTTCCATCTCCGTGCCCCCTGGGCTGGGTGCTGCCAGCTGCCACATCTCCACAGCCCCCACTCCACTATCACACTTCCATCTCATCCTGCTCCCCCAAGGGAGCCATGGGAATGGCACCGGGAGGTTTGGGGGAAAAAGCCAGGATGACAGCACGGATGGAAAAATGAGGAAGCAGCTGACAGGGCAGGATTTTCTTGCACACAAAATAATGCTGTCTTTATTCCATCCCATCATGCTTCTGCTTCATGAACAGAGGGCTCCGGACCTTGCAGGCACCCCGCAGCCCAGGGAGAAGATGCTGTAACCTGTGAACAAAACCTCAGCAAGTGACGACTAGTGAGTAATGCCTCCACATGTCTGGTAAGAAAGAGGAATGGATTCCAGCACTGACTCCTCAGCTGGTGGAAAAGGAAGCACTTCTCTCCCTCTGAGGCAGCTGAGCATGCTGCTCTCACAGCAAGCCTAGSTCCCTTGACCTTGCAATCCAAAAGCAAATGTCACTCCTTGATAAAACTTTGATTCCTTCCACCACTGGCACCAGACACATTTATTCTTCATCCTGCCTTGCCTCTGACCTTTCAGAGTCAAACCAAACTAAGAGGAATTACTGTAAAAACACCCCAGCTCTCCCAGCAGCACCAAGGTGYTGGTGTTGCATGCTGCAACTTTAAAAATGAGGAAGAAGCAAGCTAAGCACAAAAGATGACAATTCCTGAGCCTTGTAAAAATAACCAACACAGTGAGCCTTAAAGACAACTTGCACACTTAATTCTGGGAATTTTTTTTGTTTTCCTGAATTAAGGTATTATTTCACCATGCAAGCTTACATTTCAAATCACAGACAGAAGAATCAGCTAGAAAATCTCAGTATTTTCAGTTCTCACTGGAAGCAATACTGAAACCAAGAGTTTCTCTCYTCCCTGCCCTCACTGAGGAGGGCTAGAATGACAGTCATATGTTGAATGACATCAGCATTTTTAATTWAAAAAAACCCAGGACCTTAAGAAACTCTCAGTCTGTCATCTCAAGATGATTAAGGAAGATAAGAATTCAACGGAAGGGCAGAATCACCACAGAACTGGAGATCTGGATACTTTCCATTCATCAGAAAGCTGTCAGAATTTTATCTCACTTTATGGATCAGGACAGTGAAAGTAAGAGAAGAAAGAGCCCCCAACACTGACACAAGCCCACAAGGTGTTCTGCATTGCTCTGGGATGGGCTGTGGAAATGCACATAACTTGGCTGAGCAGTAACTTGCTAAACCAATTTATTTCCATGATGTAAGCAGTCCTTTTGGGCAAGAAGCACCTCAGGGACCTGCACAGCATGAGGACAACTCAACAAAGTTGATAAAAACAATTGAAGTCATCTGTGAAAATGAGACTTAATTAGTTTTGAAAATGTCAGTGTGGGTGCGTTCTTACACCACACTCCCACAGCATCTTGCACAGTTTTCTTGTGACAGGGTCAGTTCTGGAAGACTTGTACAAAAGTCATTCAAACTGTTTATTTAGCCCCTCAAATATATATCCAAACAAAAATATCCATTTAAATGAAAACCTCTCAATTAATACCTGATGTTAACTGTGATCTATTTTGACAGAATCCTAATCATTATGTGGATACGTAACAAGAGGTCATTTAACAATAAGTTGGCAATATATATATATAACAATAATGGCAATAATCTTCTTAATAGTAGTTTTCTTACTTGGATTAGGAACAACATTAACCTCATTACCATTCTGTTTGTCATTAGTATAACAAAAGCTAAACAAAGTCCATTTAAGGAGATCTGTTATAGAATCAGTATGTATTTTCAGGCCGGATTATGGATGCTGAACTACAAAAACTCAGTTTGCCAAACCATATGGCACAAGTTCTTGTTCCAGAACAAACTGTTTCATACTGCCCCTTGCTTTCCATTTAAATAAACAAAGCTGAGGAGTTGCAAGCTTTTCCCAGCAGTGGGTTAGGGGCCTCCTCTTGCACAGGGCCAGCTCATGGGGCCAGAGCTCACAGCCAGCAGTGGCCACGACCATCCCCAAGACTCCAGGCTCCGGGTCCAAGAGCAAGAATTAACCCAACTCTCACTGTATGTGACACCCCCAGGCACTCCCTTAGAGACACAGATGTTGCTCTCTCTCTCTTCCTTAGTTTCTTGTCTGTCTTTATGTCACCCTGTCATCTTAGTCTCAAGATCCAGGGACTCYGGTGAACCCGATGGTGTCTCCTCTATATCCCTCCAACAGCAAAAGAGGTGAAAATCTCCACAGCCTTCCCTCTGCTGTAGAGGTGAAGGGTTCTGAAGGGTTCTGAACAAAGGATGAGGAAAGGGAGGCTTTACCTCTCTACCTAATGTTTTTTTCTAATTTAGCAGTTGCAAAATTCACTTCACTGTACTGGGCAGAAGGAGGTTTTGAGGATCAGGGTATCATAGAACAGCTGACCAGCTTCTACTTACATCTTCCTCCTTATCTTTCCAAGACAGACAACAGAAATTTAAAAAGAAAACAGTSTCCTATTTACATTCATGTTACTTTATAACTAACTCACTGTTCTCAAGTTCTCACTGTTCCTAACTTCAGTTCTGAAAGAGCTAAAGCAGCTCAAAATCATCTCCTATAGATAATATACACATTTATTGTGAACCAGTAAGTATTCATCAATTTCTCATTTACATCACACCCTGAACCTTTAGAGCATCCAGGCACAGCCTGGAAAACATCATTACTTAATTATAAAGCAAAATGAGGCTCATCTAATCAACCACCCTGCATCTTGTAATGGGATCCACATTTTCAAAACAGAGTGTGAGATCACTTTATCTTCTTTACTGTTGAAAGGAAACTGCCTGCAGCCTGGCAGCTGGGACAGTGAATGGCTCTTGCACTGAGTGCCACAGCCAACAGGCCCAGCAGGAACAGAGTGACAGCTGGAACACATCTGCCTGGGGGTCAGCAGCTGGGACAAAAACTGGGTCCCCATGTYACAGACATGCGAAGACTTCACTGGGGTAGAAGGCAAGGAAAAAGCAAAAGTACAGACACTTGAAAGCAGAGTCTTGGTAGAGGGAAACAATCAGCACCAAGCAGAGAAAGAAATAACTACAGCAGTATCTAGGGCAGGGGGGAAGCAGTCAGGGTTCCTTAGGTCAGATCTCTCTTCTCCATATCTAAGAAAAGCTAACAAAAACACAAAACTGTGAAAGCAATGATGAAAGTCTCTAGGACACGCCAAAGAAAACAACAAGTGAAGTCATCAGGSAAAAACAACACTGCTAACAGGCATTCCAGACTAGGGAGATTCTGTGTGCCGAAACTCCTTTCTGTGCTGTTTGTGTTTCAGTGGCTTCTCTACAAAAAACTGCAAGGCAAAAAAAAAAAAAAAATGCACTAAAGTGACAGAAACGACAGGCCCAATGCTCCCTCTCACAAAATCCCATCGCACACTTACAGCTTGCTGTTGCAGTAACACGTGGGGTCCCAAACACTCTGAAGATGGGCTGCTCTCGGGGTCACATTTAAGCATTTGCAATCCCAAAATGCATCCCTGGGCATGTGACTCCACAGYAACCAGGACACACATTTTCCAAATGACAAAGACAGGAGGCAATGGTGGGACAGCCCAGCAGTGCAGAGCCCCATCTGCTGCTGCCAGGAGTCGGTACTCACCCGCACAACCACCACCTGCACCGCCACGTGCTCGGGCAGCCGGATGGGAGCMCGGAAATGCATGGCCAAGGCCACCAGCAGGTGAAGGATGGAAATCAGATTCTTGCCATGGATGGCTGCAGGGAACAAGGGAAATCAAGCAAAACAATACTGAAGAGTTATTTTAAACAAACAGCTCAGCGGAAAAAAAGCAGTGAAAAATGCTTTTGGTCAACACAGCCTCTTTTTTTTTTGTCCTTCTCCCTCTTTTTCCTGAATTAGTAAGGCCTACAGTAAAACTTTGCCAGGTAGCAAAGCCTAGATTCAGCCATTCCTTTAAGCCTGACTTACAAGCCCAAACCCTTCCACTCCCTCTCTGATTAACAAAGAGAGGCAGACTCAACCACTTGCTGTTCACTGCACTGGAGAACACTGGAGAAAACTGGAGAAAACTGTTCTTAGCAGACTTCCTAAGTGATATCACACTTTCTGAGACAGAAAACATTACAGAGTCCTTACAGTCAACATTCCACTTGATGGTCCAGCCATGGGGTCGGAGTAAATCATGGACAGCTTCCAAAACTGTCTGCAACTTCTGTTTCTGACCAATTTCAGATTGCGTCACCTCTGCCACATTCAGTTTACGGTCAGCCAGTTTTTCTGCATTTGGAAAAAATAAAAAACAACAGGCAAAACCAGATTAGGCTGCATGAAAATAACAAGCACAGACCACTGGGTAGAACTGKAGTCCACTAGAACATTTCTAAGAGAATTTTTTTCCTTGGAAGTAAAACTTTCATCAGTGTGTCAATTCCAATAAAAATGCGACAAAACTGGTAAAGTCTGGCTGAACATGCTCATCAATCAGGTGTCAAAATATGTAACAACTTCCAGCTAGACATCAAGTTAGCGGCAATTAATTATACCTCCCAATTTCCTTCACTGCAGAAAAGCATTTGGCAGCACACAACCTTCACTACACAAGGAATCTGCACAGATGTAAAGCACTGCACACAGAGCTAATCGTTGCTAACCGATTTTAAATGCCTGTGAATGTTCCTCAAAACACCAGACAGTCAAGGGGCAGAAAACCCTGCAAGCAGCACCCTTCAGCAGAAAACACGCAGAAAACCCTGCAAGTAGCACCCTTCAGCAGCAGYGGGGAGCCAGCAGCACCAGGTCTTCCTGCCCCACTGTGACCCCACAGCCCAGCCCACTCTTGAAAACCTGTCCAAAGTGAGCTGAGAGCAGTCTGCCTAAGAAGCTGTGTGGATTTACATGGCACTGGAAGCTCAAGTCCCTCTGTTTGCCAAAAGCATCCCCATAAATCCCTGCACGATCCTAAGTCTTCTCCACTGTGCTTCYTGCATCAACACACACATTGCAAAGATGGAAGTGGCTGCAAAATCCCAAATACTCACCCGAGCATATCCCTTCATGTATCATTCACACAGAAGTGCCCATTTTGAGTCATGCCTGCTGCCATGCATTCTCTTTTTCCCCCTCRAAAGTAGTACTACCAGGGCCTCAAAACAGCTCTCAGCCCAAAAGCTTTCAAAAGCAAACTRTACTGACAAAATTTTGGACCACACTCTTCTGCTTGGTTCCCCACTGTAAACACCAATCTCTTCACGCTTTTCCAACCAATATTTCAGCTGTCTGGACTACAGCTAGTCCATGAAACAGATACCTAGGAATCATCTGGATTTCCTCCTCTCTCAGCAGGCAGCCAGAGGAGAACAGATAAGAAGCTGAGGCTGCAGCTCTCASTGAAACCAAGCACCTCCATGGTGAGATAATGAGATATTGCACAGAGCTGTTGCTGCCTGCAGCTTTGGAACAGGTTAACTTTGTGCCCTTCCAGTCTTCAGAGTCACCTTCTCTTGTGTGGACTCACCCAGCAGCTTTTGCAGCACCTGCCCATCATAAAGGTCCTCYTCAAGTTGTTTGACAATGATTCTCTCCTCCACCAGCACATCGTTAATCCAGTCAATCAGAACCTGCAGGCACAGAAAAAGGAGATAAATGTCAAAAACCAAATGAAACATGTTCCTTTCATTCAAGGCAGTAATCAGGAATAGAAAACAGATGAAGTGCAAGCATATTTATGTATTTCTAAGAGATAAGATCTGAATTTTAAAAAATAGAACAAAAGTATCTCATTGTCCCCTGTTGCTCTTATTCAGATCTTGACAACAGGACAAAGCATTTTATCCCCAGCTATTGCAGAATACAAAAGTCCAGAATTAATGTCTTGCTCAAATGGGTCTGATAATCAGTTTACAATTTTAAAAGTTCCCATATGCTGTCTACTCTAACTACAAAAATCAGTTATCTGTAAAACCAGAATGAGAATAGAGGACCTTTAAAAAGAAAAGGAACTAAGTTAAGTTTTCCAGGTGCCAAAGAAGTAATTTCCAAACAGTTACAGGAAAACAAGCCTTGACTGCAGCTGGTAGTAATGCTCTCCTCYGATTTATCATTTGGAAAATTTAATTGTTTTTGCAAAAATAACACAGTTCTGTGGGAAGAGATACAAAGTTAATTCTTGCTACTTCATTGGCTCCATAAGAAGAGTATTGTCAATCATAGACATGAGAAATCCATTAACTGGAGCCACCTAAAACAATAAGCTTCATTTAAAGATTCTGAAATTTTTAATTTGCATAATATAAAATGGTGGATTCCTTAAATTCACTTTCTGATTAGACCCCATATTTCTGTCTCTTCTTGGCAGTTGTGATGGCTAACAAAGTTTTGGGGTTTTAATATGCAAGAGATTGTGAAACAAAAGCAAATAACCAAAATACAGACAGGCTTGCAGAGGAAAATACCCACCTTGGGAATCCTAGGGAACACAAGCATTTGAATGTGTTGGTCATGAGAACATTTAAGTTATTTAGCCTGGCTACTGATGTTCCTTCAACCCAAAAAACTCAAATTAATTTTGTTAAGCTTAGTGAGCACCAAGAAGCTCATAATGCAAACATGAAATCCTAATGCTTCATGCATCTCTAATCCATATCTTTAGTATTTCCAAAGCATGCTGAAAATATGCAGGGCTGAAAGTCAGCTCCAAAAATAGGAACAGTATGTAAATGGCAAATTTTAGCTGTGTGATTTGGTAACTGCTCAGTCCATGGAAAGCAAGGATCAGCATCAATGCCCACATATGTGAATCACTGTCCAGAGGGATTAAAGCTGAAGAATAAAAATTACTTCTCAGAACCCCTTTCTTTGAAAATAAAGGGGTTTTGGTTAATTATTTACTATTCAGTATCAGCAACTTTTGACACAAACGGTCTTCTCTCAAATAGGTACAGGAAGAGGGGAGGTGATTGAAGACACAGATACACAAGGATGTGCTCTACACCAGCAGTATCATCACCCCAATGCTCCCCTGGGACCTTGCAGAGAAAACCTCAGAACAATTGCTCTTCCTGCACTGCACCCTCASGATGAAGCAGTTCTCAGGATGTCTCCTCAGCAGCCTGTGGATCCTCCCTTCCCAGTCTTGCTCCTCTACATTTAAAGCTGGGATTTTGAAAATACCAGCTGCAATTGGCACAGGGCACCAAACCTTTGGATTTCCTTTGAAAATCCCAGATGGGATTAGGTCAGCACAGATTTTAGGCAGCAAAAGTGAAATGCAAGAAGATGCAGCCTAAACCAKTGAGCAGAGCTCTGTTCCCACGTGGGGAACTGCACTAGGAGAGAAAACTCCAATCTCTGTTCCTGTCTTTATCAGCCTTTGTCAGGGAATAGAAGGACATCTGTGGTAAACAGCTGGAGAGAGACATTAGACGAGTCTGCAAAGGATTACCACAGCTGGAAGACAATGAGAAGCACAATACCATCTTTAACCTCAAAAACTTCACCAGTGATACAGAAAAGTCAGACCTAGATAAGAAAACATCATCCAGAAAGACATTTTCAAAGGTGACTGCCCAATTCCATAATTATATATGCTTGACATATACAGACATTGATAGAAAGACAACTGAAGAAACCAAAATACTAAAAGGTTTAGATCTTCCATGAGATTTACAGAACAGACTTTCAAAACTTATCTGGAGCTCAGTTGAAACTATCATTTAATAATCAGATCCCATTACAGTCCCTGTAAGAAGAGGCTGGACTTCAGAAAGTCCTCAAAAGCTTTGTTAAAGGAAGACTCAAGACACTGAACTATTTTAAACCATTAATTAGTATTTTATTTTGTTTTCCCTATGCTGAATAGTACTGAAGTCAAAATCTAGAAAATGCCAAGGAATTAAAAATAAAAGAATAAAAAACCTGCAAGTACCATCTAATGTACGATCTAGCACCCGATTTCCAAGAATGCCGATACACAGGAATCACAGGTACAGGGTCTTAAAAAAGGGAAATACTTACACCATGTGCTAATTAAAATTGCCACAAAAATTTGTCACTGAAAAACTTTAGGCAAAAAAACTACAAAAAAAAAAAGAAGACACCAATTAAGCAGGTGCAGTCATAGGTATTTTATTAATTTAGCACCTGAATCAAAGAAAAATATCCCAAAAAACATTCTAATTTCTCTAGTATTCAGACTACAACTCCAGCTCCACTAGAAAAAGAGAATTTTCAATTTATATTTAAGGAAAAAAAAACATCCAAGTGTGGTTTTTTAACAGCTGTTAAAGCTGGCAAGTASTACTATTTAAAAAACCCCAAGCTTTGCTGATTTCTTGATTGTGTCTTATTTAGGAGTCTGGAAAAACTTTTCTGTATAGAATTGTTTTTAAACTTTTACAAAGGAAACACCACATTGCTTATTGAAACAAACATGCAGAAATCAGAAATACTTTCTGACTGTTCATGGAAAGTCAGCTCTCTCCAGTTCTTTGTAATTTCCCCTTCACAAAAAGACAGAAGCAGGAAATATTCAATAACCTGAATGTCTAAAAAATTTWAACATCCTTACACAAGCACACTGGTGCTTGGTGGGAAGCAGACGAGCTTTTCCCTATGCATGAAAATATGCTTAACCTCGATCTGTCTGGTCTCAAACTCCATTCCTTCATTCCTGTGCCTGCATTTCATACATCTGCAGCTCAGTATTTCATTCTGGGCGGATAGAAAGCTGCTTTTCTATAGCCTTCTATAGTATTTGGGGCTGGTGGTGTGATTTTAAAAATTTAATACCATATTCTGATGTCCTCAAAACCATGCCTGACATTTCACGCATAGCTGCACACATGAAAAAGCACTTTTGAACTAGGCCAAATGCTCAGACACAGGCATTTGTAAGTGGTAAAAATTCAGAGTTCAAGGGCATAAAGACCCCGCAGTCACCACTGCACAATGGTGAACAAAATGCAAAACAACACAAAATACATGAACACATCTGGCACAATGGGAAAACAGGAAGCCCAGCCACCAAAAAACAGCAAAGAAAGAACACCCTGGCTTGAATGACCCACTTCCCCTCAGCTTCTGGAAGAATTAGAAAGCAGAGATCAAAGGTATGAAACTGGCTTCAGGGCTGAGTATGGAAATTAGCAGCACAAATTCATATTCAGGCCTCTTGACTAAGCACAAAGCACTGGCATCCTGCAAAAAAGGGCTTCTCTTTGCCAAAAGCAGATCACAGAGCATTTAGGAAGCTCGGTTTCATGTGGTCACAYGTGAAACCACATGTCAAAGGACAGTGGCTTCATTTTGGTTTTCTCTTCACCTCAGTAAATCTAAAAAAGCCATAAAACTAGACACGGAAAAAGTTGGTATCTTCTAGGACAGTGAGTACTTTACTACAAATGAGAATGTTTACTCTTTTCAGGCAGTGTCTAGASCAGCAATGTTTGGATCTGTATAAAGTTTAGATGAGCCTTTTAAAGGCTAGAAGTTGCTGTAGTATCAGCCAATCTTACAGATGTCTTCACACTGAGGAAAAGCACCTTAGAACTGTGACTTTKGTCAAGGCATTTTCACATGAGACCCAACTGTTGTTCTAACATTTTGAACTCAATTAGCAGAACCTCTTTTTCACATATTTCCAACCAAAAAAATCGAAATACCGAAAAATCAGAAAYCCCTAGGAAATCTGCAACTTTTGTGAAGTGTTAAAGTGTCTTTTCAGAGTCTTTGATTCAATTCCTACAGCCTGTTAACCCTAACTGTGTTCAGAATGGCAATCAGCAATGAAGCTCTTGAAACCTCTACCCTTCCATCTTTTTACACAACACATAAAGAAACACACATGAACAACAAGGATTAACCTCATTTTCTTTAAGTATTCAAAAGAGAGCTAGAAGAACCCCCAAACACTATTTACAATTAGTGATATGGGTAAGAGCTAGGAAAACTTATATATTAATGAAAACTGAATTTTAATCAGATTCACAATAATATATAGAATAGACACATATCACAGGACATATCTGATCACAAACTAGCCCAAAACTATACTATTCAAATACTTACTATGAATTAGTTGGGCACCTGGCATATATTGGACAAGGAATAAAAGCTCACTCATTTCAGACATTAGAAACAGACCATTTTGTGAATAAAATACTCATACATACATACAAACAAAACCAGTAAACTCATATCTCTTTCCTTGATATGAATTTTCAGCTTCAGGTCTGTTCAGTCATGTACCAAATTTTGATTRCACAGAGAGCAAATGCAGTGAGTTAAAAAAGGCTGCTGGCCACAAAGRGAACTACGCTGAACACTTCATACTGACAAACTGTGAGTATTTTTAGAAAACTGTCTGTGGTGATAACAAACAACACTTCCAGGGATAATTTCAAACATGTTTCTCATCTGTGCAAGAAGACTTAAAGCAGATATTTTCACATCCCCAGCTAAGCAGCCTTCAACAAGGAGTATATTTGCTTTACTAAGAGTGAGGAATGAGGCTTTTTGTTGTTTTTCTTCTGGTGTCTGTACTACCACAAGGGCTGTACACTTTGTCCCTCTCAAGTTACAAAGGCTCTGTCAAAATCACTTCCAAATGCCCAAATCCACAATGCATATAATTCCTRTGGCATGAGGTTAGCAGAAATTAAACCAACATTTGGTGGAGACAAAGAGGMACTAAAGCAGCGTCAGCAGCAGATATCTCTGGTGCTTCTTTGTACTGAGATCCATTTACCCAACTGCATGTGACTGGCAGAAGAGAAACACTCAGCATCAATGATGGCATTGGCATGTCTAACCCTGGAGCTGAAAGGGATCTGGGCTGGCCCCAACAAAACCGAGTCCCACTGCCAACTTTCAAAAGGCATGAGGTTCTGCTGCTGCTATTGGCACATTCCTCTCTGCAGGGAAAGAGAGAGAGACCACTTGGAACTATAAAAACCTCCGTCTATTCAAGCTCCCTCTCCTCACTAGCCCGTGGAGATGTTTCCTTTCAGGCTCTGTGGGGCAGACACTTTCCTGCTGGCACAGCAATTCTCATCCAGCACTGTGGCTTAGGAAAATGCCATTAATCGCCAAAGAATGGAAAATGAGGAATAGACTACTCATTTTTTTGCATTATCCAAACTCTGTAATATAAAATAAATTTTGCCAGCATAATTCAAACCTCTCCCTGTCTTACAGATTCACATCAACAGAGTGTGAATCCACACCAACACTGCTGAAYCTCTGTCAAAACTCTAACTGCTCAGATGTATGCAAGTTAATAGCAATTACCTAAATTACACAGGCACTCTACAAAACACCTCTCTCCTTTGAGGATTATCCCAAGGAAACAATCTCCAGTTCCATGTTGCTCCCTGATCACCAGGCAATCCAGCTCCATTGGAACCTCCCTCCCTGTGCAAGACCCTGAACCTGACTGCAATACATTCAAACCCTTGAGTGCAGTTCTGGCCCTCATTTTCATTCCTCTTGAAGGTTTTCAGGTTTTTAATCTGAAAAATATTTAACTTAGCTGGACTATGACATCTAGGGAAGACTCAACAACTCGTATTAAACTCAGGAGGAAATTCACAATTTAAAAGCAATTGTGGTCTTGGTATCAAATCTCCTGAATCACAGAGTGCATCTGGTTCCTCCACTGCAACGATTCTTGTGCAGCTGATAGTATCACTGTTCMACTAACAGAGAAACCACATTACATTCTGAGAGGGTGATGCAAGGCCACTGCACCTTTGAGAGAATTAATGGATTTGGGTACTAACAAAGAAAGAATGTGCAGTCACTTAATTTAAAACCACAATGTAATCCTGGTGAATAACAGCAATTTGAGCACAGCTCCTTGCTAGACTCGGTCTGATGTGGTTTTGTGATCCTGTTGTTATTGCAGTGATAACAACAGATCCTGGGCCTGTTTTAAAGATGTACTAGGTGAGCAGTTTGCTGAGGCATYTTCTGAAGCAGTTTACTCCTGTAAAGCAGCTGTGTGCAGCCAGGGTGCATCAGGTCTCCAATTCAACCCCTCTCACAAAATGGTATACACTAYCCAAAATTTACATATCCACACAGATATAGCTGTATTGTTATTTCTAACAAAAATTATTTTCACCATTATTTTAAAGCAATAAAGGAAAAGTGAAGTGAGAAGTATAGCACCAGCACAAATACTTTTTTGAAAGAAATCACATTTGTTCAGGCTCGCCATCCCTTCTCTGCCTGCTCAAGCTTGCACTGTGTTAASCCCAACACCTTACTGCATAGAAAAGGCTCTCCTGAACACAAATCTTTCAAGATCAAATCCTCTGTCACACCARGCARGAGCTATGGACACTGGCGAGTCAGRAAGCCTCATTTAATATCAGCACATCTGGGCACACCTTATCAACACCTTGGGCAGGTGTCTCCAGCAACAGACAGAATGACTGGTCCCTGATCCAGCACAGGTGAACTGAGGGCAGAATGTAGGRCAAGAAGAATCTCAGTTCCAACTTTCCTGTGACACAAGAGGTCCCATCCTTGTCTCCTAACATACCCTTGCACTCATTTTAGTCCTACTCTTTCTTCTCCTGAAAGCTCACCAATGCTTTCCAAAGCTCCTTCCCAGCTTTCATAAACAGAAAGAACCTACATTTATGTGCTGGGATGCAGACAAACTCAACCCAAGCACTGATCCTTGCTGTGATGAWCACAAGGATATAAATGGATGACAGATCTTTACTCCATGATCAGCATGAAAACCCTTACTTTCAGCCTTTCCTTGTCTCTCTCACTGTTGCTTTTAGCCTTACCTTGTTGACTTTCATCTCAGCTCTCACAGGAACAAGTAGCTACTCCTAARCTGCATTCTTGGGTAACCAGCTTGCAAATTACCCCAGCTCACTAATTAAAATTTGAAGGACAAAATATTGATTTCCTACCTTGATCAGCTCCTTGAATTTGGGGTCTTCTTTTGAGTTAGGATCAATCATAGTGCGTTCCTCATTCTCCTCTGTTCAAGCAAAATGGGAAACCTCAGTGAGATCCACTTCAAATGTGCATTGCTGAAACTGCAACAACTCCTGCCCATGAAGGAGCTTGTGAGCTGATTGAGACATGGCAGTGCCTACTCATCCTCTGGCCAAGGGGATGTCCCATGAGCAAAGTGTCAGGCATTTTCAGAGACACACAGAAACAAAACACAGCCCCACTTCCCTAAACCAGGATTGTTGCCATTGACCTCCCCCTGCTCGGACCTTGCTGCATGCAGAATGCTTCAGGAAAATCCCYGTCCTCATGTGGGGCACATTCATAGTACCACACCAAAAACTGMAGTGAACTACATTCTTCCTTCTCCTCAGTTTGCATTTAATTTCTCTTTGAAAACATCTGTCCCAGCATCTGGAAGAATAGTGATCTTAATACACTACACTCAGTGCAGCTGCTGAGATTTGGGCTGAGTTCGTGCCTCCGCCCTCTGGTTCCCCAAAACTTGGGTCACACATGTGGTCCTAAGTGCAAGAATTCCTTAACCTTTGGTTATGCGTAAGGAATCAAATTACCCCACTTTATATCAACTGTACTTGTGCATGGGGGAAGAACACAAAATAGATTTCACAGTTGTAAGAACTTCTATTTCTTCTGCTGATGAGATGAGGAGATGTGAGAAGTGCTTTCTAATGGCCAGAAGGACAAGCACAAACATGAAGAGCAATTTTGAGAAGGGACGAAGTGTTGGTGGCAAAATCAACATGAGTTCAACAGGAACAACAACCAACCAACCTTTGGCAGAGTTATTTTCAGAACAGCACCTGTGGACATGTGTATCACATGGATGCATATATGCTACCATAGATTTGGATACCAGTATTTAGGGTGCAGCTGGAGCAGGTCCAATATCTGAAATGTCTCCCTGAACTCTAAATTTTATCTCCCTGAGTAGCAAGGTGGGAGCTGTGATCTAAGTCAGATCTGTGCCATTCAGTGGAGAGCAAACTCCGGCACTACACAACGGGGACATGAGGATGGGGGACAGTGGCACAGCTTCGAGGGGGGATCCATATCTGTTCAGCTAAAATAATTATTTGTGAACCCCATGGATCTATCTTTAACTGAGTCTAGACAGGATAAATAACCCTATTTTCCTACTGATTTCTAAATTCCTTCTACCAAGACAACAAAGGAGGGTTGTGGTGTCACCATTGGTCAGGCCATTGTCACACTGCTCAGTGGAACCCTTTAAACGTGGCAGTGACCAGCCTGCAGTGACTTCCCATTGCAGTGCCAGACTTCACTGCTGTCAGATGGGAAACATTACACACCCTGGACACAAGTCTGTCTATATAGTATTTAATAACCAGTATCTAACTGGTCACCTTGGACTTCACCCACACATTTGGGGTCAGTATTTTCCAGGGTTCTTCGCTTTTATTAAAAAAATAAGACATGTTGTCTGAACATACTTGAAACATTTTCATGAATCAATGAMAAAACCATTAACTCTTTTGCTGCTTCCCTCCCCCGCCCCATTCCTTTACTTCTGCATTACTGCCCAGGGTGAGTCAGACAGTCCACCACAAGGAAATGACATTCAGTATACACCCAAAACACCAACCATGAACAGGGGCTGACCCATAACGGTACATGATTCACCACAGAACGTGGGCTAACATTCACTGGTTCATGGCTTTGCAGGACAGGCCTTCGGRAGTAATCCTGCATCTTCTGAATTCATACACAGCATTAGTGGTATCCAGAAACCACTGCAGACACTCCTGATCTTTGCATTTCTGACTAATCTCCTAATCAGAAAATCCAAACTAACACTTCTCCGTTTTTAATTTACTGTTTTATTATTTGCCCTGAYGTTTGATTTACTGTTTTATAACTAGTTTCAACTAATTCCGTAGATTAGGAGACAAGCAGCCATCAAAGACTAAAGTGGTTTATTTTAGTAAGTTTTAAACAAATAATAAGTTTTATATTTTTGCTATTAAAATTATGCTGTTGCTCTTGTAGGGACTCCAAGTATGGTAATGGGGATGGACATGGGAGAGAGTCCATAAACAATGTTGTTTGTGTGTGCATAAACTGSTCTTCAAATTCCACTTAACCCTTCTAATTTCTAGTCTAAATGTAACATGCAAGGTTTTTCAATTGTCACATTCAAATCTCTCAGTTCCAGCTGGGCAATCCACATTCAGCACTGAGTGGCCACCTCCACAAACCACCTCTTGGTTTGGCTCTGTACACGCAACCTTTACCTAATAGTGTGTCTTCTGGATGGATGTCCACAGTGCTTGGGTTCATTGATGCATTGATGGCATTTTTGCCTTCTTCTTGGAGGTCACTCACTGGAGAGAAGAAAAAAAAAAACAGAAAGAGTGTAATAAAAGCAAAGCTGGTGTACGTGTAGGGGTTGGGGATGGTATTCATAGTAAGAGACAACATCTGGTAAATTCATCTCAACACGAGACCACAGTTTATGGCTTTCTTATGAAGAACTGCTGCCACAGTGGAAAATAAAATCAAAGTGGCATCCTTTAATAGTTTCCTATTAAACAGAGCTACCACAGAAGTGGCTGGAAACTTCTAGCAAGAAACCCAATTGTGTGGTAAGAACACGCTCAGAGTGCCTGTTTCTGCAGAAGAAAGGGGTGTGAGCTCTGCCTGCAGGCCCAGCCTAGAGCAGGCATCACACTACTAAAATAAAACCTAATTTTCTGATAGCACAACCACTATTCATCACCACCCTTTCCAGCTGCAGAACAGGARGAACTGCAGCTTGCTACTGCCTTTTAAATCCTTAGAGAATCCCAAACAGACCTACCAAATAAAGATCAAAATGTATTCAATTCCAGCAGTGCACTTGATAAAAGAGATGTGCCATGATCTGGTGAACAGAAATCTGAAATTTTGTGTTTAAGGCTCTTGTCTTAAACTTACAACTCTCATTTAGGAAGGCCAGGGAAGCATGCTTCATAAATAAAATGGATGTTAAAACACTTCCCTACATCCCTACATGGAAGGAACTAAACTTGAGGACAAATACTGAATAGCTCTTCAGTGTTTTCACAGAGCTTGACAGTAAGAAAAGCCAGCACCGTTGTAGCGCTTTCACACTCTCCAAGGCACATTTCCCCTCAAACTCAGATAACATTTATTATAAGGCATGATACTGAACTAGATGCATGTGAAATAGGAGAGCCAGAGAAACCATAACAGCCCCATCTTTTCAGTGATAGTTTTGTGTAAGCATGAACTAAAATGCCTTGTGGCAGCATTTGTGGTAGTGCAGTATCCTTTCAGCAAGCTCCAAGTCCCACACTCTTTTCAGGGAAAAGCAAGGACTGCCAAATAAATAAGGTTTGCTAGACAAACTTTTCTCAAGAAAGAAAAGGAGGGACACTTTAATAATCATTACAGTGTCCCGCAAGCTCTCCCTACAAGAGCAGTCATTATACCCCTGTCCCTTTGGAAAAACAAACCACAGGCTTGTCATTAGCATGCAGTCCACAAAGGWTCCAAAATCCTGCACCAGGACTTGCTGTTTTCCTGCCTAACAGAAGTGAAAATCACAGAGATCCTGCTGCCACAGACAGGACAGGGATGAAGAAACACTGCAACCCCCTCTCCTTCCCTCATAGAAAATTGAAACAGATGCTTAAAACAAGCTCTCACATTTCCTGATTGCACTCCCAAGAGGTTGTTTAATTCTGGCTCACAGCATTATACTGATCACCACTAAGATCCTCATTATGAAATGCAAGCAACAAACCCCAGACATGTATTTTGAGACCTGGTGGTTTATGCCCCACGGTTCCCAACTGCAAACGGAACACAATGTTCTCAGGCTGAGATTTAACCCCCCACTAAAGATGCTACTGAAGAAATTCTTAAGTAACCCTTTTCTACATTCCTTCTCATATTCTTGAAAAACTCCACAAACAAAATAAGTCAGAGAGCAAGAAGACCTCATRAAACAGATGAAACTAACTCTAACAACATGCCTTAGCCAGCCCTGTTTGCATTACTCCCAGCTAGAGCTTTTTCATCCCAACAACTCCTACACTGTGATGCTGCCAGGAGGCATAAAAAAATTTATGTGGAAGCTGAAGTTAGATTTTTAAAACCCTGCTAGGTCTATAAATGCCCAAACTTCAGTTAAGTCAGACTTACATCTAGAAAGAAGGCTCCTACTTCCAGAATAACACTCTTCATAATTACAGCATTGCTGTCATTCTGGGAATGCCAAGTGTTCCATAAGTTCAGGGCATCATGGTTCCCAGCCCTCTGCAAATGCAGAGGAGAGCAGTGAATACATGGCACAGCATATGTATATGAACAAAGTGATACATACATTTCAAGCCAGGATACTTTCAAWCTAGTTTAGCTCCATGTATTTCTCAAAAGTTCAATTAAGGTGGTACACTTAACTCTTTTATTTTAGTATAAAAATTATCTCTACTCTTCCTAACAAAAATACCTTGTGTCTGAGCAATTGACTAAAGTGAAAGAAAATATTAATGCAGATTTGTGTGATAAGCCCCCAYCCCTCAAGACATGAAGAACCACATAAAACCTTCATCCCTGTCTTCAGACCCAGGGAGACCAAAACATCCTCTCCTACCTCTGCCAGCAAAACAAGGCTCTACCAGCAGAAAGCCTCCCAAAGCTGCTGCCCAGGGAGAGCCCAGCACACCAGGCCCTCAAGAAGAGATTCCTGCTGCCAAGGAAGTGTTTCCTACCTCCTTTTTTGCGCCTCTTACACAGCAGTCCAGCCATCCCGGCCCCAGCAGCACAGACAGGTCAAAGACCAAGCCCATGGGATGTCTRAATGCTGACGGAGGGGCAGCAACCGGAGAAGGAGCTGCCACCTCCAGACTGCCAGACCCCCCTAATTTGGGCACAGTGACACGGGAGCAGGCACTCAGATCGGCTCCCAGCTGCTGGGGACAGGGGGCCAGGAGGGAGGACACAGCTCTTGGCTGTGGTCCCAGCCAGGATCCCTCCCTGTCCTGCAGAGAGCCAAGTGCCTGCCTTGGSCCACTGCTGGCTGCCTCAGAGCAGGGACCAGAGATGGTGCTTTCTCTGCATCCCCAGAAAGCCACCTGCACCCAGCTGGGTTCCCAAACTTCCCCCAAGGGACAGACGGGTTCACAGAGCCAGCACAGAGGAACATGGATTTGCCATGGATTTGCCAGGGCATTCCCCACACCCGCAGCACTCCACAAGCCTTTCACGCTGCGCTGGAACAAGTGCTGAGGGCTTTTTCCCTGCTCACTGCCCTCAGTATTCACTTATCGCTGCTGAGCAAAGACACAAAAGCAGGAACAGGAAACCGAGCCACAATGCTGGAAGAAAACCCATAATTGAGTTATCAGAGGCAGTTAATGTAATAGCCAGGATGGAGCAACAGGTACATTTCTGAAAAGAACCTGGTATTTTAATGCAAATTTACAACAAAGAATGGCTTTCAGCCCATGCTTTCACAAACCCAAAGGTACTGTAAGAGAGGATGGATATTAACAGGTTGGCAAGYGCCTCCTCGACTTTGTCCTGGCAGCAGTGGCTTTGCTGTGAGGTTTACACCAGAGCCATGCATTTGGCTGGCAGAGCAGAGCTGTGATTGCACAGGTTATAGTCATGYCAGGTGCCACATCAGGCATTTCTGCTCCTCACCTGCCCAGTCACAGGGCTCCTTCTCCACCCCTTCCCCTGTGGTGAGGGCACAGTTCTTTTGCTCCCGACCTGAGACTGGTGTAAAAGCCCTTTCTCTAAAGCCTGATSGTTCTGTTTCAGAGACCAGTCACAGCAAACCCGCAGCAGGGAAAGCAGGAAGGGGAAGGATACTGAGAATGGGCTGAAGCAGCATCACCAGGCTGCCAGAACCTTTCACCCTGGTTGTTTGCCCTTGCTGGCACATTGTGCCACACCGTGCCACATCAGGGCAAAGGCCTCCCTCAGATGTGCCAGCAGAACTGAATCCAGCAGCCCCAGCACCCAGGGAATGCTCTCCTGCCCATGAGGAGCCCATCCTGAGCCCCCACACAGACACTACTAAATGGTCACAGCCTTAACATGAAACTTGCCAGTGGTCTAAATGACTCAGCTGTGAACAAATCAGGTGTAACTCCAGGCACAGAAAGATGATGCCTTGGAMAGCTATCCGGCAGAACTGGCTGATTTGTCCCACACCTGTAGACCCTCCCTCCTTTCTGGCTGGAGACCTCTCTGAGCAGATCCTCAATTAACAGGCAGCACCATCCTCTGCACTGCTTCAGACAGCACTACCAAAATCCAAATTGAACAAGGGATGGGCAAGTGGCCAGGACCTTCAACAAAAATCCTATGTTTTCCCCTAAACTAGAAATTAAAATTTACATGTAAAAACGTCAATCTCTACCCCAGGAAAGCAGCAAGGGTTCCAAGCAGCCCTGCAAATATTTTGACAATCTCCTGGCAGTGTCAACAGTCAACATGATTTAGTCACCTTGGAAGCTGTGCTGGCCTTTCAAACAAATTAATGGAATGAGCAAATCACACACACACATGGCGCAGAGCACTGCATCYGTAAGCCAGGCAGGCTGTCTCAGGGCATGGATTACAGGCAAACTGCACACAACACAAGCAATTAGCTGCAGAAAGTTGGAAGTGCCACCTAAGCTGTCAAGGATTTCTCAAAAGCCAGGAGATGGCTTTAGAAGTCAGCAGGAGCACTATAAAAACAAGAGATTGCCTRGCTTCATCCTTTTTAAAAGAAAGGGAAAGCTGATGTAAATGGCTTTCTACCTTCACTCTTAGGAATTTCTGTGTAATTTTAAAAGGTATCAACAACAGCACAGCTCACTTCAGACTTTGCCATTCACAGACTTATTATAAAACTGACCACAAGGCTCTGCATCTTACTAAAACAGATGGTAAATGCTACCTAATTTTAGCTCTGGTTATTTCTGAGTGCAAGGCTGGCTCCCACCCCACAGAAAGCAGCAGCTGCTGTGACACTGATCCCGGGCTTCCTGTGCTTTCCTCTGCATTCAACTCGTGCTCAGCAGCACTGCCTGACCACAACTTTTACGTGATGTACTTGCACCTCATGATTCAGTCCTAACTGTGGAAGCCATCACACTGCTCTGCTGGCCTTGGCTCCACTGCAGATGATCCATTCAGGTAACTGTGTCCTCCTCTGTGTGGAGCAGCACACAGACAACAAACACGCAATGTGCAGATAATTCAAACTGTTCCCTTCCTGCCCCCAAATTCTTACTGCATCCCAAGTCTCCTTGTTCTCACCAGAGGCAATGTTGCGACCAGATGCACTTTTTCAGACAGTGACTCACCTGCCTGCAGCTCATATCCTTATAGCCCATATCACCACGTGCAAAACAGAAAACCCACATTCAAAATCATTCTTAGCCCTTTCAGACCAGTGACAGGACCCTCATTCACTCACATCTCACAGAAGGTCTGGATACAGGACAAATCCYCCTGCTTAAGCAGCAACCCCTTGCATAAAAGATCAGGTGTCAGATGGAGCCCCCACTTTCCATGGAACATGTCAGACCACAAGGCAACAAATCCCTGAAAGAYCCTGCAGTGCCTACCTGTTAACTTGCTGCTCTACCTGTCACAGAGCAACACAGGCAGCCATGCACACACAAAACTTCCAYCTGACAGCTAAAACTCTTATGAAAAGTTGTCTTCAAAGCTGCAAGCCTTCTTGGCATGTTTAACAAAAGGCAGTTTTACTAAATCTTGCATTTTCTAAGAAAAACTGGTAAACTGAAAGATTTCAAAACCACCCCCAAATATGCTGCTACACTGCACTCTYTTCTAGAGACAAACCACACACAACTCAGTCTGCTACTGCATTACAAACCACTGCACATTTACAAAAGGCTCTGAGATCTTTTCATAGAGACTGAGAAAGAAAGACAAAGCAGCCATTAACTATAAAAGAGAATTAATAGTYCCAGGCAGATCAAAGGCAAGGACTTGACCAAATCCACATAAAGGCACTGTATCAAGGGACTGCATTCAAAGCAGAACTGTGGTAATAAAGGAAATCATGTCTATGTTTCAGCAGACAAGGCACTCACAATGGCCAGACTCTGGTACATAAGGAAATGGAAAGGAGTGAAAAAAAGGAAAACCAAAGATAACAGGCAACTTTTAGGAAAGGGCTGTAATAACACTTCTGGTTTAGTTGCAAAGATCAGGCCACCCTTGTTTAAATGGATGTGTTAAAATTTATACATCTGGTCTATTTTGTGACTGCCAGAACAAAGATCTCCCCTTTATGCTTGCCAAAAGTAAAATCTGTATCCAGCATGGCAACAGCATATTCAACACTTGAGCCAGCTGGAAATGTTTATGAGAAGCTGAGGGTTTGTTTTGTTTGTGAGGGTAAAATACTGCTTTCGTATGTTCCTAAATAAGAACGTTCTTATCTTTYAAGGGAGTTACTCGGGGAGTGTCTGTGAATAGAGGATTTCCATTTTTTGGTGGTGATCCCTGCGATGAGACAGCCAATATTAACACAGGCACAGCTGTCCTGGCCAAGCCCTGGACACACACCAGCCCTCCTGAAAAGAGGCAGAAGGGGAACAGGCAAAGATGCAGCACCTCAGGAGGGAAAAGCACTGAACAGACTGCAGTGGCCACAAGTGGCTTTCAACATGACCAGCATGGCAACTAAACACCAAAGCAAACAACACGTAATTAGAGAGCAGACAGATCTCTGGCCAGCCATGTGGCCACTTTAATTCAACAACAAAGCTGCATCCTGTGAAAACAGAGCTGCTGCTGCCCACTGGTTCTGCTCCATCTCCCTGCAGGGCCCTGCAAATGGTGCCAAGGAGAGGAAGAGGAGGATCCTGTACTCACCCAGCCACTGCCATGATGGACAGCAGGCAGCAAAGCATGACTGACCACCCCTGTCCCTACACTGCTGCAAGAACTGACCAGGCAGGTCCCCCCTCCAGTGTATTTTGGCTCTGACAGAGGGGACAGAGCCAGGGCTGGCCTGGGCACAGCCAGGTGGATCAAAGCCAAGGTGAGCCCCCAGCACCAGCACAGAGCCATCCTGGTTAACACTCGGCTTTTCTTTGCAGCACTCACACCAATCCCACCCAAACCTCACAGCTACCGAGGGATCAGACCAGAACTCACCTCAGCATTCAGCTCCCAGCTGGTCTGGTCTCCTGCTTAGCTCATGGAACAGCTCTAACACCCACTTACTCACACTTAACTGGGAATCCTTCAAAATGGGTCTTGCCAGGCATAAAAGCAAGATGTAGACTTTGACAGAAGCATACAGAGAGCAATGGAACTAAAGCTGAAAGTCAAACATGAAAATCATCATCTTGCTGTTTCTCATTTCTTTCATTATTGCCCTAAGCCACAGTTATGATGCTGTCTCCAWCAGGGATCTGTCAGCAAAGAGGCACTCAAACTTCATCCAGCCMTACCTGCCACTCACCCCTTCCTTTTGTTGGGATTAGTGGCTCCAGAAGCCACATTATGTCAGAGTGGGGAAACTGTGCAAACTAGCCAGATAGGGGGGAAAAAAAAAAGTTCACTGAGTAGACACATAAAAATTAATGCTGGGCAAAATTAATTTAAAAAGCCAACCAAAAAAACCCAAACAAAACAAAACAAAAAAAATCCCAAACAAAAACCAAACCAAAAAAACCCCTAAAAAACAAGCAAAGAAACCCCACCAAAAACAAAAAACCCTTCATCCCAACCTGCAGAAATAAGCGTGTAGACAAGAATGGTGTTTTAAAGTATTTGTAAAGTTACACTTCACAGGTAACAGATGAACACCCAATAATATACAGAGCAGACATGCTGACCTGCTCATCCAGCCAGCTCTGCTTCAGCCTCCCTGCAYCGCCCTTACCGTGGCAATCCCACAGCTTTGACAATGGCATATGTATTTGATCACCTTTCCTCATGCCTGAGAGGTGTAAGTACAGTTTTAAGCAGCAAGCAGCAAAGAAGTTCTGTCATTTTGTTCTCCCTGCCTGAAATGGAGCAACACTCCTCTCTAAAGCATCTACCCCTTACCCAGCTCTCCCAAACACAAACATAACACGCACCACAGCTGCAGAGCTTGCTTTGTCCTYCACAGATTGCTTCAATCCCAAAGTTTTTTGACTGTGAAAAGCCAGGCAAGAACTGAAGTGAGAGAGAATCCCAGAAGCAGCAAGGGAAAGCTACACTCCTCCCTCTGCACACAAGTTCTACTTGAAAATGTGGGGAACATATTTTCTCAGCCTTCCCCAGGTACAATTCCCTCCCAACACACCAAAGGGTCATTTCCTCCCATGGAGTAATGGTGGAGGATTATGTTCTCCCAACGATACTGCATGAGCACCAGAACAACTTCCAGCTGAAAGGGGAATATGGACTCCAAACTGGTGTACGAGAACAGAGAGAAAGACAAAGTCTGGTAAGAAAAGGAAAGGACTGAAGGAGACTTGTGGCTTGTATCCGCYCCCAGTAGAAAAGCTTCAAAGCATTTTAAATTTACTGCCACCCCTTCTCCATGAAATACTGTTTTCTGCTGTAGTCCTTGGTGCTCTCTCAGGCTTTGGTGTACTCCTGCAAGCAGAGCTGAGGGGCACAAGCAGGTAAGGAGCAGCACCTCCATGTCCAGGAACTCAGGCCAAGGTCCCAAACGAAGCAGGCTGATTTCCATAAGATGCCAAATACCAACAAGATTCCTTCAGCCAGACGCAACTTTAGAAACCAGCATTAACTGACTGCTTAATGTATCCATATCCAGTAAAACAGAGAGAGAGACAGCAGAGGCTGTCAGAAGCAGAGCTAACAGCACAGCTCTGGAATAGAGACACCCAATCCATTCATTCAGCTCCCATCTTCTGCACCATGAAGAAATCTGGGAGAAAACAGCACTGCAGTTTACTGCCTTCTCTTCACAAGCAATACCTCTGATCCCACATACACATCTAACCCCTTAAACTTCATCCAGCAGAACACTCAGCTCCAAGAAAGTCACTACTGCAGCTCAGGCTAGCACATTTTACAAGTGACCAGCTTTCCATTCCTCCACCAACTTCTTTCCACCTCCTCCACATGGTTTGACACTTCATTTGTAAGTAGGTATGAGAATGAACCCCCTAAGTTATCCRCCCAAGCCAGTTTTACCTGCTTCCTGCTCTCCCCATATCCTTCACACAAAGGCATGAAAAGGTAACCATCACCAGCAAAAATAATCTACTGTACAAATATGAGAACGTTTTATGCTGCTTGTTCTTCGGAGCATGTCAAGAGAAGTACAGATTAACAGACTCACTTCTGAAGGCACTGATGGCAGGGAGCAGKAACAAAAAGGCACCGTCTTCCACAGCTGACAGACACAGCTTGACAAACAGACTTCAGGGCAATGGAAAGGAGGCTGCTTCAAAAAAAGCAACTATCTCGCTTGTGCAACATGATTCTACAGGAAGAATAAGCCAAGATAAATGGTTCTGCAGACCACAATGAGTGCACATGCCTAATTGAAGGAGTTGCCCAAATGTCACCCTAAAAGACAAGGAAAACCCTGAAAAACACTTACACAGAGCAACTACATTTGCAACACAYAGATGGAGAGTTTGCCAGTAAATACCCTTTTTCTATTCAAACAAGCACAGGAGCTGTGGGGGGGACAGGCCATGCTCCAAACTAGATGYTTTAACCCAAACACTCAACACACAGTTTTCAATGTACCATATACCAAAGGCTGCTCATGCCCAGCTCGACCTTTCCCATGCCCCACCTGCACTCAGGGAAATAAAGCAGTGTATTAAAACTCAGATAAAAGACCTATGTAAGTAGATGCTGCAAAATACAAGGGGATTTTCTCAATGGTCTTCAGAYACGTCACATGGGAGAAATTATTTTACTTGGTGCTTTGAGCCTGTCAAGACAAGCACTTCAGTGCAAAGCACTACAGACCTCACAGTAAAATCTGGAACTCATAGTCCACAGTCGGATAAAAGCCAGTCCATGAAGGGAAGGTAGAGTGAAGACAGTGGATGCCATGAAATTTAGATATTTAACTCTGCCCAGTTTATGCACGAAATAGACCCCTGCACTTCCTAATGGAGCTGCTGAAGACTACTTTGAAAGAGTGGAGCCCTTCAAGTGACATTTCAGTCCAGTCTCCCAAGCACAGCCCCCAAGGAATATCAAAAAGCAATCATGAAACCAAAGCCAACCAAAGAATCAAACCAAAACAAGTTAAAAGCACAAGAAAACATCACATTTCATGAAGTACCAAAAAGACCTGCAGCTGTTTTCATTCATTGACTGAGTCAGCACACCAAAGTTGTACAGGAGTTCTGGTTCTAGCTTTCTGTGGTCTCTTGTAAAACCTTTGCACTGGTAATTCCAGGTCCTGTGAGCTAGAAAAGGTGGTGTCTCGGGGGTCCTAGACATCTTAAAGACTTTGAAGCTTGGTTACAGGGCAGTCCTAAACCAGCTTTCTAACTATCCAGCCTCTCCAACTCACCCTCATGAAAGAAGCAGCCAGAGCAGCAGCCCAGTGGAATCCCCACTTTTCTCCTTACTAATAAATTACACAGACAAAGAAGACAGAAAAAATATTGCACTCTTACTAGTATCTCATTGCAAAACCACTAAAAGATCTGTGATGAGATGCAGTTCCACTGCACAATGTTGCATTCACATGCTCATAAATCATTCATCGACAGACTTAATTCTTTCCATGTTTAAATGTCACACAGTCCAGGGGCAGCCAGGAGGATCTTTTCCCCACTTTTCTTGCATCTGTTCTCGATGTCAGTGATTACAATGAGTACGAAATCTTTCACATTCCCAAAACAGAATCATCCAGCCAGCTATACTGCAACATGCTAAACTACCCRACCTACCTGAAACAACAATGTCCATCTCCTGAGCATTCAGTACAAATGTGAAATTCCCCAGCTCAGACAGCTTCAAAATGTATTTTGAATGTAGTCTTAGAGAGAAACCACTTACTGATTACTGGATCAACAGCAAATGAAAGAATCCAGTGAGGATGCCTTCCACCAAGATTCTGGGTAGTACAGCACCTATGCCTAATGCCATTTATAGGAAGAAATCATTCTCTGAAAGTTAGAATTTCTTTAACCAGAGAGAAATATGGAAACAAATATATCACTTTCTCYCTCAACTGCACAGCAGGAAGCAGACACCAAGGCCAGTCCTTCTTATTTTCCCATTATCACCTGTCACTTTCCCTGACAAGGGATCCTCAAAAAACTCAGAAACTGAGAGAAGAGAATCAGAGGAACATTCCTTGGAAGGACACAAAAAATTCAGGTTGAAGCTGGGCTATTGCTGCATTAGGCAAGGTCAGTCACAGCTGCTTCTTCCCTTGCACATGCAAAAACAAACCCTACCATTCTGTGTGGCAGACACCATCAGATCTGCTCTACAGGCAGAACACCTGGTCTGCTCCTGGCACAGCAAGGACCATTTGCAGCATGACATCCTGAATGCAATTAAAATCCAGTTTCCCAATGATAGGACTCCATTACACATGCTTATTTAATTGCCTAATTAATTACCTAYCCTTCCAGTTGCAGAGAACGATGACGGAATTAACAGGAAGAGCCAGAAGATCAATACCTGGCTCCAACTCCGGTTAGGGTCTGGAATTTTGTATTTTTTTGATCATGGGTCAGTTTACCTAAGACAAAGCCTGCTGGGAACAGATAAAGTACATTTGTCTCAAAGGGACAAAAGGATCCTTGCACTGGAGTTAGCAGGACTCAGAGAGAGAGGGATAGAATTGGGCTCACTGAAGATGAGCCTGGGGACAGCTCAGCAATGTCTGAGGACAGTAATGCCAGAGAGAGCCTSTGATCTGCCATCCCAGCAGAGGTAAGAGATGGACAGCAAAGACACAACAGCTGCTGATGTGTTAGAAACCACAGAAGCACCTGAGAATGGCCATGGAGGAACTGAGGCATCTTCCCCCAAAAAGGGATCAACAGCCCCACTGAAGTGCAGCTACCCCAACACACACAGTGTGGGCAGCAAACCGCAGTACTGGAAGGCAGCAAGAAAACTGTGAGAGCTGTCCACATGGAAACATGGTGGGATGACACTCCTGGAGGCTGCAAACTCTTCCAAAGGGACAGACAAGGAAGGAGAGGTGGTGGGGCAGCCCTGCATGTGAGGGAGGGTGTTGGTGGTCCAGACCTTAACRATGATGACAACGGGCTTGAGTGATCACGGGTGAAAACCAGGCCAGCATGGCAGAGATCCTGCTGGAATCTGCTGGAGACCATTCAGCCAGGAAAGAGGCACATGAGATATTCTGCACACCTCTGGGAGAACTCTCACCATCACTGGGGGTCTGCACATGACCAGATGAACACAGCACAGCAGACAGGAGGCAGTCCTGGAGGGTCCTGCAGGGTGTGGAAGGGAAGTGCCCGGCACAGCTGACCAGCGAGGCAGCCAGGGAAGGGACCCAGCTGCACTTGTGGGAGATGTGGTGGTCAGAGACTCTCTTGGGCAAACTGAGGATGAAATGATGGGGTTTTGACTCTTGGAGAAGTACAGGGAGAGGGTCAACAAACCCATTCCAAAGGGCAGACTGGCCTGCTCAGGTGACTGGTTAATAGAGTCCCTTGGGAGGCAGCTCTCAAAGGCAACAGGGTCCAGGAAGGCTRGATATTCTTCAGGAGGGAAACCTTCAAGGCACCGCACCAGGCCACATCCATATGCCAAAAGACAAGCTGGCAGGGAAAACGAGCCTGGCTCGTTTTCCTGACTTCCAGAGCTTTGGCTGGAAGTCAGGAAAAAAAAAAAAGAGTTTATCACCTTTGAAGAAGGGCAGGCAACTCAGGAGGACTACAAGGATGTCATGAGGTTATGCAGGGAGAAAATTAGAAGGGCCAGAGCCCAACTAGAACCTAATCTGGTTACTGCCATAAAGGATAATAAAAACATGTTTCTGTAAAYSCATCTGCAGCAAAAGGAGCACCAARGAAAATCTCTGCCTTTTATTGGATGCAATGGGGACACATAATGAAAAAGGCTGAGGAAAAGGGTGATGTACTCAGTGCCTTCCCTGTGTCAGTCTTTAACAATCAGAATGGTTGTTCTCATTRTACCCAGCCCCTGAGCTGGAGGACAAGGACAGGGGGCAAAATGGAGCCCCATAATCCAGGGGGWAATGGTCAGTGACTGCTACWCCACTGAGACACAGCAATATCTGTGGGGCTGGATGGGATCCAAGGGGCTGAGTGAGCTGGTGGGAGCACCCTCTGAGCAACTTTCCATCATTTACACAGACCTGGCTAAATGGGGAGACCGCAGCTGGCTGGAGCTGGCAAATCTGGAAAGCTGGGAAAGGCCCTGGGGRGCTGGGGACAGTGGCTGGACTGAGCCCAGCTGTGCCCAGGGGGGCAAGAGGCCAATGGCACCTGGGCTGTGCCAGCCATGGGGTGGCAGCAGGGCCAGGGCAGTGACTGTCCCCTGTGCTGGGCACTGCTGAGGCCACACCTCAAATCCTGTGTCCAGTTCTGGGCCCTTCACTGCCAGATGGACATTGAGGGGCTGGAGCATGTCCAGAGAAGGGAACGGAGCTGGGGAAGGGTCTGGAGCACCAGAAGGGGCTGAGGGAGCTGAGGGGGCTCAGCCTGGAGAAAAGGAGGCTCAGGGGGGACCTTCTGGCTCTGCACAACTCCCTGACAGGAGGAAGGGGCCAGTTGGGGGTCAGGCTCTGCTCCCAGGGAACAAATGATCAAACAAAAAGCAAATAGCCTCAGGTTGTTCCAGAAGAGGTTCAGGTTGGAAAGGAGGAAAAATGTCTTCATTGAAAGGGCTGCCAARTACTGGAACAGGCTCCCCAGGGCAGTGTTTGGGTCATCATTTCTGGAGGTACTTAGAAGACTTGTATATACRGCACCTGGGGACATGTTTTAGGGATGGACTTGGCAGTGCTGGGGGAACAACTGCACTCAATGGTCTTTTGCAACTTCAACAACTCTAGGATTCCAAGTAGAACATCAGRATTCTTGCCAGACCAAATTCTATAGCATTACCATGCCTGATTTTTCACTGGAACCAGTTCACTGTAACAATACTGTGAGCCATATACAGGGAAGAAGGCACACAGAAATCCCAAGGTACAATTTTGTAACCCTATTCCTGGGGGAGACTGTTAAGTGGAAAGTGCAAGCTGGTACTTCCTCCTACCATTTTTGAAGGAAATCTTGTCAGTTTGGCAAAGCCTCCGGATCCATCTGCTGGACTAGGCAAGCCAGAGAGTAAACAACACTATTTTAAAAATTACAGAAGTGCCTGCATCTGTTTAATAGCACAAATGCATGCATCTGCCAAATAGACCTAGTGGAAAGACACTTTCTGAGGATTACACATTTTTCTATTTAAAGAATCTAAAAAAGACACCATGTCTCCATACAGACATCTCCTCATCCAGTTCTCAGTCTCCTTCCTTACTCCAAATAAACTGTGTATGTAACCATCCCACAGCTAATTAAAAATTAGCAGTAATGCCATACAGCAGCTATAATGGAAAATACACTATTTCTTTTTTTCAGTGGATTTCATTATGATTCAACCACACAATAAAAGTACTAAAGAAGGAACTGGGATTCCAGGAGCCAGAACAGTTTGCTTCTTTTGTAACTGAAATGCAGCACACATTGAAAAGAGTTTTATGAAAGTCTACATCTGATCACCAGACAGGTTTTGTGGATTACAAGGAAACCTTTTCTGACCTGGAGAAACTATCAGCGAGAGGCAAAGCTGTACTCCCAATTTGTTCACCACCAGCAAAGCCAAAACCAGAATTCCATGCCATGGCCTTCCCTCTCAGCCTAAGGCCTCTAGAGAGGGATCTGCAGAGAGTGCATGGAAACAAATCAGCATACAGGATTTACAATTAGGAGCCACATTGTTCCTCCAGGAGGAAGTGACAGTGATTTAAGAGCCCAGATAATACAAACCTCACTGCTCGCAGTACGTGCTGCCAGGTGTGCATGTTCTCTCCACATCTGGTTTTCAGAGCAAGACTCAACCRGATTCAAATTACAAAAGGCTGACACCACGTGTTTTCCATCATACTTTTCCAGCCATACCAGACACACACAATGAAAGTCACAAATTTCAGGTTGCAGCTTTCTACTTGGCCATCAGAAGAGCACAAATTAGATAATGTATACCTGAGCACAAGATGCTTCACCCTGGAGCGATCACGTGGCCACTGGCCTGTTACCTGCACAACTCAGAGAYTTCTGTTCCCACTTCCCCTCTGTGCTGTGCCTGCAAACAAAGGCAAACAGGGTTTGCACACACATAACTCATGGTTTAGAATCACAAACCAATGATGTTACAGATGAGGCAGAAAACTCCTCCTTATGATATATGTCAGTGTCTCTGTGTGGTCACATGTCCCCTTYGAGACATCACATCCCAGGGACTCTGACAGAGACAGCCTCAGCAATCTTGCAGGCTGAGATTTCTAGTGATGCTTAAGAGATTGGCACGCTTGACTGGCTCTCTTTGAAAACTGACTGCAATTTGGCATCCAAATCCCACATGGGCAGCTCTGAGGTAGCAGCTYTGCTGGGCTTTCACAGCCACAAACGTGAATCTCCTCAGCTGTGACCATGACACTTGTGTGCACAAGGTACACACAGATGAGTTCCTTCCAGCTGAACAGCAAAGTTCCTTCCAACTGGAACACCAGTTCCTGCAACCAGCAGACTCTGCCTTGCCCTGGGTTTGTCTCAGACCACATAAGCCTGGTTCCCTCAGCAGCAAGTTGTTCTGACATGCTTTTGCAATGAAAAAAGCTTGCCAGCTAATCTTCCAAATCTCCCAACATCAAAGTACAATCCAAAGCTCAGAGCAGTGCATTGCAAAACCCCACTGGCTTCATCTGTTTCCAGATCAGCTGGCCTGTAACAGTTCTCAAAGTACATAAAAAGGCATTTAGCACTGTAATGCACAACTGTGCTCAACCCTCTGTGCTTCCCGACTGCYGATGTGCAGATCAGTAGGATGTAGGTACATTAACGAAGTGATCTAAACATCACAGCTCTTACAGACACAAGCACATGATCAGCATGATCAATGTATTTATGACAATGCAYGGCACAAGGCAGCCTGATGTGTCTGCAGTCACCACTGAGATCCAGAGTCCCTAATTCACASAGGCTTTCCATGCATTGTGGCTTTGCAGCTCCCCCCATCCCCATCCAGTCCATATGCAGCTCTCCATATATCAGTCTCACAGGGTTCATCCACACAGTCCTGGCAACACGAAACAGCCAGATGCCCCTTTCTGAAAGTCTCCCTCAAGCTGTTGCAATTAATAAATTTAGAAAAAAATAGAACGGGTATCATTGAACAATTGCTTTGAAACAAGGGTAGACTTTAAGCAGAAAAGGATTGTAAATCTGGTTTTGAACAATTGGAAATCTTGATAACCACCTTGCTAAGGTTTTATGATGAACTTAAAAAGATTCTTACAATGAATCTTATTTTTTTAATTGCAGCTCAGGAAATAAAATTACTGTTAAATGAGTTTTCCTCGAAGGAAGGCAAGGCATTTCTTCAACGCACTACTGAAGAGCTACGGAGCTATTTTGCATGTCTTGCTGCATCCTGTCTGGAAGAAAACTTAGAGCTTTAACTCCAAACTCTCTTGCCTCACCAGGAGACCGTGCCTCAAGCTGCACAGCATGAACCACCCTAGCCTAGGTGCAGCTACAGCAGAAGAAACATGGGGTTTATGACACTGTTAAAAGCACGATTCCTGTGCATGTAAAGTTCATTTCATTTGAGACATTGACACAAAYGATATTCCCAGCTTTTGCCAGAACAGAACAGAGTCAGAACCCAAACAAGCACTGCCCTACCAGTACTGAAAYCAGCTTTAGTCAGGCCTGAGCCCTACAGGAGAAACAGCCATTAGGCTACACAGGTTCCAACTGGAAATTTAGATGTGTTTAAATTAGTGGTAGAAAGGATAATAAATTGAACTTGAAATATGAATCTGMATATGTTTGCACAGACTTTCTATATATACACACATATCTGGAACAGTATGTAGCTTCAGTATAACTACATGCAAATTCCTTTCTTAAAGAGCAAGTAATTCCATTTAACCAGCACTCATCTCATCTTCTACTGGGGTATTGCAGAAGCACACCCCAATGCACAGACACTCTTCTCCAGCCAAGTATCCTCTCAGTCTGCAGCAAATGCACTGTTATGAACCAGGACCATAGAATCAGACCCTACATATCTTGTATTTGTCTCTCCATCTGCCTAAAATTCCACTGCCACATCCTATGAGTGTGGAAAGCAAATTAAAGAAGGGGGTGAGACCTGCCATTAAATGAAGGAGACCTACAAATATACTGAGTGCCAGGTAGGAACCAGAAAGAAGCAACCAGCTGAAGCTAATCTCAGGCTGCACATTAAGGATCTGCAAGAGACAGATTTGTCACGAACTCTCCTCCAATTTGATTCTGCTGCTGAGCTTATTTCCCATGTTCTTCCCTCCAGAAAGCCAAAGTGAAGCAGTCAGTAAAAGAAGTCCCAATTGAACAATATTGAGATGGGTTTTAGCATGTGTAGAGCTCAGGAAACAAGAGTATGAGCACCTTTGCCTAAGGACAAAGACAACTCAAGAGATACGTGGATTCTTTCCCCGGCTTTGTCATGGCCTTGCCAGATAACCTTACACAAACCATCTCTTCACCATCCACCTACASGAGGTCTCAGGAAGTGAGACCTACCATCCTTCTCTGAGAGAAGAACCTTGCTATTTAGTGAGATGCACATGTACCAAGCCATCTCCCAACCTGGTGTGCCTGCAGCAACTGCAACAGGGAACTTTGTGCAGCCACCACACCTCACTGTAACACCAAGACACAGATCCCAAGAATGGCACTTTAGCCTCCCTTGATGTGCACAAAACTTTACCTTTGTTCAGCTCCTATTGCAATAATCCTGCCTTCTGCAGCATCRCTCTCTCTCTCTCCTTTGTTCCCCTCTCCTACTGATTTCATCAGGCACAAATAAATGGCATTTTTCTGGAGCAGTTTTCTCACCCTACATCTACCCTCAGTCCTGTCACTGGCACGTAATGTTAAGCAACAGAGTCTGGTCTATTTACTCACTGACTCTTTCATATAGGCTATACACAGACACAACAGTAGAAATCTCATTTAGCCAAACACCTGCTGCCGAGGTCTTTAAGATGTGTTAGAARGAAAAGAAAACAAAGCTTTGCAAGCAGCCTGGCAGTGAAGCTCACAGCAAACCCTCTCCTTTAGGCCAGTACAATATAGTCACTCTGACAGACAGGAGAGTGCAGATTTTTTCCATTTCCTTTTGCAGATGAAGGTGAAATGCAGCACTACCTGAAACAGTATTATTTACRAAGTCTGAAAAGAAGCTAAGGAATCATCTGGCTTAAAAACTGCATCCTCTATGGGCCCTGCCAGCACCCACCATCCCAATAGTTTTCTAGGGTATTCCAAGAGGATTTTTGAGCTTCTTAACAGGTGGCACAACTTGAAAGACCAAAATCACAGAATCATGGAACAGTCTGGTTAGAAGAGACCTTAAAGCCCATCTCATTCCACCCCCCTGCCATGGGCAGGGACACCTTCCACTATCACAGGTTGCTCCCAGCCCAGTTCAACCTGGCCTTGGACACTKCCAGGGATGGGGCAGCCACAGCTTCTCTGKGCAACCTGTGCCAGGGCCTCACCACCCTCACAGGGAGCWATTTGTACTTAATGTAAACTTCAGACACGCCAAGATGGAGCCATAGAACAGTAACATCAGGCAAACCTAGATTTCTGCAGATTTCCACGTAGCTTAAATGGGGGAGAAGTGGAAACCAAATAATCACAGAGCAGGGGAACTGACACACCCCCCTTTTTAGGGATGTGCGTCATGACTRATTGTGAGATCAGGGACACTCATCTCCCTCCATGCAGTGCTCTCTCCTGTGCCTTTCCTGTCCTTTCTCTGGCCAAATCCCTCCCCTGTGGGCTCTCCAGTAGTAGCATGGTCAGGTTGAGCTCATTTGCCAGTTTGCCCACTGCAAAGGCATTCCTACACTCACTGGTGACCCATTTGGATACAACCTGCRGGCATTAATAATCAGCAAGACTTTTCTTTCTGGGGCATTTTTACCCAAACTAGGGGTTAAAAATATTCCTGGGAAGGAAGAGGAAGGGAGGAGCCAAACAGACAGTGAGATCACTCACTAGRCTTCCATAGGAAACCAGGCTAAAAACAGCTTCCCCAAAAGCTGCTCCTTCTCTTGAGTCAGGGCCACCTAAAAAGTCTGTTCAGCCATGAAATTACAGAAACATATCAAGTGTAACAGTGTAAAGCAGAGGTCTGAGGTAGAAATTCACAGTTAAGCAATGTACAGCACTTGACTAAATTGACAAAAAACACTGATGAATTTGACCAGAATTTAACCCTACCTCACCTGGCAGCATCCAAAAGCCAGGGGGTCACAGCACACTGCTAAAGYAGGGCAGGGTTTAGCACGCTGAGCAGGGTTTGAATACTGCCACAGCGACCATCCCCAGACTACCACAAACCTCACTCACCCTCCTGGCAGGAGCTCACATTGGCCACCCTGACCCTAAAGAACTCTCCTCTGCCACTAGAGCCTCACCAAAACTACACTGCATCATGCTATGAAGTAATTAGCCCCCCCACACACACAAAAAAAAAAAAATTAAATTTAAATGCTCATAAGTTGGCAGCCATACATATGACACGGCTGCTACCTGCGATTAAAGAAATGAAAACCACGTCAGACAAATTAAAACTTTTTCAGTCTAATTACAAGGAGCTTTGAGCTGCATGGCTCAGAAGTTGTGCAYAAAAAGGAAAAGGATTGATATAAGTGGATTTTAGCTCTCACACAGACCCTGTCAAAGGTCACAATGTGACTGCAATACAAAGGCAGTGAGAGCAAGCAGAACATATAAAGAGCGCTTGGGCTGGAGCTTTTGGTGCTGACGGGAGGCAGAGGAGGCAAGGATGATTTCAGGCTGTGGCAAACGAGCAGCCAGCATTCCCATTTGCARTGGAGAGGGCAGGATTTACTTTGGGAAGATCGTTCTGACCTCTGCTGGTCCCCTCAGGTAAAACCAGCAGAAACCTGGAGGGAGGCCGGCAATTCCCAAGGGCTGAGCACATGGGGAAGCGCTGGCCACGTGGCTCCTRTAGGGTCTAGCAACTCATTCAAGGAACACCACTCAGATGAGCTTCCAGTTTACTTCTGCTCCACACTCACATAAAAAACCCGTCATTCCTAGCCCTGAAATTTGCTCCTGAGGCTGCCCAGGTCCTACCACAAGTCATTTTCCAGCYTTTCTCCCCCTGGTGCAGATCCCCCAGGTCATCACTCTTATTCCTGGCCTCCTCCCCTTGCACAGCCACGGCTGGGACATCCTCCACTGGAGAGCTGCTCCTCAAAGGGAAAAAAAGCCATTTCCCTTCACAACAAAGGGGCTCAGCCGCCTGAAGCACCAGGGAATGTCACACCCACCAGTCTGGAACAATYCCATTCCCAGCTGGAAGAGATGCTCGCACAAGACGCTGTGCCTCACACTGCAGTTTCCTCCCCATGGCACTGACAGCAGCATGACCATGAGGCTTTGGTGTGGTTCCCCACTAAGTACCAGGCACGGTAACCAASAGGCCCTTCCCTTGCCAAGAGGAGCCGTGGCCACACAAGAAGGTAAAACCAAAGGCAAACACAGCAAAACCCGCGGGTGGCCCCTGCTCAAAGTGGTCACCTCGAGAACATGGCCCGGCAATGCTGAAATGCCTAGGAAGGGAAGCTGCCAACCTGTCTGAGCTTAGAAACTGCCTTTGACATGYACTTTTTGGGAGCACGTGCTTGGCAGCCCTGCTGGAGATTATTTTTTTTTTACACCATCGTCCTTCAGAAGCRAATGAGATAATCTCAGGAAGGCACAACTGCTTCTGCTGCTCCTCAGTAGAAGCACATAAGGGAAATTTGATTAAAAATAGATAATAAAGGAAATACCAGTAAGCCACAGCAAAAGAACCAGCAGAAGGAAAGGGAAATGATTTCACTGAATCACCAGGTTTCAAGGCCTAATATTGTATTTTTCAGTATTAAAAACCTGCCTTCTAAATGGTGCTGGCAATTCATATACTCAATATGGGCAAAACGTGCTCCACAGCCAGCTGAAAGGAAGTTGAAACTTGAACTATATCCCTACCCTACACACATCGGGCACTAGAACAAAACCCATGTCAGTTTTAACCAGCCACAAAGTCACAACTGCATTAAGCCATAAGGTGAGGACACAGATTTCCTGCTGTCAGATGCCAGGAGTCTGGGGGTAAGTGAGAGGAAGAGTTTCTCCACAGAAACCAGCACTGGTGAGTCGGGGAAGCCGCAGAGAAGAGCACACACCATCCCCAGAAGACACTGCGTTCAGAGGAAGGGCACACGGCGTATTCGGGACTGGRCCAGCTTTATCAAAGGTGGCAGTGGGACACCTCCCTATCTACAGCAGCACCACTGAAGTCACGCAGMTGGAAGCAAATGGTGCTATCTGCACACAGCCCCTGGCGAAGGCTGGCAGCTCCAAGGACACCTCACAGCTATCCACGACAAAGGCTGTGCCTTTCGGGTCGGGGCACAACGGGCCATGAGCCCACTGATGAGGGTGCTGAGCCCCCCGATGAGGGTGCTGAGCCTCCCGATGAGGGTGCTGAGCCTCCCGATGAGGGTGCTGGTCCCTTGGGCTCAGGCTGCTGAACTTCTCCAGGCTCTCTGCAATGAAGGCACCTCCACCTGGCGCCAGCAGTGACAACCCGTATGGACATGCTTGTGTACGTGTGGCCCTGTGGGATCTTTGAGAGTGTAGTGGGTTRGATGGATATAACTGGTTATGAAAACCACTCTGGGCAAAATACCTACACCTACATAATACCTATGGATGAAGCGGACCTGGAATGAAACATGGGTGGATTTAGTTGTTCCCTCATGGCTTCCTCAACTCTCAGTCCACGAAGCAATGATACCCACAGACTCCTTGGCCACCACAGATATATTTCATAGCATGAAGCGACTTCTGGGGTTACCTTCCCAGACGTGAGACAGGGGCAGATGTCCGGCCCCCATTGCTCCAGTCTGCCCCCCATCGCTGCCAGCCGCCCCCATGGCTCCATCCAGCCCCATGGCTCCATCCAGCCCCATGGCTCCATCCAGCCCCATGGCTCCAGCCGACCCCCATCATTCCAGTGTCCCACATCGCTCCAGCCGCCCAGGCCATGCAGATGCAGGCGATCCCCGGCCCTGCGGGGCTGCGGCTCCCGGGGGCGAAGGGCGGGCACGGCCCCTCGGCGGGGCCGCCGAACAAAGCGCGGCTCCGGGGCTCCACCGCTGGGACGGGACGGGATGGGATGGGGCGGAACGAGTCGGCGGAGCTGCCGCAAGCCACGCCGGCTCCGAGCACATTCCTTCCTTCCCTCCGCGCCGGCGAACTCACCCTCCTTGGCTTTCTTCTTCCTGGCCAGGGTCCCCCCGAGCTTGCCCAGGAACGACTCCTCTTTCTTCATCCTGTGCGGCCGCAGCGTCGGGGAGCGGAGGGGCGCGGCGGACATGGGCTCTGCCGGGGACTCGCCGGGACAACCCGCCCGGCCCTGCCCGATGTTCACAGGTGGTGCTGCGGGTCCCGCGGAGCCCAATGAACTCCGGGAGCGGGGAATCACTCGCCCGAGCGAGCGGGGCCAGCCCGCGGTGCGCGCTCRGAGCCGCTCGCAGGACTGGGGGCGGGCTGAGAGCCGCCGCGGCCACAGCGCCCTGCCACGGCCGGGAAGTCCGCGGGAGGCGGGGATGGGACGAGCCTCGGACAGCCCCGGGGGGCCGGGGGCGGGCACCGAGCACGGGGAGCTGCCCGACCCCACCCGAGCATCACCTGCGGCCAGGCGGGCGAGCCCCTCCTCCAGGGCACCGGGTGCGCCGGACCCACGAGGGTGCAACAAAAGTGGGTAARGAGCATTGCAGCAAAACAACGCCCCCGGTCCCACCACAGCCAGACCAGAGTGGGGTTAGGCTTGAAAGTATATAAAGATCAAACATGGAAGAACCTCCTTCCTTAGGAACAGTTGCATATATTACACATTTTGCAACGAGTGGACACAACTGAGGGCAAAGGCTCAGCATGTGCCGTTTGTCAGGGCACGGCAATTATTCCTTGCTGGCTACATTCAAATGTGCCTCCTAATTTTGCAGCCCTGTGCCCCTTCCGTCAGACTAGCCTGCCTTTCTCCTCCTGGCACGTTGCCGGTCAGGTGTGGGAAGATCGAGAAGGGGGCCGTAGACTCTGCCAAGCCACCACCTCCCAGGTGTCCCAGCACTGCTGCTGCCATCAGCGCGGTGCGTGTGCTCAGAGATGGCCCAAAACAAACTTGGTTGTGATCCCGCAGAGAGAATTTACTGCTTATCATTTCTTACAGCAGCCGGGAGCATGATTAGGAGTTTGTAGAATACATGCTAAAAACAGGTCTTAAGGAGTTTATAGTGTTAGGCTTTGATTCTGTTTAAGCCCCTGAAGTGGTCCCATTGATTTTAACGGGACTGCTGGGTCCCTGAAGTCACGCACAACCTTTGGCTGTGCTTCTGCGAGCAGCTTCCCCGTCAGCAGCCTTTGCCCCAACAAAGAACCGCATTCAAAGCAGCACAGCTTGGCTCAGGATCTGCACACCCAGCTTATGGGACACATTTGCAGGCTTGACCTGACACAGAAGCGACACTGAAGGACACATCCAGAGCAGAACACAGCAGAGATACTTCTGAGTGTGTAGTTTCACTAGAGATTTATCCCGAGCTAATCCCCTCTGTCATGAAGACCCACTCTTCTGCCTCAGCTCCAGCTGCTCGTTGCTTTTCTACAGTCACTTTGGCAACTAAAAGAAAAACTCAACCCAACAGATAAAACCCCAAATCACCCAGCTCAAGCTTTCTGGTGTGACTGAGCACAAAGTCACCCACGGGCAAGTACCAGCAGGAGGGAAGTGGAGGGCACACATGACCAGGCTGGAAAGACTCTTTCGAATGGCAGTGCAGACTTCTCTGGACTTTATTGAAACTGCTTCTTTAGAAGAACAAATTCCAGTTCCTGCAACAAGAGTGTGTTGCCCATAGCAAAGGATTTTGATTGCAAATGAGAATTTACCAGGGGTGAGATCAATACCAGTCACAAAACCACTTTGCAAAATTAAATAATTAGCAAGGATGTCGACTGCATTCTCCTGGCAAAAGCCACATGAGACATTTTACAAGTGCAAGCTTCATTTTTAGTTCATCAATAACCTGAATTCATACAAAACCCACACATAAATGTTGATCTGCAACAGGACTAGCAGAGTGGATATTTTCATTTCACAAAATGCATACTGAAGTCCTAGATTATATTTAGCTTTAAGGCAGCATGGAAAAAGCATTTTATCCAACCCCTGGGGAAAAAGCACCATACAAATCGATCAGTACTCATACCGGATTTTTTTAATGAAATTGCAATCAGAAAATATGTGAGTACAAACTCTGTGCAAGAAAACAAACTGGTTAACAGTTTACACACACAGTCCAAATTGCAAATAAAACTTCACTGACTCCAGTAGAGCACTCAAGATGTAACCACTTAAAAGCAAGTGCCTTTTAATAATTAAAATGAAGTCACATAGATAGATCTATTCACTTCTGACTTTGATGTCCGATATGTTTATAAAGAAATGTTTCAATTTTTAGCTAAGTAGAAAAGCATTYGGCCTATTGCAAAGAAAAAGGAGGCGGGCTTGTTTGGCACAAGAGAGAGCCCATGGCAACAGAAAGGCAAATTACACTTCAAAAACAGCAACCTAAAACCTGGAGCCTTTTTAAGACACATCACAGTGGTTCAAATAGGGCTCTTTTAAACAGGAAATGAAGAGCTTCCACACTGCTTTGATCAGTGTTTAGGTGCAGTGATTTAAGGCTAATGGCCACTAACAGGGACACAGCAGCTGCTGGTGCACCAGCTCAGTGGCCTGCAGCTCAGAGGAAGCCCAGCTACRTGGTTTAAACCTTCCATAACAAATGAGATACCAGCCCTCTGCAGCCAGAAAATTCTCTGTGCTACCTTCCTCTTATTAGGGATGAGATTCCTATATATTTCTATAGGAATAGATTCAATATTCCAGTAATGAGTGTACTCATTAAGAAAACTGCCAAACCATAAACATGTCATTTTCGAGAATTACCTTGAAAAGACTAAACCTATTTTAAAATGTGTTTTTATTTTCAGCACTGAACTGTTACTTCAATATTTAGCTGAACATTTAAAAGTCTGAATTCACACTTGCTCATTTTAATATTGCTCACCTTCTTTGTCATAGAGGTGTTGTTTCCTTTATTTTAACCTCAKAGCATTTTATCCTGCTTTCAAAATTTTAGACTGAGATTACTGTAATTAGATGTAGCACAACATAACAGTGACATTGAATAGACAGTCTCTCYTTTTCAGATATTGAAGCAAGGCAAAACCCACTTTTTAAACCAGCAAGTCAATGCAATCTTATTCTAACAACACCTGTACTGACTTTCTAAGAGGAGAGAAACCTTTAAGACACAAGACACTTACAGTTTAATTCCTGGTGTGCCAGATGAATGAAAATGTGTTGGGCGTGTGACTGCTGCATTTGGATTTGTTCTGTTGTATGGGTTTTTTGTTTGGTTGGKTTTTTTTTTKGGGGGGGGGGGACAGTATTAATAATGTTTTTAATACTGAGGTAGAAATGAACCACCTAACTGATGCCACTGATTTGCTTCAGAGTGCCTTCTATTATGTATTCTATTTAACTAAAAWGCTTTTACAAAGAGCATTTATTCCATGCAGACATTAGCTCTACTGGCTGCAGACTGGATTGCAATTTTTACTTAACAAGCAAAGAAAGCACAGGATATACTCAGTACAAATTAAGGTTAAATCATCCAACAGCACTACAGATGCTGACAGCAATTTAGCACTACTGTCATAAAAACATACATCCACTATCTCAACAAGTTTGCCATGGTGGAGAAGCTGTGCAAAATTTRTCCTAAAAAAGACTCCTACTGCTGTGGCTGCAGGCTCCAGTCCTCTTGAAAACAAGACAATGATAGCAGAACAAACTGTGCTGGMCACTCAAATTCTGTAATTTTAGCATTATTTTCTTATGTTCTCCCATACAAAGTTTAGGATAATTTTCTATACATCTGACCAACTCCTTAATTACTCCACAAGGGAGTAATGGTGTTTTCTTCCCCTGTAACATCACATTAAAAATTCATACTTTTTCATGTGACTAACTGCTCACCTAGCCCAGAGAAAGGAGAGCCAACCTGACCCCTCCTCATTTTCCCTATGTTTGCTCGCATGTGGGAAAGACTTGGAATACTTCCCTCAAAGGGCACAACAGGGACAGCTGTTTCTACACAGAAGCCCAATCAGCAGGTATTTTGCAGAGGTAGGAAGCACTAAACCTTAGTTGCTACACCTCTGCCAAGCTGGGAGCAAGATTTGTGCTAAAAAGGCACAGAGTGACAGCAAAGGTACTTACATTGAAACACGCTTCCATATTATTGAGGTGAGCACGGTAATTTATYTGTAAAGCTTGTTATTTTTAAATCAATACAGTTATGTTCTTAATATGGCAGCAAACCTGCCCCTTATGTTCTCACAACCTCTCAGTTTCCTCCTTCACCTTCCCCTAAGTCCCCTAGAAACTTACTCATTACCAGTACCTGATACCATTAGATCTTCCAAATAAAAAGAGCAATTCCAACTTTTTTATGTAGGCAGAGCAACTGGAAACCAGCCACTGTCTTTGAAGTGGTGTGGAAACATTGGCCATGCTTCTGACACACTACTGCCATCATCTCGCAGATCCTCAGGTGCCCTGACACACCACTGAGACCCTTCAAACCTTGTCCCCAAACACAGTCCTCTCCTCCCCAGCCCCCCTCAGCCCCCAGAAAGGGCTGCAAGCAGTGAAGTAACATCACAGCCGAAGGGACTCTGTGAGCCTGGCAGTACCTTACCGCCTCAGCACTGCTCACATGAAATCAGGAGTCCATGAGCACGTTCAGGTRTGCTGTGTTGAGGCACTCCTTGTCACCTTACTGTCCCTAACAGTGGCATGCCTGAATAGCATCTTTACTCCACAGGTAAACTGATATCCAAAATGCCCATTTAAACCAACACCATGCTTTTGAATCACAGTTATGACTGCAGGCCTTACTCCTTTCACCAGCAACTCTAGCCAGAAACACAATCACTAAAAACATCTACTGGAATTCTGATTATTGCCTTAACTATTTTAAGTATCTCTTTTGGGGTCTTCGCAGCAAATTTTAAAGGGAACTATAATAATCATATCAATATTCCATAGAAACAAGMACATAACCGAGATGCTTCTTCCAGAGGAGTTCAGAAATACTGTCTATACTGGATAGCTTCTGGGCACTTGCAGTACGCCATAAGAAAATGTTACTTTTCAATCTAGTGCAGTTTCCTAGGAGGAAAACAGTGACCCAGGTAAAGGTCATAGAACATGATTTTGCTCCGTTTTTCCTACTGGACAATTCCTTGGTGAGTGGCAYAGTGTGTCAGAGTATGTCTTCAAAAGTTGTCTTCAGCCTCCAGCAGTTTCTTCCACTCCTCCCTTGTTTCTCATAGAGGTAAGAGCTCTCTCAAAGCTTAATTGTGGACTGGCTGCTGCACAGTGTGCACACTGAATTTGGGGTTCTTTCCCTATGCCTGCTCAGCTCAGGACGTGGCTGAGCCCTCTCAAACAGSCAGCTGAGCTTGGGGCTCCTGTGTCACATGAAAGTACTGCATTTGAGCAGCTGTGAGTAAAACACAGTGYACAAAATAGAACTCTTAAGGCAATACAACTAACTTTGAACTCCTARGAGAAAACCCTAACAGTATTTTAGTATCTAAACAGTCACATTAKAAGTATTTATATATGTCAAAATATCGACAGTGCTGGAAAAAACTAACAACATTTGTTGACATTCTTAACATAGTTTCATATTTTATCTCATAACAACAAAAAAATCATCAAAAATTCTTGTTTAAATATGTACCTGCTRCCATATGTTAGATAAACACACTGAAAAAGTTTTTTTATATAAAAAATTTTTGTTATTTGAAACAGAACTGACTTTTGTCATTCACACCATTTGAACCATAAGYCTATTGCTGCTACCTAATGAGGAGGGAAAGATGTTTAGTTAAGAACTCTGCAAATCTATGTAGTCCAGTTTCTGCCTTYATATTTCAGAGAATTATCAACTAAACCAGATTTTATTACTGTATTACAACAGCAGCAATACATACCAATGCTAAAGCAATGTATAAAACTGTGTTCTCTTTAAAAAGAGTGGAGTCTGAGTGCTGACTTCACTGGGAACAAGCTTTCATGGCAGTCCTGACAATATTCAGCAAAGTCAAGTAGTGCACCAGTACATCCAAAGCTGTGTCCTTAGCTGAGCAGAAGCAAATCAAGAGTGTAACAGCTTGTGTCTTTCTGTTCTGCTCTCCCTGAAACTTCTTTGTATTGGGATTTTAAATCTGCCAACACTTAGTAACAAAAAAATGTAAATGYAGATGCAGGGGAAGTGCACTCCAAGTTCAGATTCTCTTAGCATGACGACTCAGGATTRATACATACTAAAAAAATCAGTACGCAACTGCCTCCAAAGATGAGTTGTTAGGACCTCAGTAATGAATTCATCCACCCTTATGAACTGGAATATACACCAGGTGATAAAGCCAGAGGTGACCTGAAAGTGAAATTAGCATCTCAACAAGTCAGTAGAGAGACACAAAGGGAAAAYCAAGTAGTTCCACATGCTCACATGCCCAGAGTCCCTTTCTGCAACTGCTACAAAAAGCTGTCTTTGCAAAGCATAAATAAATGCTTTGCTGAGAGCATTAAAACATTCAGARTTCAGAGCCACGAACCTTTTAAAATTATAATTTTAGTATTTACTATGCTAGACAGATGCCTTTAATTTTTACAGTATACAATTCAGATTGTAGGAGGCATTTAAACAGAGGTGATTTACAATAGTGCAATATATTTGAATCAGAACATTTTGATTCATGTAGAACCATTAAAATGGTACAATTTTTGACTGTTAGTGGCTTTTGGAGGGTCTTCTGCTCACAGAAGATGGAGAAAAACTGCTACCCCTTACTTTGCATTCCAACCATACTCCTACTCAAGTCATCCCAACTCGTGAAACCTGTGGTTGGAAGAGGGAAGRCTGTGCAAGACAGTAACAACTCTAATGATATGAACCATATCCAASAGCCAATATCTGACATAACACTAATATTTCAACTAAAAACCAATAACTACAAGCTGTAAGACAGACTCCTAAAAACACTCTCCTATCTTTGATAAGAATCAGAGATACAATGAACCTTTAAAGCATAATTATTTAATGTTTCTTGTGRAGTCCAAGAGGTAAATCACTCAGCTGTGTATCTGCATTTCAAGGAAAAAAAGTTAGACCATTTTGAAATATGTTATAGTCTTGATTTCATCTCCAGAGCACAGTTTCATTTAGTGATGTAAAATATTTCTGTATTATAGAAATCTTATTCCCGCTCCGAACTGAATACCATCACATATCCTGAAAAGAAACAAATAACAAATTGTGTAAGTGATGTATAAGGTACTGATGAAATTCAAATCAATTYCCCCATCCCCAAATTCCCAAGGTTTTAGCCAACAAAGGCATTTTTAAATACATGTTTTGACAACCTGTCATCCATATGTAGTATTTACATTTCCAAATAAAGCCCATAATTTTGAAATTGCTATTATTCATTCACACTGCCCATTAACAGTAAGTAGAAACATAATCCAGCTCCTTCATGAAATACAGAATATCTCACACAATACTCACAGACAAGAACAGGCCTCCTGAAGCTTTTTTATTGCATACTATAATATTTGCTTGAAGTAGGATAATTGGCAAAGAACAAATGAATTTGTTCTTTTCTCTTTATCTATAAACGTGTTTTCATTTTTCAAGCAAACACATTAGGTATTTATGAAAGACACTAAATTAGGTATTTATCCAATTATTTGAGTTTACAAGGCTTAAGAAAATCCCATGAGCCATTTGAGTAATCATTTCCCCACAAGAAATGAAGCTGCTACACAGCTGTTCACACATTTCAACAGCTGATCTCAAATTTAATGAACTCTGACACTTAAGCATAGTCTTAACCCAGCCATGAAATCAAGGTGAATAAAGCAGATTGAAACAGCGGCACGGAGATGGCTATGCTGGTATGAAATGAACAATTTTGACCCACAAAACAAAGGCAGAATTCTCTCTGACAAAGCAGACAGGAGTGCAGGACCCTCTAAAGAAGCTGATATAGCAAACCAACCTGTCTCCAGCCTGTACTCCCATGGGGAAGCAGTAGTTGAGTTCCAACCTGGCGATGTTTCCCAGGCGGAGCACTATTCCGGCACCGTASGACCATCGGATGCACTCTGCCAGCCTCTGCAGGTGCGCCCTGGGACCGTCACCTGGAGCCAAACAAGTGATGAGCAACAAAGCAAGAGAGCAGAACTAGAACAAAATTACAACCAAACAACTRTGATTTTTGTTGGATTGTCAGCTGGTCTCTATGTCCCACTATAGAGCACCTACTAGCAAGGAGGAAATAAGTACTGAAGACGCCAACATCTTTACCACTYCCTTCCAGTACCTGAAGGGAGCCCACAGGAAAGATGGAGAGAGACTCTTGMCAAGGGCCTGGAGTGACAGGACAAGGGGGAATGGCTTCACACTGACAGGGAGGAGGTTCAGATTGGATATTAGAAGGAAATTCTTCCCTGTGAGGGTGGGGAGGCCCTGGCATAATATGCCCTGAGAAGCTATGGCTGCCCCATCCCTGGAAKTGTCCAAGGCCARGCTGGACGGGGCTGGGAGCAACCTGGGGTAGTGGAAGRTGTCCCTGCCCATGGCAGTGGGGAGCACAAGATGAGCTTTAAGAYTCCTTCCAAACCATTCTGGGATTCTATTCTATAATTTAGTGGGTCTCTATTATTTTAAAGTTGATTGAAGTATCTCCCTCCAATACAGATGTCATCAAGTGAGGCAGACATYAAATATTTCTATATTCTAAAACTGACTGAAATCAAATTGAAAAGTCCTACATTAATGCACTGAAATGTATCTTGAATAAAGTTATGGATGGGAGGAAAAAAAGGTCACATCAGATACCACAGTCTCACCTAATGCCACCACTTTTTCTTTAATTGATCCCAGTAAACACCAGAACCCCATAAAATTATCATCTTTTCATTCTCCTTTTAGAATGGTGTGAGATAGCAAGTGTTACTTACACAATGGTCTGCAAACATCACCAGTTCACYGACACTACCCTTACTATCTGGGCTCTCTTTTTCTACACGTTGTGCTAGAATTTATGGCGAGAGTTGAATAAACTACTGGCAATCTGTCAAATATATAGGTTAAAAGCAGCAGTTTTTTTGACAGGCTCCAAAATACATTTAGTAAACAAACTGTTCTGAGTGAACAGACACAGAACAGTTCTTCTTTTTGCTTTTATATGAAGAGTGKTTTTTTATTCTATTGAGCCTTACCATAATTGAGGTTGCAGAGGTTTCCAGCATTAAGGAAGAAGTGTGTTCGGAAAAGATCTCCAAACCCTCCCCGGCCTGGTCGGAAAGGGAGAGGAGTGTAGAGATGCACCCCTCCAGCCCAGTAGGCTTCTCCTCCCAAGTAATCACCTGTTTGGGCAAAATGTCAGAATAAAGGCATTTACTGTGGAACATATTAAAAGAATCAGTTGTTAAAGGTACAAAAACACATCCATAAGTTGTTTTAAGTTCCACTTCTACCCTTTACAACTCTTCTCATTTACTTCTAACTCTCTCCAAACTCACCACTATTAGTTTAAAAAATGAGCACTTACACAATTCTTTAAACCTTCCAAGGGAAGTGCATTTTCCTTCATTCCCTCACCAGAACAGCCTCAGGCATGCACCTACTGGTGGCAGTTCATCAGAATTACCTCCTGAACACCTCTGCAATACTTTTCTTGGTTTAAAAAATGGGAAACTGATACAAATAAACAATTAACTTCAAAATATGCTGGATATTGAATCCACTGATAACAGCAAGTCAGTCAGCAGCAGAGTAAGGAATAGAACTGAGGAAGCTCCTGGCTTTCCAAACACCTCTGTTGAGCAGATTACTTTTCCTCTAAGCCAACTGAACATAGGCTGTATCAAACAGAGGCTGTTGCTATAATCATGTTTTGGGAACTTTTCCAGCTTGAAGGTTGCTTCCTAATTAAAACAACACACTGGAAGTATGCAAGTCTGAGCACACACATGGTTTACAAAATTAGCAATTAYTCATAGCTCAACTAAGAACTACCTGGCTTTATCCCATTGTGAACTAATCTGTAACAACTGATCAAAGCCATAACACTTCCCAAAGTGCAGAATGAGTGTAATTATTTTCAGGTTATACAAAGCTTAAGGACAAAATGTGTCTCTCTGTTACACACTAATATTTACAGTATTGTCACACGAGTGGGATTTAAAAGGTTCAAACCTTCACTCTGGGGTCCAATGCTGTACATACTGAATCCACGCACACTTGTTGGTCCACCAAGGTAAAACCTAATGAATACAGATACATTTCATTTAATGCTTCACTTGAAGGTAACTTTGTTACAGGTTTACTAATGTGATTTTTAATCACCTGCATTAGGAGGCAAAATTACTACAGAACGAACAGAGTCACAATATGGCTTTGTGTCTAAATAAACCAATGCTTGCTATAGAATTTTGCAGATGGAAATACCATTTTGCAGCCATAAATATGGGCAGGCGGAGCTACTACACAGCAAATTATAAATTTATACTAGYCAAATATGAAAATGGCTTGAGTACGAACATGCAATTACAGCTAACTAGAAAGATTTTATTCTCCTCATACCTACCACTATTTCTCTCTTGTGCAGTTTTCTATATACATTAACTGTAGATACATTACTGGAAAAAGCACCCAAACATTTTAAGAACTTGCCTGTCAGCTATACTGGATGGCTTGTCTCCAATAGGTACCAGCATGCCACCCCAAAGTGATGCAGAAATAACCTTTGGAGAGAAAAATAAGTTGTTCATTTGTACTTATTTCTTTAATTCCCTGATAGTATGAGCTATTCATCACTCAGTAACAGGGTGAGCTCCCATCAGTCTCACATAGTTACAGCTGCTCACAGTGTAATGGGCATGGATATCACACCCTGTGTGTCGGATTTTCRGGAAACACTTGATGGCTGCTGCCCTCTTTCTTTTATGCAGTGCTGTGCCTTGAAAAAGTCAATATAGCACAGTGGGACCAAATGCTACTTCCACAACAGCTTAAGGGAGTTCTCAACCTCATCCAGCACCTATTGTCTTGTGAATTTTCCTGTATTAAAGTAAGACAATRCTGCTGACATAAATTGTTCCTGACAATTTGAAACCCCCAACAGAGTAAGTCCACACATCAGCTGCCAAAAATGTACAGTTATTACCTGTCTGTAAATTAACCTAATATTTAAATGAAACCACCTTCTGCAACTCACTATGCTGACATCAAATAAACATACTTAGTTACTCTTTATCCATAAAAARTAGTTCTTGTGACTCAAATCACTGTAACAAATACATTTAATCATGTAATACATACAATAATTTGCTTACTGCCTGGGTGCCAGGTAGAAGTACTACTGCCAGACAGTGAGATCTACTGTCAATATCTTTGGGATGCGAATTATTGTAACCCATGATTTTTAAATCTTCATTCTACGAGTTGCTGTTTAATTCCCCATTCAGCTATGGGAAGAATTTTTTGCACTATCTCCATGTGATAAAAWTTTTTTTTCTAAATACAGATAGAAATATTCCTGGGATTTACTGAAATTCTTATTTCAGTTTTTCAAGGTATCAATTCAAAACCCTAATTCCACCTAATGCTAAGTCAATGCTGTTGAAATCAGTCTTCCCATTTTTTCCAATAATTTCACAYACAATAAATAATTACATGCTATGATACAAAAATTAATAGTTATATATTAGTAATTTCAATTAAAAGGACAAAGATTATTCAGAATGTTCACGAAGTTTTCAAAATTTTTCAAGTTTTTCAAAAGCTTCAGAGGTTTTTGAAAAATCCCTCCTAAGAAAGACCACAAAGAACAGACACAACCAACATCACTTCTGGACGGAAAATCATTCTTATGGTTAATCGTGAAACAAGTTCTCTCCAAAATTCGCAGTTTTCAAGTGATTGTGCACAGCAGGAACATAAAAGTTAAAAATAAAGATAGTCTATTTTCCAAAAAAAAAAATCAAGCTTTCTACTCCAGCCATTTTTCATGACCTTTTTGCTAATTCAGGTGAAAAAGAATCTTAAGACATACACTCAATAGCCCCAGATACACCTTACATGAATAACTAAAATATCTTTTAAAAAATTACCGAATCCCAGAGAAGTTGCTTATTCAACTGAATTTCAAAATCCTCTTTCAGAAAGTTCACATCTCCACCTGTATATCCAGCCAGTTCCTGTAAAGACATAAATTTATCAAAGTTGCAATAGATATTACATGTTTCCTTCCTCTCAAAGTTCAGCATGCCTGCATCAGCACAGATAGTGCTTTTCTTTACAAGACATACAGAAACCCTTAGCATGGCAAGGCAACTGAATTTTGGACCAAGGCATGCATGAACCTCAAAATAATGAGCTGCATTTTTTATCTCCTACTATTAAACCAAACTATTGCTTTCTAAACCATTTTGAACACAGAATAGAATGGAGCTGGAAAATTCAGCATCCTAAACCAAGACTGCTACTATATTTCCCTAGATCTGAGTTCTCATGTGCTGAAGAACCAGACAGCTGCATGATACAACTTGTTATTTTCAGCTCTCATTGCATGGACTGAACTGACTCAGAGATAGGATCTAACAAATGACACATTACCTAAACCTTGAATTACAACCACCTTTCTCACTCACAACAGTTCACTGCTGCTTACAGCAGCACTTTTAGTTCCAATGGCAATTCAAATCTGCCTCTAAAGCACTGCAGAAATTAATGGTTCTGAAGTATTACCCATATGGCAGGAAAGCCAGCTTCTAGAAAGGCTCTGACTGTAACAAGAGGGAAAATCATTTTCTGTGCCAAAATGAAAACATGCATATGCCTTAGAGAGTTATTTTGACCCTGTTTTTCATTTTCAATTCTCATATTTACAGATTTTATAAATAGCAACAGGACTACAGCCTGGCAATTTGTGCCTGACAGTGTTAAATTAATTAGTAATTAATACCTATTGGATACTACTGGAAGTGTAGTGTAAATACTGCCAGGGATAGTGTCTCTCAGATAATAAATAATTTAAGGCTGATGGAGAGGCTGTACTCTTTTGACCAATGGCATACAAATGAAAATCTGCCACCATAAGACAAGTTTCATGATTTTAAAAGGCATGCTTAGTAAACAGAAAATGTAATTACCAGTCCTCATTGTCTCCTACTCAATTTAAGATTAATTTCTAATTTTAAACATTTTTAACATGAACATCAGTTAGATAAAATAAGACTTACTCAAACACACAGAAGGACCTCAAAAATTAGTTCAAGTGATTTAGAGYTACCTGATTAATTTTCAGCAAAGCACCTCGTTTTGGCAAGATTGACGAGTTCCGRGAATCAATTACCATGGCATGCTGTAAAGAATAAAAAGATTTGGTTTAGGTTCTCATGTGTTGAATACTCAGAAAGACACTACTGTTGTCCTTCAAAAAATGCAACCAATGGAAGACAACCACAGCTCCAGCTGGGATTACTGTAGCTTCATAGATTTGGGAACAGTACACTCACAGGCCAGCTTTGTTTGACATTTACAGGCCACATAAAATGCAGACATTTCTATCTTCTGCTCATGGCATGCACCAGAAACAGAGCAGCAGCCCAATCGTAAACCACCAACTTTGTGACAGCAATTTGCAAACAGTTTATCACCTACAATTTGTACATTACAAGTGAAAGATGGCAAGTGACCAGAAACTGGTATAGGGGAGAATGTTTAAAAAGGCACGGCAGCYTAGGATGAGGAAGTTTCCTCTTCCTGTCTGCTACAAGGCAATTCTGCAAAAACAGATGGCAGATGAGACTGATRAGAATAAGCCTCAGTCCCACAGTCAACTATGATTCCCTGTTCTCCCTTTGGGCCTCCTGGATTACTATGTGGCAATGACCAAACACAGCAAAAGATGTCTGAAGGAAAACATCTTCCCTCCAAAGACAAAAAGCTCCTTTGGTATCACTCATAAGTATGAGATGACTCAAAGCAATGTGTTTTTAAAAAATGATCAGGAAAAAGCCTTACAGAAAGAGAAGATTTYAGAGAGTGTCCACTTTCTTCTCGAACAGAAAAGGATGCTGTTCTAGCAAGGCAGCCAAGCTCTCTCCAAACACCCTCCCACTTCAGTGTGTGATTGGTCTTCCAGACAGGAAACTACAATAAAGAATTGAGTAAGACATGAAAACAATTGTTGCAAAATTAAAACAAATATTTTTTATACTTGATTCTATGGCTTTCTTCCCAAAATTCTTGAAACAGAGAGAAACCGTTTTCCACTTCAGATTAATGCTAATTCTGCTCCAGCCAAAGGAGTTAGATGCACAATACTTAATTCATTCCACATGAAAAATATTTCCAATTGGGCTGATGCAGTAAGCTACGCAACCAGCTCCCTCTCAAAAATGACAATTAAAAGAAAAAATGGAACAAAAACATATTGGCAATTTTATATAGCCAAGATGTAAAACCTCTGTCATTTTCAATCACTGACCTCTTTCAAATAATGACAAGTCAGCCCCGTGCAAAAGTGATTCCATCATTAAAAAAAGTAAGCTAAAGATTTGCAAGAGCTCTGTAACCCAACTGAAATGTAAATGAAGCATGTGTTACTCTTGTGCTACACTCACATTAAATTCTAACGATACTCCTCTGTCGGTTTCCCGAAGAGAGCTCCAAGGGAACTGTCCAGTTACTTTGTACACATTAACTGAAAAACTGAAACACAACATTAATGGCAGGTTTGAAAGSGAAACTATTTCAGGCTGAGTTTTCAATCATCACAAAAACTCCAGAAACCAACTCTGCTACATCATTACCAAACCCTCCCAAGAAAGGAATAAATGCAATTATTACTCAAATGAAAGATCTTATTGTTTTCTATTCCTTCACTGAAAAAAAAAAGAARCAATCAAAATTGCATTCCCTACTTTCTTTCAAAGTTTCCAGGTCGCGGTTTGAAAAAGGACAGTCCATATGAAGTTTCCTTTGTTCCATAGGAGAACTGGAAGGTCACCTTTTCTGCACGTCCAAAGAGATTTGGGAACTTGAGCCCAAGTACCTACAGAAAACAAACAAAAAAAAAAATACAAGACAAACAAACAAAAAGCTCCCGCACATCATAACAATTCATATAGTTGGCTGTCTTGTACYTTAATCATATGCTGAAGACAAGAACATCATGAGAATTAGAAGTAAGACAACTAAAAATACTTGTAACTGGATGGGTTTTCTTCTCAGTTTTCTCTTTGCACTGGCAGCAAAAGCCAACAGTGCAAGTTACAATCCAGCATCCAACTTTTATTGCTGTTTGGTATTGCTGACTTAATCTGCACTCTCACTGGACCATCAGTACTGATGTTATTTCAAMCAAAATCTCCAAGCCTGTCTCAAAGCCCTGGGGAACAAGTCTGTGGCACAAGCAGCTGCTCTGCAATTGCATTCTCCCAATGATGCTCAGGAAAAATACCTGTTAGGTAGGGTTCATCAGAACCAAAATCAAGGGAAAATTATCACTGGAGCCACTTCCCTGTAGTTTTGTTTTGAGTAACAAGATCCTTTTTCAACAGACAAGATGGCAGCACAAGACACCTCTACAATTTTCCAGAAACCAGTGAAACACTTTGTCTATTCTGACACCAATTCCATGCATCAATCAGGCAGCTCTTGGCCCTTTGGCAGAAAAGATGGAGCAGGTTTTCTCCTAACACAGACACTACCACTGTACTGTTGTTGTATGTTCTACTGGAAAGGAATACTAAAAAGCTCCCAAATCCTGACTGCCTTTGTCTGACAGCTAATGGAAGCAAATCAGTACCCCGAACTTTGTAATGATGGCTACTATGCCATAAATAGAAAAGGCTTTTAATATGAAGTATTAGATGTATAAACTTCAGATGACTTTAAGCGATTAGAATAAATGTCAAATCTATTCAACTCTTAAGGATGCAAGATCTGTGTTGCCAATATCAGGTACACAAGTCATGCTTTCACAGCATTCACAAGTTTTATTTCTCTGTAATAAGCTAAAATCAAATMGAAGACAGAGCTGAGCACAAAAAGAGGAAACYAAAGTAGCTTCCARTCASTTTTGAGCAGCACTGGAACCAACAGGTAGCATTTCCCTGCTTGCTTCCAGGACACAACACCCTGGACCTGGGTCCTGGCAGTGGAGATGCATAAGCAGCTCTCAACTCACCCAGTTCCAATTCTCCTTGCACATGCAAAACACCACCACCTGAGTCATGCGGGATCTTATTCAGGTTAAAAATACCCCTAAGAAGAAAAGGATGAGTCCCTTGATCTGGCTTATCTATCAGCCTCAGGCACAGCTGCCCTGTGCAAGTGAGAAGGCAGAAAGACTGCAGGCTGAGAACCTGAAAGCACAATCTGCTCACACYAGCACTTTTGGTAAAAGCACATTCACAGACCAGCAGTACAGGTGATACTTCCTGTGTCAACTGCTAATTATTTTACAAACAAAGATTTTAATCTGATGCATCCTTAATTGAATAATACGAACACAAGTTCCAAAGCTTATATAATTCACGAAAACACTACAGCCCAGAATAACTGATACTGGGCTAAAATAGAGAAAAACAAGAACAATTTCTAAGTCAAATATAAAGCATTTTGACTAAGAAAAATACTTCATCTCATAGAAACTAAAAGCCAAATTCAATTCTAATCTCCCCAGTACATAAAACATCTTAAATATTACCATGAAATACCCAAGGAGTTTCAGTAATTAAAAAACTAACATGCTGAGTTGGAAGCTAGCTCTCTCCTAGCTCAAAATAGGCTTTTGCTGAATGAAAGCCTGACACAAAGGCCTGAAAAAGTAAGGCTGGATCAAGATAAGATCACCAAATTCCATGCTAGGTTTGAAATTGAAAATAAAAGGAATATCAAGACATTACCAATAATTTGAAACAATCCATACCATGCTGCCTTCATTGTTGCCAACCATAGTGTTATAGCTTCCAGTCAACCTTCTCAATTCTGTTACCTCAAAGGTCACATCTAAACCATTTGGAAGGGCATCATCTCCTACAGAAACAAAGTGTGTGTTATCACTAAAGATTTATATTAAAAATTGCAGACAGAAGATTACGGGAATTATTTGAAAACTGTTTTTAGTTAAAGCATAAYAAAAGTCCACATTACAAAGTGAAATGGCCTGAGAAAAAGATGTTTGGATGTGAGTGCAGAATTTGGTATGATCATAGGATGACTGATGGCTTTAAGGCAATTAAAGATGATTAAATGGCTTTAATAATTTCATGTCAATGTGATGTGTAGTACATGGAACTACAGGAAACATCTTCAAGCTTTCCCTCATGTGTTCCTTGAAATTGTGGATTAAGGAGTGTTTAYTGTAATCATTTTAGTGCTGAAAATTAATTCATGGACAAGTAACAAATACACTTATATGAACATATATATATATGCAAACATGTGAAAGTTGATCTTCTTAAGAAGAACTGATGTAGACACATACATTTGTATCCACAACAYACCCATGTGTTCATCTAAAATATATAAAGGTATATACAAGAGTAGGTGACATACACAAAAAATGTCTATTWCAGAGGGAAATATACATTCCAGGTATGAATGTATGAKAAAAAAAGGTGAGGATCAATGTGGGAATACACACCTTGGCAGGTATCAATCAGAACATCCACCTGTCTAAAGATTCCAAGCCGAAGCAACTTCTCACGAGCTTCATGTGATTTTCTCATCACCTACAGGATGAGAAAAGTAGCTCAGTCACTGAATCACAGGATAGTCTGGSTTGGAAGGGACCTTCAACATCATCTAGTCAATTTGAATCTTTCAGGTTAAGAAAAAATAACAAGGATAAATTAGTGAAAATGCAGCTAAATTGGAAAATATTCATAGACTTTGTAYATAAAGATACATACGTACACCTTCAAAACAGAACACAACCACTTTAACACCTGCATCTGTAGAAATAAATTAAACCCAAAGCATCTGGCTCAATACCTTCATACCTTTTGTTAGTTTGCTTCCTAATTAACTTCGTCGTTTAAACAATATTCAAATAGGTTCCAGTATTTACAACTTATTTAGGGGGCCTCTGTTCTTGGCAAAACTTGACAAGAGTTGCCCCATGTCTGAAGGGAGTGGCCCAAAGCAGGAAAAAGAGAAAAATCTTTGATTAATTTTTAAACAGCAGATATTCACAGCRACACTTACATCAATGAGATTTTTAGCCTGGAAAACATCAGCGATTTCATACATGATGATGTCATCTTTGGTCCTTCCAAGTCCTTCGAAATGCACATGCTGAACCACCACCTAAACACAACAAATACTTACACACAAATACTGAATTTGCATCTAATAATGAGTATCAAGTCACCAATGCACTAAAATTATTGCTGTCGAAGTGAGAAACCCTGATGATTCCTAGGGCTAATTCCTGCTAACCTACATTATCAGAAATCAGCACTATCTATGATTCTGGGACGTTACTCCCATAACACAAAAACAAAAGAAAAGAAAAGTCTAACACCAAAGCTAAAACTGCTTGTAGTAGAAGAGAAACTGATGGACTGCAGCTGCTGTGATTTTAGTARTAAATGTTGTATAGACAAATAAGCAACTGCAGAAATCACACAAGTATTAAATACATAAGAGAGAATATGTAATTAGTTGTAGTTGTTTGCTACTTCTTGTATCAGGTACACATATGCAAAGAATTAAAAGAAAAAAATCAAACAACAAATGTACAAGCCACAAATATTTAAACTATTAAAATCATCACAATCACAGCAGCAGTGCAGTTTAAAATGCAGATGAAGATCACTACCATTATGAGGTTTTAYATTTTCATTTTGATATATAATTGTAAAAGGCAATTTTACTGTAAAAAMCACAGTACACTCCATGCTACCTGGTACAAACTGACTTCAGTAATTGCATTTCCCRTATTTTTCCAATCTCCTCAGCAAATTATAATTTTATGGGTAAATGTGAAAAAAATGTGCTTCAAAGAGTTGTCAAGGATTGTAACAGGCTACCCAGGCAATTTGATTGTTCTGAGGTGTTTTTTTTAAGAATTACTATGAAGCTTGAAAGATGGAAGGACTTGAAAGTGGTGGAGTCACCACTCCTTTAGGGATTAAAAACCATAGGGATGGGGCACTTGGGARATGGTTTAGTGATGAACTTGGCAGTGCTGGGTTAACAGTTAAGATTCCTTGATCTTAGAGGTCTTTTCCAATCTAAACAATTCAATGATTTTATACTATAGTTTGTAAAAGAGACTATGTAGATTATACTATCTGTATCATACATATATGTATGACACTTTGTATTCAYGTATAATAAAACAGAAAAATAACAGAAACCTAGTATTACTGCAAATTGATTAAAAAACCCTATCAGCATATGCCCATAACGAATTAGATAAAAACCAATCTTTATTAACAACCTTTAAGTGAGGATGACTGAATAACAGAAAGGAAAATTTTAATAAAAACTAAGATAACATGGTAACTCAGCCCTCTGGCATGTCTAAAGGTATTATGGGCCAAGACATACACATTCTTGCATGTAAATTATGTATCAAWAAAGTGACCATGCTTTGCTGGAGTCAGTATTTCCCTCAGTAACATAACTGAYGTGCTGGCACTTTCCCCTAACCTGGCTAATGCTGCACTTCAGCAGGTCAATGACAGGTGCTTATTCCTCAGCAGAAGTGGAAATCTCATATGAGAGAGAGAACAGCAGCAATCAGCAAACAGGTTTATTAGCTCAAAGCTGCATTTTCATAACAATTCCTGGAGTAGGGATAAAAGAACAGACACCAGATAGCAGGAGGCGAAACTCACAGTAATAAATGTAATTCTTTCACATCTCAAATCATAGCTTAGGAAGTTGCCTTAGGTAAAACAAGGAAGAAGGGGTGCCAAGACTTTATTTCTCTCCACAAAAAAAAATCAGGATGTTGTTCGGGCACTTACATCTTTGTTTTCAAGAATTTCCTGCTTGGTCTCAGGTTCAACTTCAACCAGTTCAGCTTCCTCTCCCAAGGCACCAAAGTTTGGCCCAGGCATAGGAAGAGGCTCCAAACTCTGAAAGCATAAAAGAAAACTGCATTTAATAGGGTCATGGATGTGTGATTTATGCCTTTTGTAAACGAGAAAACCTCAAGGATCTTGACAGTGTGTTCATCAAATCCTATGGGGGGGAAAGCAAAAGAGAAGAACTAAAATGAAAGGAATTACAGAACACTTGACACCTACCTGCTTGCTGAAATTTGTAATGAAAGCTATATAGCTTCAACATTGAAGGATTCCTGAAAAATACTCTGCATTCTTCAGAAAAATTGCCTTAAGACCTTACCAAGCTTCCTATGGTAAAAGATTAATTTCACCTTTTAAAAAAATCTTTAAAAATCAGGCWATCACTTCTTTAGTTTGGGTTTTTGGAGGCAAAAGAGTATGAATGTCAAACAATAAAATAAAAAGAGTGTTCTCAGCTTGTTTGCCTTTGTATGTATTTATTTGCCTTTATATTTCAATATTTCTTTAAGAAGTAATCTCTCAAATAAGGCTCAAGAAGCTCAGGCTCTGAGCATCAGAACCAAATATTTTAATCAAAATGGTTTTCAGCACAGCATGGCTTTATTTATTATATCTGAAAGAGACTTAAAATTAGAGTTATCAGAATAGCAGTTTTCCTGAAAAGTAAATTGCTGTTGCATATCAAACTCCAGTTAAAGGAAGACTGAAGCTTTTCTCACTGTCATGATTGTCAGGAAAGTGTGAAACACTCTGTATCCACCCAATATTGTCTAGCAGTTCATACCACAGATGAACACAAAACAGTCAAAATTCTGAAACAGAGATTACATTAGTCACAGCAATTATATACTCTGGAACCTTAACTGGAGCCAGCTCCCTGCAGCTGTTCTTTGGCCTTAAAACTGAACACTTAAACCTTTATGTTTCTTTGTCAAGCACTGATAGATGAATTTGGAGATTTGCACAACTGTTCATGATCATTTCAGGCATGTGAGGCCCCACAGCCCTCTCCAAGCAATGCAATTCTCCAGCCGCCACTTCTCAGCAGGGGCAGCTTCTCTTTGCATTATAGTTTTTAGTGTGATTGGGTTTTTATTTAGTTCTGTTTGGGAAGTTTTTTTTCTGTTTTCATTTCCCCAGCCCAGTTCTTGGCAAGCCATCCCCGTGGGGAGGTTAGCTTCGGAAAAGATAGGAAGAAAATCCAGGYTTTCCAKAGGAAGTATAATTTACTTAGTAAGRAATTTTTCTTTCTTGTGAGGGTGGTGAGGCTCTRGCACAGATTGTGGCCTCTCTGGCCGGAGAATCTGAGGCTACCCCACGCCTGGAAATGTTSACGGCCAGACTGGGTGAGGATCTGAGCAACCTGRGACAGCAGARGGTGTCCCTGSGCAYGGCACGGGGGCCGTGTGCCCAGATGATCTTGAAGGTCCCATCCAAGCCCTCAGAATCTATGACTCTATGAAAAAGACCCAGAAACGAGCTGGGAAAGGAAGGCGCCTCCGAGCACCGTGACAGGCTCCGACCACTTGTCCCGCCCCACCCCGGCAGGACGGCGGTGCTTGGCCGCGCGGTGCCGGGAGCGCCGTTCTCTGAGACGGGACACGGCCCTCGCTCGGGCCGGCCCGAAGGTCGCCGCGGGGTGTGCGCGGCCGGTGCGACCTTCGGGCGGCCCCGGGGCGGGTGCCCGGGCCCCTCCCCCGGCGGATCCCGCCCCGGCGGATCCCCCCGGCCCCGGCGCTCACCCGGGCGTGTACGGTGCCCATGGCGGCGGCGGCGGCGGCGCGAGGCGGGCTCGGCGCTTCCGGGGCTGAGAGCGCTCAGGGCCGCAGAGCGGGGGCGGCCATGACAGGGGCACCCCCGGCACCCATTGGCCGGGCCGGCGGAAGGGGCGGGGCCTGGGGGCGCTTCCTGCGAGCGAGGGGAACCGGGAGTGAGCGGGGGACACAGGATGGGGGGAGCTCACATCAAACTCACGGGCAGCGCTCTGACGCACGGGATTCACCCCAAACTCAACTCACGGGCATCGCTCAGACACACGGGATTCACCCCAAACCCACGGGATTCACCTCAAACTCAACTCACGGGCATCGCTCAGACACACGGGATTCACCCCAAACCCACGGGATTCACCCCAAACTCACGGGATTCACCCCAAACCCACGGGATTCACCCCAAACTCACGGGATTCACCCCAAACTCACGGGATTCACCCCAAACCCACGGCATTCACCCCAAACTCACGGGATTCACCCCAAACTCAGGGGCATCGCTCAGACACACGGGATTCACCCCAAACCCACGGGATTCACCCCAAACCCACGGGCATCGCTCAGACACACGGGATTCACCCCAAACCCACGGGATTCACCCCAACACGCGTGTGTCACCCCAAACCCAACGGGAATCACCCCAAACATGCGTGTGTCACCCTAAACCCATAGGATTTGCCCCAAGCCCAGGGAATCAGATTGAGCATCTTAAACTGAAAGTTTGTGTTGTTAATTACTTAAAATTGCTGCGGTTGTGATTATTATTAATTTTTACATTATATAGTTCTGTATTGTATATTTAGAGGTAATATAAATACTATATATTGGCTATATTTCATTACTTATTTTATATTTGTTTTTCAATATATCAAATATAAGTATTTTTAGTGTCTCTTCTATTAGATATAGAACAAATTATTTCACATTATTATAATACTATATATTATTTATATTTAGTTATCTGGTTAGGTTTAGCTCAGAAAGAATGCACCCTTTGTTTTCTCCCTCCAGATGCAGATTTCTCTGTTAATTTTAATTATTTCTATTTAAATGCAACTAGCTATTTGTAAAATTATTATTTGCAAAAACCAACCAACCAAACATAAAACACCCATCAAAACCCACAAAGAAACAAAGAAAYCAAACCAAACCAACCCCACCCCAAACTTTAAATTAAGGTGACRTTCAGGTCYAGCTGGAACATGAACAAGTAYCTTTCAAGCTTCATAGTAATTCTTAAAAAAAAACCACCTCAGAACAATCAAGATGCCTGAATGTTCAGTGACATCAACACATTGTGATTTAACTTGCACTAGGGTGAATTACACTCAAGGAAGCTTAGAAAGCATGGTAACAGAAGAGATTGTATTTTTATTTTAGAAAAAGGAGACAAAATGGGAGCTGTGGCAACAGCAAAAGTGGTTAAGATTGATTTAAATGCAGTTAATAGAAATATTCCAACACAGACCAGAAGCAAAACCTGACACTCCTGCTTCGATTCTAACACAAACTGATAAACTAATGAATGAAGACAATTTTAAACAGAACTTGTATACTTTAATTGTAGTTAGAGTTCCAACTTTTTTTGCAAGTTGGAAAGTTGAGGGTATACACATCCAAGAAATGAACAGAAGAGTTGAAGTGAAATAGCACCAGGTTTCTAAAGTACAGAAATGGACAGCTCAGCACTTCCTCCCCAGCTCAAAATCAGTTTGGATATAAAATGCAGCACTTCARGCTCAGGGAAATCACAACGGTTTTAAAGGCTGGCCCAATTAGAGTGCCACACTTTGCTACTAAGACAGGCCTCTGGAGACCAAAGCTCACAYGCCATGTCCCAGATCCTGAGCATCACAATTGAACCACTTTCCCTGGACAGGAGGCCCTCAAGAAGCTCCTCCCTGGGCTGCACCCGAGTTGCAGAGAATTCACACTCTTGAACAAGAAGCTTCCCAAGGCCACAGCCTCCTCCCAAACATGCATGCTAATCAAACTCAAAGCCATTATTGTTTTTTTCTATTAAAAATTGTATAAGACTTGATAAACTACCAGAACAGTAGTTAATCCTAACATCTCTTTCCTTCCCAGATGCATTCATACACTAATGCATTGTCTTTTTAAAATCATGCAGAACTTTTGTAGTGGAAATGGTTTAAGCTGCCATCAGTCAACAGAGGTATGATTTGGCTGAGTTTTCAACCTACTATAAGACCTTTGCAGAGCTCCCTGGATATTGATACTCCCCCAAGTCTTACACATTTGCTGCTCCTGATGATCTTAGGAAACTTCCTTTGGGTTATCCTATTTCATTGAGGCAGGAGGGACACAGTTCTTTTTCTTCCTTTAGCAGGTGGGAGGTGAAAGAAGGAAAATCTCTCAAATTGGAGGGGAAAAAATCAAGAATGATGGGGCAACATTTAGAGAAACAACCTAAACATTATCCACCACTTGCTATACATTGATTTTTGTTAATATCCTCTATAAAGTTTAACACCATCTCCACATACTGTTTGCTACTAATCACAGTCACTATTTTACCTACTTTTCAGTACTTGATCAAATATTAAGCCTTTATATTAAGCTCAAAAAAAAGTCCTCTGAAATCACTGAAATTGTAATTGTTTACACTTCAGGGGAATGTGCCCCATTTCTCATGTCTTCTTCACTTGAAGTATTTCAAGAAAGAAAGAGACACACAGGAAAGGTAATATGAACTGCAGAATACATACAACAACCTAGAGTAATACTGTTCCTACAGTATCTTGTGCAGACGACTTTCCATAACCACAATAGTAWGTTTAAATATAAGGCAAACGGACACTGGAGGCCACTAAGCAGCTCATTTGTGTATTTCCCTTAAGGGAGTAAAAGTCCAATTTCATTTAAGTGCTATAAAATTTACGTCCTAACACGTAATATTGTTAAATTTTTTAAAACATTTTATGATCTATGCTTGTTTGTCTAACAATCTGTTTACAGAATTTACATTTTTATGYTGAAAGTAATTAAAAAAATGTATTTCCAGAGAGACACTTTTTAACTACCAGTCTTAGTACAGTTGATTGAGCTGGTGCTTCGACAGAGTTATAGTCTGGTACTTTGTATAGCAGCAACTGTTTTTATAATCCTTAAAACAGTAAAATTCCCAAGGCAGATTTGTTAGGAAGCTGTAAACAAGTAATCTTCCAAGACTCATTGGCAATGAACAGTGATCCCTAGTCTAGGATTTAAGTTTCTCTGCCAAATTTCAATTTTTAAATCTGTGGAACCTACTTCCRAATTAACACTCTGGAGCAGTTTGGAAACTTGTCTCTGAGGAAGAGTCAACATCTATTTCCAACGCAGACTCATCAGGATTTGGAAGAAAATTAGGATAGGACTTTAAGTCTGACTGCTCCTGTATATCAGCAGATGCAGTTYTCATAGCTGAGTTCATGAAGCATGAAGATTCCCAGAGCCAGCTCTCAATGTGTGCAGAAGAGTGAGGCATTTTAAGGTGGCAGTATGAAGAATGAAATTCCACAGTAGATGGGACAGTTTGACATTTTCTTAGTGACGCATAATTATCTTTCCTGCTTAAAAAGAAAGGGGGAAAAGGAGATACATTATTAGTGTTTCAATAACATATTTGTAACATTTTAAAGTAGCAAATACRGTTTTCAACTTCCCAAAGGCCATCTCTGCATTCCACTTTACAGCTTCTTATCACYACCTGAAAAACTGGAACAGAACTTTTCTACAACCAGCACCTGAATCACTAGGTTAGCCCATTCCAATTTGAGAAACAGGAAACTTAAGTTTTAACCAAGAACACCCTAGGTTTTTTTCTTTAAAGTTTTCTCTCCTCTCTTGTGGTGCTTTTGTGAAAAAAAACAAACCCAAAAACAACAAAAAACAAACAAACAAACAAAGAAACAACCCCAAGCAAAAACCCAACAATGCAACATGCCACAACCCTTCTCACACACAGGATTACCTTAACTTGCCATACACACACTTYCAACACTGGTTGAGTTGCTTTTCCACAAGAAGAAAAACACTGTTTTTGTTTAATCATGACRCAATCACCAAGGAAGCCCTAAGAAGTTAGTTCTGAGACAAATTTGTGATATTGTATCTTCCCAAAGCCTGTTTCAGATGAAGAGACTCAGGRGTGGTAAGACTGGAATATGAGAGACATGGAGAGGTTGCCAAATTAAAGTAGAACAGGGAGGTGACTATTCCCAAATTTATTGTGGAAAGKACTCCGAAATAGCATTAAGATGGAAGAAAAGACACTGGATTACCTGTGCTATCAAGTAGCTGAAGAGAGGACAGTAGGATGACAGCAAATATATACAAAAAAAAAAGACATTTTGCTCAAAGAGATGGCCTCAAAAGCCAACTAGGGTTATACAAGAAAAGGCTTTCATTGATTTCAGAAAGAGAGAAGATGGGCTATTAGCCTGTCTACAGAAATTAAATGCTTATGAATATTGTAAAAAKAAAGTATCTTTACAACCTTTTATTAAAGCTACCATTTAATACTTCCAAAGGGGGAAGAAAACTCAAGATTCAACCTCATTAAAATCCTTCCATTAAGCCAAAGAATTTAACAATGAGTTTGAATATTCTGTACTTCTAAGGAGCAGAGAATATGAATTGAAMCTTTCATGATGCCACTCCAGAACCTGGCAAAACTTCTTGAAAGGAAGTAGGATCAAGCATTTTTTCTCAGACATATCAAACCTGCATTTCTGATGGGTCAGTGCAGTGCCAGAGAAAAGAAGAGCATCTTTGATCTTCCTACTTATCTGACATTATTAAAACTAAGAAGGCAAAAGCTCAAGAACTCCTGGCTTGAATAAAAGAGTATTTTTGGTTATAATTTTAAAATGTGCTATATATAGAACATGACAATGATTTAATTRAAATATCTGCTGCAGTTAGGGGTCTCCAGTGCTACAGCTACCTCTTGAAAACCTTTATGAAGTGTTGAAGAGTTCTATTTACCTTAATAGCTTTTTCAGCCAAATGCTTTTTCCCTCTTGTTCTACCTGCTACGCAGTAAATCCAGGAATGGGGACAATAATTTAAAAAAGTACAGTAAAATAGAGATGACCAACTCTGCTGGATTTATGCTTTTTTAGAGCAGATCTTAGGAGACTTTGYATTTATAAGCAACTGAATTCTTAGATGCATGGTGAGGTGTCACCTCCACACACATGATGTTACAAAGTTAAACACCAAAAAAGTCTGAAAGTAAGAGAAGCATAAATGAAGTAGAGGTTTCTCTTTCAAAAGAGAGAAAGAAAGAAATAGAGGTTCCTAGAAATCTTGCACCACGTGTCTTATTTTACTATTCCCCAACTATTTTACAATACTGTTCTTCATATTCATCTACTTTTTGAGTCTTCGAATGTCTCCTGTCCAGACTCATAAGAATTCAGTCTTTCTCCCACTGTTTTCACATTCCTACCTGCTACTTCTGATTTATCACATCTTGAGTAACATTCCTCTCCTCTTTTCTGACTACTTCAGCTACTGTGGAACAGAGAAGAAACAAGGTCTCTGTTCTYAGTCCAATGCACATAACCCACCCCTCCCCCCAAAAGCATAAACCTACGAAGACAACATCTCCTCATCTRCAAGGTGCAGAAAGATGATTTGTACTTGATGCTCTGAAAAAAAGAATTTCTAAAAATACATCATTGGCATGCAGCACACTCACTTTACCTGGCTGTACAGAACAGCTTGTTTTTAGCCTGGGAATAAACGGTGGCAGCAAGCCGAAATAGCTGTTCCTGCATCCATCGAACATCAGCAGGCATGTCAGGAAACCAGTTTACCAACCTGCAGGCAAAACCAAAATACAGTTCRTGTAAGCGGTAGATTTAATCGGCATTATATTTTTACACACCATGTCCCACTTCCAAAACAGATTGCTTTCTTTCTCCCCAAAATCAGCTTCCCTACCAAGGTCTCCATTTCTACCCAACCTTCCTGAATTCCCATCCAGCCCACTCATCCCTTTTTTACAARCTATAAAAAGGGGCAGCACAGATCACTGCATCTCTGAGTTTGCTGAGTGGCTGACCAGTGGCTGAGTGGCTGACTGCATTCCACACCCAGCAATGCAGGAAGCTTGCAAATATTCCTGTCTCCAAGWCCTTTTTGGTAGGAACTTTCTGGTCAGTTTAAAGCAAGGTGGAAGAAGAAGGAAGAACAAAAGACAAGCACGATGGAAGAACAAAGAGAAGGTAAAATAAGAAGAATGTCAGAAATGTACTTTTTTTCCTTATGATATCCTTAAGAGAAGTCAGCTACATCAGAGTGGGACAAGGAGTAAGATCCCCCCAGAGAAATCTGGGGAAACTTGCTTCTTCTCCATCCACCAAAAATGGCACTAAAAGTGCCACATTTACCGGCAAACAAAACACTTCACTGGAGTGTGGCTCTATATGATTTGATTCACAGAACAATCAATTTTTCAAGATTTTCTAAAGATAGCAATGACATCTGCTGCTCAAGGACTGGAATTCCCTTAAGCAAGCCCAAAACTTAGGACTCATGGTACATTCACTGAGCATAACTTCTTCTTTACAAGAATTGAAACATTAAATTAAGAGTGCTTCAAGAGCACAACTTTCAGTCAAYTTAAACAAAATCAGTAAGAGAATTCATATGGTGAGTAAACAGYGGATTTCATTCCTGACTTCAGAAAGAAGGACAAGAAGGATGTGCATAGAGTTCAGATACCCCTGCAAAATACAGTAATAAAGAATGTGCTCCTGGAAAGCACAACTAAAGGTGCTTCTTTTGAGCAATTACAACACAGCTATTAGTAATATGAGTGTATTATATAAGAATCTTCTTAATATGTTTATTTATCTAGCCTTAGACTATACAGGCTTTAGGAGGGTGCATCACACAGACAGATACAACAGGTCTTTTGACAGTTACCACTTGAATTCCASAGTACCAGAATGCCTACAACACTGTATAAGCTCTCAATGAGTACACTTCCAAAATTATAATAATTCAAAGAATTCATTACAAGTTCCTTACCGTAAAGCAACYGAGTAAGCAGACTCCACTGGGAGTGTGTATGGCAGCATCAGGTAGGATATCACCCGCATTGGGAAGAGTTTAGAGAACTGGGCATAGAATCCATTCTGYTCTTTACAAGCTTCTTGCAGTGCTTAAGAATAATTATTTGAGGAAAGATGTTACACTATTTGAATGCACTTTCAATAATTTCTCAAAGTTTTTTAATATTCAGTYAACATTATTAAAGTGTTACTGAATAAAGATCAGTTAGAAAATGAAAGAATTAATCTCAGGGCATTCTTACCATAAACCTTCTCTATGCTATTGTAAAATATGGGAACACAGACTCATGCCACAGGGACAAAATGCATTATCCAGAACTTCTGAGCAATAAATCTCAGAATCAGTGTTAAAAAAAAATTAAAAAAAAAAAAATCCAAGTTTGGCACTCAGAGTTACAGGAAATAGCCTGAAGCATGCACCTTTACGAAGTCTGGGAGGTAGACTCTCAAATATGCTCTTCTCCAAAGGCCATGGATTTTGCATTAGCTGGTCATTTAAGCTGGTCATTTTCAATGTTTCTACTTTGTTATTTTCTGTCAATTTCCTTTTCTTCACATGGTCAATATGTTGTTGTGCAGCCTCGTGAGGATTTCTTTTTGTGAAGGACAAGTGGATATAAATTGAGTCATTCAGAATACCTGCAAGAGTCAAGAGCTTTCACTTAGGTTTGATCCACAGGTCTTCCACATACCTGTACTGCACCTGTGGTGTGTGTCCCTGTACAAAGACCCGTCCTGGGGGAACAGCATCTACCTCATGTCAAATGCACCTRCTCTTAGGATCCCACAAATGCTTAACCACAATGATGGCTCTTCTGAAAGTTTAGGTCTTACTTTAAAACAGGTTCTAAAGAAAAGGGAAAAAGTAAACAATTGAGTGAAACTGCCCTGGAAACATACAGTCATTTACCAAAGTTGTTTTCCTGCAAGAAAGCAAATTATTTAAAGGAGAGGAGGAAAACTGAATTTAATATGTATTTGAAAGAAAACACCTGAAACACCTCAGATATTTGGGAAATTTGACATGGCAGGTATCACACAAGTACTTTGAGGCATTGCTACAACAGGGTTGAAAAAGAAAGCAACTAGGTTACAATACTTTAAGTTATATCCAAAGTACAGATCTAAATCAACATGGCTTGTATTGCAAAACTAGTACCAATTAAGAAATAGTACTGATAACTACCTTAGAAACAAGCATAGATAATGAGTACACAGAGAAAAATACAAGTGCACTAATACTTTGTTTCCAAAAGATGATTATAAAAACATATGTGAAAAGACTACCAAATTATATTAGGACCTATATCTATGTAAAACAGAATCTGTATCCTATTTGCAAGTACTAGTAAAAGACAAATGTCAAAGCAAATTTAGCAAAAGAAAATATTTGAAGTGTCACAGATTGGGGAGGGGGATTAATTCCTACAGTTGAAATAACTTAATAAGAAAGGTGATGCATAATGAATGACCTTGGAAAGGTAATAATTATCACTGATTAAGCTTGACGCAAAACAACCCTGTGACAGAATAAAAACAAAGTTGATCACAGGATTCCTAGTGTGAGAAGGAGGGCAGTAGTGCAATACAGAGAGGACATGGGGCAAAGAGACCAAGGAAGAATTGCAAGGAATGTCAGACATAACTGTCAGATGCAAACATGCACACAGGAAACTTGCAGATGCAGGACATCAACAGGACCCAGCTCAGCACACACAATCATAAACTAGAGGCTCTTTGTAGATCTTGTGCGTTTCATCACTGGTAAAAGGTATAAAGCAGGACTCTCTCATTAAATAACAATAATAATATGTAATAAGAACAATACAGAAAATCAAGCTCTTAAGCAGAACTGAAGAGAACTGTTTCCAGAAAACCTAAACATGTAGTAACCAGGCATCAGCAGTGTACATCAATGACTGCATTACAATCCTGCACGTGGCACTATCTGTAATACTAAAAATGTCCCATTTACACTCCCATTCCTCTAATCTGACCCAGTACCAATTTGCTTCTGCATCCAAAGACTACAGGAACGAGGCATAATTAACACATAGTTAACTTCATGCTAATATCAAGTTACTGTCTGCAACTTGTTTGTCTCAAAGCTTGCAGAGCAATAATATTTMTTAATATCAAACATGTTATTATTATTCTAGGAGTATAAACAGTCACTCTGAGTTCTTCCTAAAGTTATCTGGGTGTCAACAACTGCTCCATTATAAGTTGTCTTCTGAAGTCTTTCTTCACACAGATCAAGGGTTTGTCTGTGACTGAGTTTACATTGCTGTTAGCCAGCTCCCAGTTCTGGACTACCAGAAAGTCATTGGATGACAGCAGAAAGGAGCCAATAGAAGAAACAGGTTTCAGAGGAGTTTGAAGCAGTAGCCTATTCCCATCCTTCACAATTAACACAAAACCAAGTGATAATATGATTTGCCTAGAACTGGAATTCTTTGGAAATTTCACTTAAMATTTACTTTACACAGATTTGACAAAACTCCAGAGGTTGGATTTGTGTGAAGCACAACTTAGGTGAACCATTACTGWAACGATGGCATTTCTACAAGAATTAAACTACCATGATCCTTCCAAAAGCCTCAAAGACCAAAYCCCTTCTTAGCTATACACAACCCCCTCGCTCTTATTGTTTGTTTTGATCTGGGGTTTTTTCCATTTGTTTTTTAAACTCAAGTTAAGACCATTTCACTAATAATTATTTAAAAGTTTTTCGACCTACCATTCTCTTTCAGGAATTTAAGAGCATCCAAGTATCCTTGCTCACAGATCTCTCCAAGCACCTGCAAATATAGGGTAAACAAGTCRGACAAATAAAAGGTGTTTTAAGTTGAGATCAACAGTCTGCAGAATGAACAGCTACTTTCATCCACCTTTCATGCTTATAAGAAAAAAAATCACCTTAACAATTGCTCTAATTGAACAGATTCAGGTGAATATGGCTACTGTGATGATGCATACATGATCATGTAMATTAACTTATCTTTCAGCTATTACAGATGCACTGAATTATTCACCTGAAAGGACCACATTCAAACAGTTTCCAAGACTTGCTTCCCCTCTCATTTCCCTGACTAGTCCTTCAGAAGCTGCTAGCAGCAATGAAACAGCTTGTTTGGAGTATGCCAATTCCCCTCCTTCCCTCCAGTACTTCTCACTTTCAAAAACTTTGAGAAAAATCAGTGTAAATAGAATTTAAAATTTGTCTTGAAGTCAAAAAACAGTCAAAAAGGTCAAAAAGCCTTCAGTTAAAAAAATATATCAGTCAGAAAAATTACTTCTTTGCTGTAGTATATCCCAAGCCAATTGAAAAGGTCTGGTTTTATTTTTCTAACTTCCACAACAGAAATTCAAGAGCATTTCCCTCATCAGAGCTGCAATTAACAGCCCTTAGCAAAGTTTAAAGGCAGCTTGCCTGTGCCAAGTATTAACTGAGAACTTTACAAAACCATGAAGCTTTAGAACTTCTTACTTCTTAGCAGGAAAACATGARAGGACTACAAACTGACAGTTACTAATTTACCAGTGTGGGTTTTATGATAGAATCCTGTGATAATTCCCAAACAAATACTGGAAACCAATGACAGGATATACGTTTTTAGTCTGAGAGAGACTAAAACCAAGGAGAACAAAGACAACACATGAAAAAAACAGAAAGAAGATACATCCYCAGAGAAGTTTATATGACTGGATGAAATGCTAAAACACTGTAAYTTTCTGCAAAAGCTTTCATGTGGACAGATGAGCCAAAGGAAGGCAGTGACTGACCTTGGGTTCTGGTGGAAAGAGTGCTTGTGTTARGCGATAAAGGTTCCCCAGGCTGAACTGAATGCTGGTGTTGGTCACGTTCATCTCATGGAAATTGGCTGACTTCCCCTTGGGACAGATGTCACACTCCCCAGCRAAAGGGGACACTGTGATGGTGTTCTTACACTCATAGTGAGGCAAGTTGTCACTGATTCCTCCRTCCACATAGCGCTACAAAAATGAACAGAGACAACATGTCTGAAGGCTGAAAACATCTGACCAGGAAATTGCCCATGCAAGAATGAAACAGCATTAAAGGGTGCAACAAAACAGCCTGAGCTCCCAGGCTAAACATTTGGAGTAGCATGCTTTGTTCYCTAATGCCAGTAAACATCCCTACCTATAGTTCCATAAATAGCCCAAAGAAGCATATTTCATTTGGGATTTTTCTATATGTTTTTTTAAAGAGCATAATCCTACACAACCTCAACCATTCAGTTAGAAAGAATAACTTCAAAATACTCTTCATAATTAGAATTTGATAGAAAAGCATCAAAAAGATTTGGACATAAGGAAACTACAAGTAAAAATGGACAATGCTTCAGAAACTTAGCCAACAGTCACAGGCATCTATTGTGCTTTGTGTGCAAATTCCAGGTTATGCTTTTGTCTGCTTCATACTGAAAAGCCCATWTCTGTAGTTTTAGTGCATCACCACATCAGACTTTGTAAGATCCAAGAACCAAAAGGGCTCTGTTTTGGAGTAACTAATGTCCAGTGCAGCAGCTGCAGTGGCTACAGGCAGTCCTCCACTTGCTCACAGCAGCCAGCTTTCCAGTGGGGTCAGAGGGAACTGTTTTGCTCCCACACTAACAAAACACTACCAGCTTTGATGGTTCAGAGCCTGCATTTTCCACCTTCCTAACAGGTCAGCAGATCTAAACTGTAGGTCCTTGTCAAACATAAATTTAACAGAGCAGATGGTTTGAGCAGGAGCAACCTGGATTATCAATTTCAGCTGCCCTGATACTCGCACCCTGACCATTCTGAGAAACGTATCAGGAATTAGGAAGAGGACAGCTCATGACCTGTCAGCTCCCATGGACACCCTCTGGACCCAGCTGCATGCAGCTACTATAGAACTAAAGGTGTGTCATGCARTCACTGAAGTACATGTGCAATCCCCAAGTCCTTTGTGGAAGTATCAAGTACCATACAAGAGGTCCAACAAAGGAGGACCCTTCTCATGACATTATTMGAAGGTGGAAGTACATATCTGGAATCACTGTTCTACTGTTCCAAATGATCTTCATGATTTGGAGGATCTGCTTGGCTGTTCCTCCTAGTAATTTTTTTAATCTAAAACCACTGCAGTGTTTGAAAGGAGTAAAAAACCCCAAGAAAACTCACCACACCCAAAAGCTCCTGAATTGAAAATTAGATATACCTATTAAATGTTATCTGTAAGCCTTTGTTTTACAGTACACATGCAGGAATGCCAAGCCAGGAAAYAGCAAGATGCCACAAAATGCACATATTTGATATTCTATTGCACTTAAGCCTATAGGAGTCATGCCAAGCACATGCAACTGCTGTATTCCTACCAAGTTACATGCAAAAATGCCTCCTAAACATTAAAATTATATCAAAATAATTGGAAAGATTAAAAGGATAGAATGATGCCTTCCTTTCTTCAAAACGTGACCAAATAAAGCATCACTTTTATGTTTTTCTACTCTGAACTAAGCCTTTTAAAATAACATTTTTGTCTGGTGACAAGAACTGAGCAGCCAGATTAGCCTGGATCCACCTAAACCTTGGATTCAGTCCAACGTCCTGTTTTCATAACACCTTTAATCTGGAAGAGTTTAAGGAGACATGCAAGGTTTAGAAGTACAGATAAAGAAAATCCCTATACAGTTCTAATCACTTTTGCTYAAATTTCAGCATGTAGGAAAGAAAAAACATTTCCTCTCTATTCTTGATCTTTTAATACTTGCAAATTGCCTTGAGAACAGTCTGTAAACAACCACTGTTTAAGATGTTAAAAGTTTTCTGTCTTTCTTCCCTTCTCCTTGTGCAAGGAGCAGCAGAGTTTGAAGGAAAGCAAATGCAAGTTAATAGACCAGGGCAACAAAAAGCCACCAGTGTCACTGCCTTTGAAATGCAGATCTACTTCCAGACCTGTAATCAAAACACCTACAACAAGCCAGGCCAACTTTCCTGCAGTTTTTGTCCCTTCAATGGGGGATTTTAGAAARCCCAGTACAGTATTGAAAGGTCTTGTAATCAGCAGTTCCTGTGGAGCAACAGAACATACTAATACACTGATAGTTTACCTCTAAAAAGTATGCTTTCTTACACTGAATACAAATGCCAGAAGGAATTAAAAAGCTTTGTTTACACCTAACTGAACACAGAAATTTAATCCTTGTTGTAAGGCAGATCTCCCTACACTCAGAACAGAAAGATATACAATAAATTATCTTACAAGATATTGTTTGAACAATTTTAATTGACTCTTCCTGTAAATTTGTGCAGGTGAAAGAATGCAATTTCCTTCAATAAATACTTATCTATAAAGTACTCATTATTTTATAATATCTTCTTCTTTTATTAACACATCTTGGGAGGGAGAGGAGGGAGTGAGAGACAGTTATGTGTGTGGTAAAATATAAGTAACATCTTCCATATATTTAGTGTTTCTTTCTTTTTTTGAAAAGTTGTTACAGTTACAGTACTAGAAGCTATGAGGAAGGCATTTATTTTATAGGAGGATAACAAAAAAGCGCATAAGAATTCTCTTTTAATGTTTTCTGAATAGTACAACTATTTTTAGATCTTAACAATAGAGACTTACCACACCTCTAAATGATGGTGGAATGAGGCCACAATAAATAGGGACAAATGAACTACAGATTAATGCCTGTARGAAAAAGAGACCATATAAATTAAATGTTAACTGTTCCACTGCTGACATTAACATTTATCTTTTTTTTTTTTTGATCTTGGCAAAAATAACTAAGCAACAAAGAAAACCCCCAGCGAGAACACTTGAACAAAAACTGGGGAAAAAAAAGAGGGTATTATCAAGCAGTATTTTATAAACAGGATGAGGGTATTCCACGTTTTTTTTTTAATTATTTATTATAATATTATATATTATCATCTAAAAAAATTTTAAGATTCACTTCTAAAAATGGTGATCAGCAAGGAAAAGACTGTTCACTCAAGCTCTACATTTTCTGAATTATCAGTAATTACTGGGGACACAAATATTAGCATCCTGAGATCATATTAAATCAGCTTTGTAGTTGACATTAAGAGTTTTTAAAAGCTATTTTTGAGCATTTCTTGACCACTGCTTTTATGAAAATGACCCCAAATTCTTATACACTAAGGATATGGTTTCATTAGCTCCACTGCACTTTAAAGGCATTTTTTTATTTTTATGACTGATCCCTTGCACCTCCTCTCTAAAACAGGTCACAGACACATTGATTGGGAAAACCAATACATGAATCTGGTGTAATAAAGCTTGAATTCCTCTTTAAAACACTGTCAGTCACAATATCTGAAATGCTTAAAGCAGAAATCCAAGAGATTATGTTAAAGGCTCCTAGGATTAGCTTTTAAAAGTTGCCAAAAAAGAAACATACCTGTATAACTTCTTCTTTAGAATTAAAATTAGATATCAAGGCATTTTTACCATCTGATACTCTGGTTAGTGAAATACACAGTCTGCCTGATGACAACTGGTGTGTGTTTTCTGGAAGATTTCTCATCAATCCATCTCTTATTATCTTTATCACATTGAAGGAAGGATGAAGAGGACCAAGATTTCGCTTTCTAGCTTCTTTGGCTAATGCCAGAACATCTGCACAAGCCTGAGCTGAAAAGAAAATGCAGTTCCTTTAAGAACAGAAGATACATCAAAAAACAGAACCYACACTAGGACTACTAAAGCATATCTAGAGCTCCAACTTACCTCTCTTTTTGCTAGAACGAAAATTCAAGATCTTTTTAACAGATAAAATAACTCAAACACATTTAAGAGCATTTAGGAGTTTTCTGAGAGACAGAAAATCACTTTAGACTTTCAAAAAGAACTCCTAGTGAAGGCTAAGTTACTTCCGTCTATACATAATCTACATTAAAATRCAAATTCTAAGTGTAAAATAACCATTTGAGATGCTTGTATTAGGAATCATTCATTCCAGAAAAGAATTCTTTAAGGGAAAAAAAAAAAATAACCAGACTTAAGGTTTTAGGGCACTGTTTATATTCATTGATATATAAACACACTCCAGGGAACATGAAGTATGACCTGGGAATGTCAGGGGGGAAGTTGTTRAAGCAGTGGGTAGGGAATATGAAGGAGATCCATAACAGATCACACAGGTCTCTACCTAAATARGTGCATTTTTATAGCAAYAGACACTTTATAATTTTTTCTCCAATTAAATCTATGTTTGGGAACTTCAAACCACTACGGAAGACACGACTGTTTCTGAAGAACATTGAAATCCTTTCAACATTCAGTCACAGGAGGGACAGTAGCTCATCCATCTGCAATATTTTGAACATAGAATGTCACGTTTTTCCCGTGCACACTTTGAGGAAATTGCTTGTCAGCTTGGTAGTGGAAAGGGGGAAAAGGTCAAAGTAACATGTTAACAACCTGAGTGATAGGTTACAAGGTCTTGTAAAAATATTTTCAGAACTTATATACTCTACCTTACTAGAACAGCCAGCAACTCAATTTATTAGGTTAAATATGAGCATTGCACTGGCAACAACTCTGCTTAAGCCTTTGAGCTCAGATTAATTTCCAAAAATATTACCTTTCTACAATATTATTTTCCCCCTCAAATAGCAATAACTAAACATTTATCATCCTCAACCAAGAGTCTACATTCAAAAGAGCATCTCTAAAAAATCTGAGGTATCAGACACACTCCATTTTTACCACTTTAATTTTTTCATTCCATTCCCACTGAGGTAAGTCTTGGGCCACAGATCCACTGACATCAGTAGCCTGACTCCACCTTCCACCCAGAAGACAGCAAACAATTTAGACACAGCTAAATTGGTTCAAGGTCAAATATATGTTTATCTTCGTAAAACACATTTTACAYGCAAATAAATTGCATAAGTCACATTCTGACAAGTGACCAAGTTACTTCCAAAAGCAGAATGAGGCAGTTCTAGCAGTTCTATTTGTTCATCCATTCAGACATTCTTTACCACTTCTTTTTCTTACTTAGCAATGCTCAGTCTTCTAAACTTTCTAAAGATAGCCATGTTGCAGGAGTCAAAAATACTGAAYTACCAGAACTCTTGCCAGGAAGTCTTCAGGAGTACACAATAATTACCTTTTGCAAAATAAGTACGGTTCTGAAAGCTTATGCACCAAGTCACTTGCTTGTTCTAAAATATAAACCAAGAGCAAACAAATACAYGCAATTTGATTTAGCAGTTTACCCATCCTCACATACAAGAATTTCCATCTAAGAATATGTGATATTTCAACACTGAAAATTTATGAAGTTTTTTGTTATTAATTCAACAGACTTCAAAATATTCCAACTTCTTTTCCTTCTCCCTTCCTTTTCCAACAGGACTAAAATACAGTTGCCTCTTAGGCTGGTGTCCAAAATAAGAACTTCTCCAAAAGAGATAAAGGGCTAGAGCTCAAGTCAAACTGGGATTTCAGGTAGACTTTGGTACACCAGTTTTATTTTTGAAACATAGGAGAGCTAAAGAAACTGATGTTCCTAATAAATGTGAACTGTTTCTAGCTATAGTCCTATATTTCTATTTTTGATTGTTACATTAAGTATTTGTTTCACAGAATAAAACCTGAGAAGTTTACTCCCCAGACTAAAACCTGACATTATATTTGCAGCCTCCACTAAACCTGCTTTCTTTAAGCATCCCACTAGAACAGATGATCACAGCACCATCAATACACCATATCTCCAAGACATCCAAGGAGTACARCTTAACCATTCCAGTCTGGAATAGCCTGGAATGCAGTTCATTCTCAAAACAACACTCATGGCTAAGCTTCCCAACCTCCCCCATATTCAGTGAAAGAAACTCTCTGTCAGTCTCTGAAAGTACACTTTTTCCTCCCCATTCAGTAACTAATGATTACATTTATTCACTTTTGAAGTTGACAGACTCTCTACCTATCCAGCAGATAACCTGAATCAGAGAAAACCCTTCACTTAAAATATCTGGCTACAAGGCTGCAAGAAAAGAAATGTGCTCTCCAATTCCAGCCACAACCCTTGCTYGCAGAYKTGCACACYCTTTTTCGTGTGCACCAACACACARACCAGTTCAGGGCTGGGTCCTGCCAAGCCCCAAAGATCTCCACAGATGGAGGTCTCACAACCTCTCTGGAAATCYGTTCCATTATTTTACCACCCTCATGGTAACTGTCTTTTCCTTACACTTCATCTGAATTTCCCCTGCTCCAGCTTGTTCCTGCTGACTCTCATTCTTTTCCTGCTCACCTCTGGGAAGAGCTGGGCTCTATCTACCCACAGCAAAATGCAACTGTGAAAAAAAACATGGGATTTACTTATACCTCCAACTGCAGGAACAAYAAATACTGCACATTAAAGCATATCAGAATAAGAGAGGCATATGACATGAGCTCACAAAATACGTATTATTGCAACACACAGTGTTTCTTTACAATCTGAATTTTATGGAGCTTATTTACAATCTTTTGCTTTCACACAAGCTCACAAAATACCATAGCTAGAAACTCAGAGAATTCTTAGTTTTACCAATTTACAGCGATTCACAGATTTTAGAATGTGGCTGGGTTTGAACTGTCTTGCAACATTCCCAAGTGACGTTTGTTTTTTTGTTTTTTTGTTTTTTTTTTTTAATTTTCCAGTAGAAACACACTTGCCCATGGAATCTGCTGCCTTGGGCAGTGATCACACAGACATTCTATTAAAAAAAAGGAAAAAATCTCAGTCTGCGTATGAGACTGATAATCATTGAGAAAGGTAATATTTTAAATCTACAACTCTCAATTATTAAAGTGCTAAAAGCTTTAAAAACTATTATTAGCTCATACTGTCAAATAAACAGCTTAAGAKTATTTCAAATATTTAAAACAGCTTCCTTCTCGAATCACTTACAGTGACTTCAGACTTAAAACTGGGTTTGTAGTAAAAAAATATGAGCTATTGGGGGAAAATATGATTTCTTTTAAAARCTAATATTAGGCTCATAATAATTCAAGCGTGTTATTCAGACAAAATCTGAATTTAAAAAATCTTTTAGCTCTAAACAAGTCAAGGGYTGCTAACAAAAACAATCAGTGTGGAGTCATGAACTAGTCAAGCTTTAATCAGTGGATTTCTTTAGTTTARAAACAAAACCATTTTCAGATTTCCAGATACTTCATACAATTTTTAAAACTGCAATCCAGTCGCTATCCTAAACACTTCGACATTTTGATACCTTTTATCAAGTTTAATTCGTTAGAAAAATCTATATTCAGGTTCTCCTGAGCCCTAATAAGGTGTATTTTTCCTACTGCTAGAAAATAAGCAGTTATTTCCCAAAGCACATTATATTTAGTTGCAAAATAACATCTTCTATCCGGCATAAATACAAAACAATATTACCTCTATTATTTAAATGACAATTAAAATCAATGACTTTAATCAATCCACTGTTTCTAATCATACACCTAAGCGACCTTTGCAACATACACCGTGCCCAGATTAATGAGGAAAAGCATGTTAAAGCTAACCTAAGCCCCGACCTTAACTCTCTTAGCCTTACCCCAGAAAGGAGCAGCTTTGGAGGAAGCAAGATAAAACTATMTGGCATTTCACGTGCAAAGCTAAGCGCACAGAGATGCTCTATTTCCCAACGGAGCGCAAACACTTTGTTTACAGCTGATGACAGGGTTGGCCGATTTGCTTTGAAGGGTGTTAGGGCTCAGCTGCCTCCCGCTCTCTCAGTTAATTCCTGGACTTTGGACAGGGGCCGTGAGAGCAGCCCCTTAGAGGGATACAAACCCTACACATGGGGAGTAACTTCGACCGTTCGGCTACGCAGGTGTGAGAATCGGATCGGGCATCGCCAACACCGTTCCTTGCACCACGTACCCCTTGGGATTTAATTCCACCCAGGGGCACACGTTTGAGGGGCAAACACACACAGAATTGGAGCCGGCTCGGCCCCGCCCGGCCTGAGGGACCCCGCGGGCCGAGCGCTCCCCGGGGCCGCGCCCGCCCTCCCCCGCCGCACCGGGCTCTGCCCGCCGCACTGCCCCTTCGTGGGGCTCGCCCCGCCGCTCGCCTCGCCCCGCTCCCCCCGGCCCCGCCGCTGACCCAGAGAGCCGCCGCCGACGAGGACAGCGCCRGCGAGCGCCCCGGCGGAGGCGCCGTAGATGTGTCGCGCGTCGCGGATGACGTGCGGGGCGCGCTCCTGGAGGCAGGTGGCGGCGCCGATGTGGTAGACGCCCAGGAAGCCGCAGCCGGCGAAGGACACGCTCCAGCCGCCCTCGTGGTCCAGCATGGTCAGCGGCGGGACGAGAGCTGGGGCTGGTGGCGACAGTGACACTCCGAGCGCGGCGGCCGCTACCCGGCGACTGAGCTCGCTCAGCGGGACAGCCCTGCGCGTTACACGGCAGCCGCGCCCCCGCCGCCGGCCGCGCCGCAGCCAATCCCGCGCCGCCGCTCGGTGGCACAAGGCTGCCCAGCCAATCAGAGGGCACATGCAAATGACGCCCCGTCTCCCCGCCCCCGCCCGGCGCAGGACGCGCTCTCGGCGGGTGCGATCGGCGCCCCGAGTCCCGTGTCCCTCATGTCCCTCATGTCCCTCATGTCCCCCTCATGTCCCTCGTCCCCCTCGATCCCCTGAGACCTGTCGGTCTCCTCAGACCCTTCGGGCCCCTTGCCTCGGGCAGCCTCTGCTGGTCCCCCAGCCCCGCCTGTCCCCAAGTCCCCGCCCCGAGCGAAGCGGTCCCGAGGGGCGCGGCCCGCCCACCGCCCTTCCAAAGCTGCACGGTGAGCGGTGGGGTCCGGGGTCTGTGGGGTGCAGTGGCCTCTGGGGTCAGTGAGGCGCAGTGGGGTCCGAGGGGTCAGTGAGGTGCAGTCGGGTCCGAGGGGTCAGTGAGGCACAGTGGGGTCCGAGGGGTCAGTGAGGCGCTGTGGGGTCCGAGGGGTCAGTGAGGCGCAGTGGGGTCCGAGGGGTCAGTGAGGGGCAGTGGGGTCCGAGGGGTCAGTGAGGGGCAGTGGGGTCCGAGGGGTCAGTGAGGCACGGTGGGTCCGGCTCGGTGAGCTGGGGTGCCGGCAGCCGGGCGGGTGGAACGCGCCTCGTGATCCGCCGGTAAGAAACGAAGGGATTTGGGATCTGCCAGGCACGGCGGGGTAGCGGCAGGCAGCACCGCTCCCCCAACCCATGCGGGCCGTGGGAGGCGAGGGTTTAGCAATTACCCCGATTATCCAYGGCTCAAAGGAATCCACTGCCCCAGCGGGTGCAAGCACTCCTATCACATTATCTTCTCTGTTTAATAATCCTGAAACTTTAAGAGAAGAAAATTGATGATGACAATAATACTAGGCTTCTAATGGGAAGGTTACAGAATAAACTGCTTTCAGTTTGCAATTTCAATCTGCAAACAATTCTGTGTTCTGTTCTACCAACATTTTACAGAAAGTAGTAACAGCTGATTGATGCATCAAAACCAAGTGACAAGTACTGGTGGCCTTCGGAGCTCTCATAATGGCATCTTTAAGAATCTCATGCTTTCAGCTCTTCAGGCTTATTTTCCTCACCACTAGTTCAGATACTTCTATGTAAAGCTGCATTGCAGGCCAGAGATGTGCCCTAAATGTTTTCTTTTCTGCTCAAGTCCTCTCAGATGCATCTGAACACATCCAAATAGGGTTTAATCTCCCTGTAAAAAAGGCGGGTTTCCTTTAAAATTTGTAAGAGGAACTGGCGTTTGTATGTGATTTGGTCACCACAAATCCCAGAGTTTCCATTAGGCTCACACTGTAATGCCAGTGGAGATTGAGTAGCTMAGAAGGGAATTCAGAATAATTACCTTGCTCAGCAGGGAGCTCCCCAGAGCTCAACTAAGAAAAAAACCCAGAGAACAGCTGTCTGAAATCCTCTAGGATTTAATTGCCTCACTCAGGATTCTTTAGCTACCTGTATGCACCATTATGGCATAACCAATGGGATGTTACAAAATCTCAAAAGAGTCCAAGAGAAGCTCATACTTTCCRAATACACCAAAGAGAGGTTATGTTRTGAGATCTTTTATTTATAGAAAGCACTGCCAGGAAGAGATCAGAGTTCAAACTCCTTTTCAATCTGAATGGTCTTGAAGCCATATTCTGCCTCTAAGTGACCACCACAAACACTGAGCCATACTTCCTGTTTTTCCACTTCTAGTTTTGTTTTCTAGCCACTTCTGTCTTGTTGTGCCATTCATCTTCATCCATTCACCATTTCAATGGGCAGAGCAGGGAGTGTCCTAATCCTAATCCTAATCCTAATCCTAATCCTACCTCTCTTTGAGTGCTTCCCTTCCTTTAGGGAAAAGGGAGGTGTGAGATTGAACCCATTTCAGTTCACAGGGAAGGAGGAAGTTCAGGGAGAAGATAAGGGAGCTCAAACCACATCTCACACTTCCTAGAAGAGTCCTCTTTCATTAAAAATGTGATTTTGACTCCAGTAATTTTTCCATTCTCTTCTACAGGAAAGGGCCAGCTCTGCTGTATTTTGTATTCTCCTCATGTGTTCTCTCTCAGACCTTAAGTGTGGGAGATTACCATTCCTTAATCCATGTTTTGGAAAATGGACACCGAGRTGTTCAGAGAGGGACATTTCTGGACATCTACAGCAATCTGACAGAGCCAGTTAAAAGGCAGGAAAGCATGGGATTTTCAGAATGTTATCACATCCATAGGTTTCTCAGGGCTAATACCAATTTTGCTAGTAGACATCAACTCTGTTTAAAAATATTTTTTTTATCCCTGAACTGTCACTAGAAGATGACACATTTCAAGACACATCCTGAACCACATTTTTTGAATAGTCAGGAGGAGTCTTCTTTTTACTTGTAAAATGATACATGGCCAGTTCATAATCATCTGCTCCTCTATTTTTGGTCCTTTGGCATTAGTATGTCCTATACATCACTGACAGTGTTAAGAGTGCTGAGCTTTATTGCTTTTATTCCCCATTCTGTGACACTCAGGGAGCTGAGCTCCTCTGGCTTGCTTTCATGACACAGGTGCTACAAATGCTCCCTGACCAGTACTGCAACTGCTCCTTCMGATGGGGCTTCACTGGAGCTCTGCACAGCCCTTGCTGGGGAAGCTGAATCACAGATTGTGATTACTTGTACTGTGATGAACTGGTAAATCCAGGTCCTCCCCTGTCTCAGCTTACATCAGTGTTTTTAAATGTATTGCAATTCCCCCAGTACACAACAAACAAATTTTTTCCAACACTGGACACCCCTTCCCACATATGCCCAGCTTTTTTCAGTTTCTATGTCTTCTTGGGCTGCTTCCGAAAAATAGTACAATTTCTCCACTGCATCATCTCTAGCTAAGCAAACAACATCTCTTGCAAAAAAGAAAAAAAAAAATTAAGCTGGGGTGCACATAGACAGGATGGATCCTATCCAAGAAGGCTGATGCAACCTTGTGACAAGTCAACCCTACTGTGGTTGTACCAGATGCAGTTTCAAAAGTTCTATCAAATTTATATCAAGTTTTTTATCAAGACTGTCGTTTATAACAAGTATTGTTGACAAGTATCAAGTCCTGGTTGTATCAAGTCCTGTTTTTATTAAGTATCACTCCATTTACTATGTGTCGCAATCTGTGTTGCGGACACATCTTAAATTTTTAACTGAATCAAGTCCATAATTCCAGGAATATGAAATCAAGCCTGAAAGGCCTCATGAGGAAATCAAATGTAGTTCAGTGGGGTCATAATCTCTGAGGAAACTTGCAAGCAGCTTGCAGACTTCTGTAAGAGGACACTGACCTAACMCAATGTCTGACACATAAACTTAACAGGCACACCTTCTGTCTATCATTTAACCACCCTTCATACTTTCCATTTAGCAGCTATGTTAATTATTATATAGGCATGCCATTTTCCTAAGATGTGGACTAAATAAAATCTTTTGTACGAAATGGGAGAAACTGACAGTACACTTGTAAGGTGCCTTTAACTCCTTAGAACAAATGTGCCGTTTAAATACCTAAAGGTAGCTGAAGGCATGTAATTCATAGCAAGTGGAATCACATAGGATAGAGGTGAAAAGCAGTACTGGGCAGGTGACAAATAATCAGGACTGAGATCTTGGCCAGCCACATACATCTGACAAAAATGTCTGTCATTGGAAAGAGAAGGAGGTCCAAGAAGTTGCTGCTAAGGCCTGCTTGGAAACAGGAAATGTTTTCTATGCTTTTTTTTTGACTTTCAGAGATTCATTAATAATCATTGACCTCACTTTACATAAAGCATTTTGAAAGAGATTGTTGTATCATGACAGCCTTTTTCATGGTGGAGGAGGAAAGGGATAGAGTARTGAAGTCAGCCCAGTATCACTCAGCAAGACTAATTCCAAAGCAGGAGGGGAAGACTGATCTACTGAGTGCTAAGCCAGATCAATAGCATAGAACTTCTACAGAAGGATAACAAAGTACCTGCTAGAAWTTCTGGACCCCAGGACACTTGTCACTACAGTCTGTCGTGTGTGTGTGTTTCTGTGTGTGTGTGTGTTTTGTTTGCGTGTGCCCTTTTCAAGTGACCTTGTCAAATGTTCATCTACCTAATCTGAAAGCATTAAAGCCTCACTCATCTCTGCCATACATCTTTCTGGGAATGCTCTACTGTGAAAATTTTCTGCAGGAACAAAGCATTTGTTGGCAAAGTTTAGGCGCCTTTTGTGAGTAATGCAGCCTTGTCTCATGATAGAAAGCCTTGCTCTCCTCTGCCTAAAAGGATCCAAAGAGCAAAGTCAAGGGATTGCTTACACTCCCTTTGAGATATGGGATGCTGCAAGTTTACTCCTCTTGTTTCAGTGCATGCAGGGGAGARAGAATATGAGCTCTGCTGTCTTTGTTATTCAGGTAATTGTTGTTTATGTTCCTCTGAAGATGCTAATTTGTCACAGAAATTATGATCAATAACAGATATTTATTTTACTCTTTTGTGTGATCATCCTACCAGGGCTGGATACAATAAGGGAAATTCTACTGGATCAGTGGCCAGAAGACTGTTACATAGCTTTTCCTCTTTAAAATGCACGAGGAACCTCAGGGCAGGAATGGAGAAGTGTTGAGTTAGAGGGAGGTAAGTTGAGGACAAACACAGACCATAACCTGTACAAGGAATTCATTACATTCCTTGTGCCAAGGAGGCACAAGGAGGTGCAGGCTCACCACCGGCAGAGCTGTACACTGAGGACCAGGGACAAAGAAAGGATATTGAAATTGTGCTGCCAAAAAGAGTTTTAATGATTTTCAACATCAGCTGAAATCCCCTCCCTACACTCAGTTGTGAAACTCACAGAGAAACTACATTGGCACAAGCATCCTTCCTGTTCCATTATTGGCTTCCAGTRCTGTTCAAACCAGTGATAATGACCAGCAAAGACTCAGGAACCTGGTGGGGTTTTTTTCTCTTTGCATGTCATAGGGCCCATTAAGCTTGCAAATATCTCAGGTTTCTTCGGCAAGAGGTGGAAAATGGTTGTTTTAGTGAAAGCCACTGATCTGTTTTTCCCTTGGGCCTGATCTTCCACCATTTGAGTAAGGATTTGGGGGTTTGGGTTAACGTTCTGGTGWCTGTGTTTCTAAGTCATCATTGCATAGTAAAACTGTAGAAACTTGAGAGAATGAGCTCAAAAATTGCTTTGTACGTAGCTGATACAGTAGGTAATAGTTTGAGCAATTTTAGTGCAGCTTCCAAACTTCACAGCATAACCCTTTGAATAAGCTAAGAGGTCTTTTCTCTGACTTTCARTTGTGATAGTGGACTAACAGACTCTAGCCTGTTATCACCTATGAAGATATGTATGCAAAGGGTAACACAAAACCTAAAACCAGATAGACAAAACACCTCTGCTCTTTTCCATAGGCTTCTGCCATGAAATAAAAAATCAAGCATCCATTTCACATACCTTTTGCTAGGATCCCACACTAAATCATTCTGTAGAGGTAGACCCTCTATGCTCTCTGTGGCTGAAGCACGGGGCTTGTAGGTCTAGCTTTTGAAAAAATCTCTTTACAAGTCCTGTTTCAAGCTGTGTGCTCTCACAAAATCAGGATCTTCATTTTGGAAGCTGTGTTGGAAGTACTTTCCCTGGTTACTTTGTCTTATAGGACTTCGTGTACTGCTACTGACTTGTAGTTTACTCATGTAAACCACTTTGTAACTATTGCTGAACCTTAAAATCGAGAGGAGGTTCTCAAACCCAGRTGCATCCCATGTCCTAAAAATTCTGGCTCTTGAAATGCTAATTCTGCTGCCAGCCCTTTCTTCCTCTGGGTGATGTGGGAGGGAGAAATGTGGTTATGCAAATTAAGAAAAGATAATACAAAGGATGTGTTAATTAAAAAAAAACATATTGAACACATTTGCCTTTGACCAACTTGCCTGCAAACAGGTCTCTCTCAAGAACCCCCTTTGATAGCAGGCAGAGGAGAACATCATGCAAGGGGCACATGCCGGGCACTCTGCTGCTGGCCAGGGTCTGGCTAAATACAGTGCATGTAAAACACTCACTGATCAGCAAGAGCTGCCCACCTCAYGCTAAAGGACTCAAAACAGTGACTGTGTGCTGGCACCAGAGGCTCACCTCATCAATCTATTGGAAAAAAGCTTCCAGCACTCAGCACATTTTCATATCCGAGGGTGGGTGGAAACCAGTGTAACTGGTTCAGATAGGAGAAGCAAAGAAGTTTCATGTCTTGAATTCCTTGATGCGATCTGTGTATTTCCTTCTCAAAATCAAACAGAAAAATCCTGAGAGTTAAAATTTGCTTCTCAGGTCTGATATCAAAAGCCATTGCCTTTACTCTTCATAATTTCAGAACTGTTGCATGGAACAAATARCCTAGAACTATTTCACATGAACATGCTCCTTTTTTWAAAATATTTTCACTTTATTTTGATTTCATAACTATGTGGCCTGGTATGTATGTTGCAAGAATTTATTGCAATAGATCCCATGCAGCTTTATATATCCTGCTAATGAGGTACAGCAATGATCCTGCCCAGTGCTAACTTGCAACCTTAGCTTTTTTTTTTATTAAATATGTTTGAAAGATCTGTCTTTTGTGTCAGAAAACTAAGAGAAAAGAGTATGGTGAATAAACTGGGGGGAAGTTCAGATAGCGCCCAGAGTTAGATTCTTCAGATTTTGCAGAGCACAAACACCTTTCCGTTGCAGTAAGACAATCATTTTCTCTCTGAAGCTATGTCACTTCTAYCTTAGTTGTATTATTAAGTACACTTACAGATGTTACTAGATCTGGTAACTGCTAGGTGACAAAAAATGTTGCATCTCTAAGACCTRATATAACAAGGACTAATAGTAATAGCTGCTAAGGCAGATTCTCAGCAAAGTCTCTTTCTTGGTCTTGACCTAAGAAAAGGCTTCAAACCTGYAATTGCTCTGAAGAGTAGATATTTGTCTTCCCGACTCTAAAACCAATAATATTTTGGGAATTATTCTAGATAGACATGTACAGAAGGAACACTTTCTCTGACAGAATCTTTCCCAAGAATTATGATGCATTTGAATTTTGTCTTGTCCACAGCGATCRATTAGCCAGGAAATACATGTGATTATTTTATATTCACCTCCTTACAGAGGTCCCCATTCTGCAGAGAAACAGCTGCTCCTTCATTCAGCACCCCTGAGGTGAAACTAACATTTGTAAAAAAAAGGAAATGATTGTTTGTGTAAACAGAGAACAGTAATCTGCTTAGCATGCATTAGCACCTTCTTAACATTTGAAAATGCGTTAAGAAATTCTAGAGGAGATTATGGAGCTGAACATAGGTGAAGATGTTGTCAAGGGAGTGTGTGGGTGGGATGTAAACATACGGGGCTGTGCATAAATATAGGCCTTTGTTATACTAGTCCTGGTTCTCTTGATTTTTCTAATACCTGAAGTTACTGAATTTTTTCCTTCCAGATGGAGAAGGGAAAAAGTTACACTAAGGCAGTGCACCTTGCAGTCTGCTAAATGAAGCCACAGGCTGGGTGACAGAACCATGCAATACCAGCGTAAGAGGAACAGGGACTTCTCAAGTGCCACAGAAAGTTTGCCCAAAGGATTTCATCTGTTTGCCTTGGAAGGCAAAAAATTCTAGTGAGCTTTTGGGCAACAATACCAACCTAAGCAGTCAGGACCAGCCCTCTGCCAACCTTGGCTGTGCTCATAGGAGCATCAATGTGCAGTGGACAGGGTAGAGGAACTGCAGTGCCAGGGAAAAGCTTTTTYCCCCTCTGTTTCCCTCTGTGTTTCTGTACTTAAAGCATTCTGCTGCTGATCAGCAAACCACCCGTGGCTTCACCATGGAAAAGCTTCCTTAGGGYTTACATAAGCCAGGTGACCTGGGGAAAGCCATTCCCTGGCACACAGCAGAGGGGAGCTGAGGGATCAGAGGTGGGAGGGGAGGCAGCCTAGGCAGGGGTGATGTTCCCTGTGTGCTGCACAGCATTTAGGGACCGTTCTGCTCACTCAGCTGTACTGGAGATTTGAGGGACTTAGTGAAACATACCCTTGTGTTGTGAAGGTAACCAGCCACAGCCCATTGTGGCCCATCACACTAAATTCCTTCTGTAGCCACCAGACTTCCTAAAAATTGGCAGGAAGGAAAGAAGAGACAATTTAGAAAGCCTGCCTTTCCCCTAAAAGTCTCCAAAGTTCTTGTTTGTAGARCTGGAAGTTTGAAGCAGCTGTTCCAGAACACATCTTGTGAAGAGTGGCTGAAAGTCATTAGAACTGGCTACAGTTTCACCACAGTGTTCCAGGAGCTGTCCTAAGTGACCTTTCTCAGCCTGGACTTGTTTAATCATTGAATTATAAGTGCAAGAAGGAGGATTTGGGGAAGGCTCTTTGCCCTATAGCTTTGCTTTAAGAGGAATAGAGAGCTTTTTCTCTTTCTTAGCAGAGGAATAATGTTATTTAAGGCCAGTGAGGATGACATGTAAGCTACGCATCTCTCATTGGGTCAAAGTAAACATCTGCTCTCCTCATCCTCCTGCCAGTTATGTTAGACAAGGCCCTGGATGCTGTGAATCCCATTTTGAAAATTTCACCATTCTTCCCAAACGTTGCACTGGAAATTTAGAGACAGCCTTAACACYAGGTAAATTTTATCCCAAGGGATCAAGTGCTTCAAGAGAGCTGATAAAACGGCAAATAGAAAAATAGCTAACTCCATTGGCTGGTTTGATTTTCACCTGGATGGATTGGTTTCATTTTTATGTAGATATGATCCACTTGTTTAATAGGCAAATGATCARTGCAGCAGAAACCAAGAACCTGTTAAACTCCCAACTTAACCAGGAATCCTAATAAGTTTAAGGAAGATATGAGGGCTCTGTAGAGAAACATGGACAGGCTGGATCCATGGACTGAGCCCAGGGGTCCGAGGGTCAACAGGGCCAAGGACCGGGCCCTGCCCTTGGGTCACACCAACCCCTGCAGCTCCAGGCTGGGACAGAGGGGCTGGAAAACTGGGAAAGGCCCTGGGGGGCTGGGGACAGTGGCTGGACTGAGCCCAGCTGTGCCCAGGAGGGCAAGAGGCCAATGGCACCTGGGCTGTGCCAGCCATGGGGTGGCAGCAGGGCCAGGGCAGTGACTGTCCCCTGTGCTGGGCACTGCTGAGGCCACACCTCAAATCCTGTGTCCAGTTGTGGGTCACTCACTGCCAGATGGACATTGAGGGGCTGGAGCGTGTCCAGAGAAGGGAACGGAGCTGGGGAAGGGTCTGGAGCACCAGGAGGGGCTGAGGGAGCTGGDGGGGCTCAGCCTGGAGAAAAGGGGGCTCAGGGGGGACCTTCTGGCTCTGCACAACTCCCTGACAGGAGGGGACAGCCAGGGGGGATCGGGCTCTGCTCCCAGGGAAAAAGGGACAGAATGAGATGAAATGGCCTCAAGCTGTGCCAGGGGAGGTTCAGGTTGGACATCAGGAGGAATTTCATCATGGAAAGGGTGGAGGCACTGGAAGGGGCTGCACAGGGAGGAGATGGAGTCCCCATCCCTGGTGGTGTCCAAGGAAAGACTGGACCTGGCACTCAGTGCTCTGGGCTGGGGGACATGGTGGGAATCAGTCACAGGTTGCACTCAATGATCTTGGAGGTCTTTTTCAACCTCTGTGATTCTGACATTTACAATCAGCAAGAAAATTGCTGTGGACTCACAGTGTCAGCAGTTGTTGAAATGCCATTATAAATCAACAAGTCCTTATCTACTGGTATTAGGATTTAAAAATAATTGCYAGGTCCAGTTCTTCAATTGCTGCAAGTCTTTGTATTCACCTTCCAAATGTGCTGGTGAATTTGCATTTAGTTTCAGAAACCAATAAACTTTTCTGCTTGAATAGTACTTTKATTTTGAGTGGTTCCCTTTACTTCAGCGAGGTTTTCCAGTGAGAAAAACAGTATAGAATTTGTACCAGAAATTGTGCAGGAGTATTGACATATTTTCCACCTCTGCCCTCCTGGTAGACCAAGGACTTTTCACTTCCTGATGCTTTGTCTTTCATCCCTTTTGTCCCTTGTCCTGCTCTCAATTGCTCTGTTCCTTCCTCCTCTGCTTCCATGTTTCTATGTTCCTTCTCCTGCCACTTCTCTGATTTTAGGCTTAGCCAACACCATTAGCTTCAGAAAGACAAAAGCRAACAGTTTGCTGAGTTAGAAAGCTGAACTGGAGCAGGTAAGCAGGTACCAGGAGGAGGCTCTGCCTTCTTGGCATGATCCAGCTGCTGGATTGGTCCTGTCTGTAGCCTTACAGTGGGGTCAGTGCAGGGAGGATGCGGGTGCTGAGGCACACTTCCAAATATTTTGTAACTTGTGCTTCCCTCTCCTGGGTGTGCAAGGGAAAGGGCACAGCACAGTGCCAGCCAAAGCTGGTTAGTGGGTCAGGAAACTGGCTCTGGCATGGGAAGAGACTGATCTTCACCTCTGTCCTCTGCCATTCCAAAAAAAAAAAACATGTCATGGGAACCAGCCCGCTGCTGTGCCTGTTCTTTCAGAAGTGCAGCCTTTTGCAGTTTCTATCTGTGCTGTGTCCAAGGGGTGGGCACTTTTCAGCCTGTCCATTCTCACCCACCCACTCTGCTCCCTGTACATCCCAGGCAGATGTCCCTGATGTCTGTATGTGTGCCTTTTGGGAAATGCTGTCCAGGACCATGCTGGTTACATTTTTAACCACTTTAAGTTGGGTACAAAACAGTAATTGTCATCTTCTCAGGCCCTAAGTTATTGTCCACATATTGGAAAGGCACAAAATRGTTTTCTCCCCTTCCCTAATCCATTCTAGTTTTCTAATCTAGGTCATGTGTCACACCACCTCCCTACACTYACTATTCCCCCCACTTCTTTCCCAGCTGCTGAATGTTGGCTTGCGGTAGGGAATTTGGCTGTGGAATGATATCAGTTGCATTGTGAAATAGCCAGACTCTGATCTTAATTTCTAGCTGGTAAATTCAGAGAACTTCTTAACTTCAACTTTACTCACAGTGATAGATGTGTCCTAACTTGTCCTGTGAAATGAATATTGCTCCAAAAATAGGACTTAATACCATGTCCTTTCCCTAACTAAATACTGACTTGGGTCAACCCAAGAAACAAGGTTTGTTTGCTTCAGTCCATCTCAAAAACAAAGAATGAATTTTCATCTCACTGAGTAAGTTCTGAAAAAGAAAATTCCCTAATTCAATTCACCCCTTTTTCAGAGAACACTGTCACCRTTTGCCAGCCTGCTGCCCACTGATTTCCACTCAGCCTTCCTAAAACACCCAAAGAGCAGTCCCTGTTAYATTTAACTGCACTCTGCTCCTCCTCCCAGCAAAAGATGATGTCCTGACAGCCAGGAGATCAACCCCTTCTTTGCCACCTCTAAAAGGGATAATATGYATCCTGCTGCAGGAGAGACGAGGCTAATGCTGATTATTCCCAGGATTCAYAGCAACGTCACAGGAAGCTGATGCAGATTGCACTACGTGCAGGCAGAGGATTCACTCTCCTGTAGCGAGTTCTTACCTTTTACTCTCCAAACTCAACAAGAGGCATTTTCCTATCACAGCTAAAGTGTTCCATCATCTCTGGATGCTCTGTGGAAGGGAGAAGATAGTTTACATCAATTCAGAAGAAACACAACTGCTTTACTGCCCTCCCCCCTCCAACATTAGGCATGCAGAGTATAAATGAAGATTAACTGGGAGACTCAGAGGAAGAAAAAATACAGGTAGTTGAGATAAGCAATCTTATCTTTAGATGACCTCTTTTAATCTTATTTGTTGCCAMGATCAGCATAAGCCCAAGTTCTACATATTCAGAAAACAAAAAGGCAACACACTTAGTAGTGTTAATCTTTATTTTGCATTCAATTTGCCAAGCAGAGCTATCAGCTTAGCATGACTTCATGCAGGCATTTCAAAGTTCAGCTAAATAATCATGCTTATAGACAGGAACTTGCAGTCTATCATCAGGACCATATCTCTAGCATAATTTAGGGCACTTATTTTGATATTTCTCTACTCATAGACTTCCATGCGGCTTTGCCTACCTCCATTATAACACAAAAAATAATACAAAGATAGATATAGATTAGGTAGATATAGATTAGACAGATATAGATATAGATATAGATATATAGATATAGAAATTGATATATAGATATATATAGATATATATAGATGGATATAGATATATCCAGAACAACTAAAAGCATAAACACCAAATAGAGTTTTGAGTCTTTCTCTGCATCATAAATGCTATTTTATCTCAAACTTAGCTTTAATGGTTTAACCGCAAAGACACATTTATGCTTCACATTATGCATTATACTTTTTAAGGTTGGTGTCTGCTTATATTTTTSAGCCTTTTTCTGAGTACCAATGGAATGCTGGGAGCCATGGAAATCCTGGCCCCAAATACCAAGGTGCAGTCTCTGGAAATACCACGATTCAGTCATGAACAGCTGCCACGAATGTGAATACAGTTTATCTCAGTCCATGCAAATGGGCTGTTATTGAGCTGTCCCCTCAGTTTTGGCAAATCTCAGATCACCACCTTTGCTACAGGCAAGAGGAGAGCAGACTGCAGCCAGAGCTCTCTAGGCATCCCCTTCACGGTGCCTTTCACATCTCATGGTGTTGAGGTATGTTTAGTAACAACTGAGATTACAATAGGGAACAACTGAATCAAAGGTTTCCATTTGGTAACCAGACATGATGAAAGGCTGTTTCTTAAGGAGGTCCTTGACTGCTGCGGGCTGTGATGTCCTTGAATGCTCCCTTTTCCCTGGCCTTTCCTTGAGTGCCTTGCCTTTTTCCTTTGCTCTTAGCCTTTGTAGGCAGCAGTTGCTCTAACACCAGGCAGCCCTCCAACCTTCTTCCAGCACATGTTGCAGCTCTGACCCATTTATATGGCCAAAAGGCTTTTTAAAGTGGAAACATTGATAATCATGGGACTTTCTCCGGTTGTCAGGGGAAAACAAACTATTATTTTCATGGAGAATATCTGTTAGCAATGGGTAAGTTGTGAAAGCAACAATACCCCAAGAGCTGTCAGACCATGGAAAGTTAAAAATTCAGAAAAATACTTTTCACAGATGCCTTCTTAAAGAGGCATTAAGAGATTTATTGAGTTTACAGCTAAAATATTTTCATGTAGGTAACCACTGATGGGTCACAAAGACTAGTTATAATTCTGTAATTATTTCAAGGAGTGTAGAGGCAGATCACTCCTMCTGAATCACCCTCTAAATGGGTGGGGTAGGAGTGTGACTGCTTTGAAAGAGTCTTTAAACAAGTCTGAAGTTACCAGTCACTTTGTAAAACACAATTTCATGCAATCTACATTCAAATCCAATATCCAACGGAAAGAGCATGTGGGAATTTTTCCCCATAGTTTTACRAAAAGGTCCAGCTGTTAATCACTCACTGATGAATCCCAGAAGTATGAGAGGTCCAATGTGAGATGGTGGCCTATTGCACATATCTTCCTTCACAGTACATACTTCAGACAGCTCACAAACACTTTATTCATCCTGAGTTGCAGGGATCTCAATCTCCTCTCACAGCYCAAGCCCTCAAAAAACCTTTCAAAATGAAACCAACACTGATAAAACACATCTCTGCAACACACAATCCCATGAATTGGCTGGGGTGTCCCCTGCTGAGGGGATGCATYCATTCCCTTCCTTGCTATCTGTTGTACTGACAGCTTTAGTGAATCCAGAACCTCAATCTCAGTCTTCTGCTTAAACCTACCACACAATTCCTTTTCCCCTCCTGAGAAATCAAACCAGACCAAAGCTGTCATAAAAAAATGGACAAATRTCTTGTCTAAATTCACAGCATGATGCTTCCTAGCTCTGAAGAAAGTGTATGTTCTTAAAATTCAGCTGCCCAAAACATCCACAGAAAATGTGGAAAGAAGGAAGGTTGTCCTTACATCTCACTGTGATCTTCCAGTTGTAGYGAAGTGACTAATTCCTCAAATACCCACACTGACTTTAAAAACAGCAAGAGACAACTGAGTGACAGCTATTTTCTGGATAAACCTAGGAAATTTGTTCAGTATTCCCATCCTATTCACCATGTACTATTAATTAAATACCAAATTTTAAAATCCTTTTCTTTTTCCAGAATGGAATGAACATGAAATTGTCTCCAAGCAAATCAGATTTCTGTGGTTTTCCCTGTGCCGTGGCCCAGCAGTAGTGCASAGTCTAGGTAAAAGAAACAGTGCCCTGCAGTTACAAGAGGAATCAGTTCTGTGAATGAATGTTCTTAAAACATTTMTTTTTCTTGTTTTCTTAAATCTATTCTGTATAAATTCTGTATTTCATCCACTGATATTCTGCCTACCAGAAGCCTGACTCCCTAACAGCAACTCATTCTTATCTAAGCCCTTGCTGTCAACACCTTTTATTTYCTCATCCCAATAAAACCTCTGATCTTACAGGAGACTGGAGCTTATCCTCTCTTATCATGGTCTGTTTTGTGACGTGGATGGGGAGCCACAGAAGTCAAAATAACATAACTGAGTAGCTGGCACAGAAGCAAATTACAAGGAATGAACAACTGAGGTTGGGGGAAAAGAGATGGGGAGATAGCTGACCAAGAGGAAGCATGGTGGAACAGGCATCTGAAACTGTTCTTGAGCCTTTTGTGGGATCTGGGATATGTGCTGTCACTGCTTCAGAACAGAAATGGTTAAAGTTTCATGTACACAAAAGATCTGTTGTAAYTGAGATTATAAGACAGTCCAAATACTGCTGGAAAATGTTGTCTTTTGTTAAAAAGCGTCACATTCCTGATGTCAAGTAAGGTTGATTAATTTGTAGTTTCCTGGAATTACCAAGTAAACTRCATCTTTAAAGGAATGCTGCAAAGCAGCAACCAATGCAACCAAGCTTGTCAAATGTACATTTCACAACTGGAAMAGGGTACAATATAGAGAAAGACTGTATACAATTACCTTCAYATCTTGAAACAAGTCTTAAAATTATCAGAAAACAAGCTATAAGGAGAACATTGAATTCAATAATATAATTTTCACGAGTTCTTTGAGGCATGTATCTCAAGCATATCTGCATCTGCAAGTACAATCTACAGAGGTGGTTAAAAAATCCTTGCTGTAGCTTATAAAATCCAATTAAAATCTTAGAACACTGACCTATAGTCCAACTTCTGCATTTCAACAGTTTGAAATTTTTCTATGTAATAACAGATTCAAAGGACCACAGAACGTTACCTCTGTATTCRTTATTGTTAGTGAGCATCTTGGGTAGAAAATACACCCTCTATTTTTCTCATTCTATTTCGCCTTCCTTTACAGAGAAGGAACCAAAACTTTTTACAGAAAAGCAGACCAAGACCTAACTGCTGCCCCAGCTTGTGCAAACCACAAGGAATTGCATACACCAAAAAATCTTTTTTGCTTGAGGCTTTACACTTAAAACTAAACTTTTGTATGACCTAGTGGGCAATATCTTGCTAGACATTTACAAGAAGTAAAAGATACTGCTCAAGTACTTAGCTGACATTATTTGTCACAGAGCAAAAAGTGGATYGTGTTATAGTATTTAAAAATAAATATGTGACAAGTGGCCAGTAAGTATTGTTCTGCTTCACCCTACAGTTTTTCCTTTRAAATGCCAACATCAGCAGCAATCTGGAAAGCAAGTTTAGCACAGATTAATGCAGTCCTATTCCCAACAGAGAGGTTACATTCTCAGTAGATGGAAGGCACACACACAGACAGCATGGGTACTGGTTTCTCAATTCYAAAGCCAGACCTATTAAGCCAAATTGTTCTGCCTCATTAATCTTTTTTCCATTTACATGTAACAGCATGGAATGTAATGCTGATAAAATCAAGTGAAATCAATACCAGGTGGAAGAAATGGGACAGAGTTTGTCAGGCAAACATATTTTTTTGAACATAAGACCCTCCAGCATGAATAAGATGTGAAGCTGGATAATGGAATTTGGGTGTATGTATGAAAGGTAGAGCAGATGTATCCAAAGCATGCTTCCTGCCCAAATGTGCTCCACAGCTGAAGTCTTTCCATCCCTCGTTCCAAAGGAAAGCCTTACCTTCAGCAGCAATCCAGAAAATCACAGAATCATAGCACCACTTGGATTGGAAAGGAGCTTTTAAAAGTCACCTTTAAATGACCCTGCAATGAGCAGGGACATTTTCAACTAGATCAGGCTGCTCAGAGCCCCATCAGACCTGGCCTTGATTGTGTCCAGGGATGGGGCATCCCTTTTGGGGACCATAGTAGTTAGGAAGTTAATGCTTAAATAATGYATAAAGGACAATAATGTATATGAGTTAAATTCACACTAATACAAGCGAACAACATGTAGGTTATACTCGGCTCATATTCAGCTTGAGCTTCTGGGCAAAACCAAGATCAAACTGTACTTTGGAAGACTATAGCTGAGCAAGAAAATAGGTCAGGACTTCAACAATTTCACTGTTGTTAAAGTTTACAGAGTGCTCTGGTGCATTTTCCTTTTCCTAGTGACTGTTTCAAAAATCAGAACATGGCTGTTGTGAAGCACATGACCCTAGGCACACCAGTGGCATCTGTGCCTCACTACCTAACAGCAATGGGAACATCCCAGCAGCAATATGAAAAGTTAAGGCACTCTGGCTTGGTATTTAGAGACTTAGAGAATACATTTTTCCATAGCATGTTGGCTTGAATAACTGGGATTGACAAACTATTTTCTATTTCTCTGGTTCTGACAAACTACAAAGTGTGCAAGATGCATGGAGTTGCTTYTGCAATTGGAGCAAACTCCTCTCCAGATGATCTATTTCCACAAGGAAACTACTCATCCTCCCACCACCTTTCAAAACACACAGCACTGATTTAATTACTGCCTTGGAGTTAAGTTGTCCTGGAGGCTTTTATCTGTACCAACAGCAGCTGAAAATCTCACGTTCATGGGCACATAGCTCCTTTAGGAATGGCTTCTGGTTTAAWTCATATTGATTTCTCATATGCATCCAAAGAAATCTCCTTTACTACCCATTTCAAAGCAGTGGCAAAGACTCAGTGGAAATCTTTCCTGATTTCTACCTGCTATTTAGTATTTTGCTTAATAGAACACCTACAATTATGCACAGCAGACCTTCAGTGACAACTTGAGCTATATTTGTTAAGAATACTTAGWGCAATTCAAGACAGTCAGTTTGAGAAACTCTCTACCATGGCTTTTTTAAGAACAAATAGGAGAATGAAAACCACAAATTTGATAAAAAAGCGTTACCTGGATATAAATCCCAGGCTGATTATAATCATATTACTAAACCAGACAATGACTCCAGCACTTTGTTTGCCCAACCAGGGGAAGAAGCAAAGACTCCTGGGCTGAACTTCTGAATTTTTGCTGCTCTGGGTCTCAAAACTTTTCTAGTACACACTTCCAGGAAGCATGGGRGGCCATCATTCTTACACAGTGTATGACTCAACGACTAGGTCACAGTCCAAGGAGATGGATGATGGGGATTTTTGGCTTTCTCACAAATGTGTTTCTCATCTTTGGCCCAGGCCTTCATTCGGGATCCTTCAATGTAAACACAAGAAAGGCTCATTTGTGAGATAACATAACTTGTTTCTGAGGCTTAAAATAGTAGGCAGACTCAGACACTTTGCTTTCTGCCCCTGGAACCGCTTCCTGCACAAGCCAGAAGGGACTGAACAGAGTCAGAAAAGCTTGCAGTATTAGGTCTGGAACTCCCAAACCTGTCAATGCAGAACTTACTGAGAAACAGCTGCTCTTTAACAGCCTCTTTCCCTAGCAATTGTCCTGTGTGTCAGTGCCTGATATAAACAAATTTCATTTCTCTACATCATTCCCACAGAAGATTTTAGTTATGTACTCATTGTGGCTGCCTTTCAACCAAAAGTACATTCTCACTCAGTTTTTCTAAACCATATAAGTAGCTCCCCTGTGCTTTAATCTTACTAGGAAAGAGAAGATTTAAGAAATTGAGTGGAAACATCAAGTAAATTAGAGAAAAACTGGGATTAGAAACTAAAACTTCTACTTCCCATCCACATGCTTAAACTTCAGAACAGTACTATCTCTCCTGGAGCACATCTGATTTGTGTTCCTTTTTTTAGAGACTAAATTTACATTCCAAATTCCTATGATCAGTCCCATGGAAACTAATAAGAAAAGACTCAGGACTGATCATTCAAATTGCAGTCTTATGGTTTTGTAGTTTGTTTTTTTTTTTTTTTTGTTAACCCAGTGCCTGTGCTTTCTTAGCACTCAGTACCTAAACTATGATTACATATGCAATTAGAAATCATCGCAGGTAACTATATTTCAAAGACTCCAAATAATATTTGGCAAACTGAAATTATAGTGTATGGTGTAAGTAAAACATATATAATTTGCCATCGTAATTAATGAGTCTGGGTAAGATAAGTCATATTACACCTGAAATATTACATCSTCTTGAAAGACTGTGACTTCATCTCCTCTCCACCCACAGGGGATGACTGCAGCCTTTAGCAGAAGACATGTTACATCTAAACTATTTTCGGGTGCTTTCATGAGGCAGCTGATGATGCATCCCGAATAATCCTGATACTACCACATGCCAGCAGATACTGCACCACAGTCCTTGTGACYGATTGTCTGAAGGACTGTATTCTTAGCTGTAAGTATTAGGATCAGGGTGGAGCTGGAASTGGTCTGGAACCAACAATCTCTTAACTTTGAAACAGCTAACTTGTGGATTTGACAGTTGAAAGATGAACTGCCTGTTTTCCAAATGTAGCAAGTGCAAGTAAAAAAGCCTTCTCTTCCATTTGTGCTTCTCTTCCATTTGTGCTTCACTTCCAAACTGGCAGGGCAAAGTGGGCTTGAAGCCTGGCATGTACAGCACAATGTGGTTGGTTAACCTCTGTCACAGACACCTGGGCTCAGTGAGGCCACTGTGAAGCAACACTCACAGAACCATGGTGCCTTAGACACAGGAAAGGTTCAGTCAGGTTTTGTTGTAGTCACTCTTGGGTGACTTGCTCCCTCCATGCCTTATGCAATCTTTATGCAGATGATGTTGTAGGCATTGCTCACTTCCTGCTCCCAAGTGGRCAGACTTTTTGTGGTAATGTCATGGTTTAATCCCAGCCAGACCCAAGCCCCTGGCAGCCGCCCACTCACTGCCCCACCAGTGTGACTGGGGAGAGAATTGAAAGGGTAAGAGCTGGAAAATCYRTGKGTTGAGATAAAGAGGGCTTGATAGGGAAAGCAAAAGCCATGCACAWAAACAAAGCAAAACAAGGAATTAATTCCCTGCTTCCCATGGGCRGGCAGSTGTTCAGCACCTCCCAGAGYGCAGGGCCCTGTCCCACAGAACAGTGACYTGGGAAGACAAACACCATYGTTCCAAATGTCCCCCCTCCCTCCTTCTTCCTCCCCCTTTATACACCGAGCACGATGTCACAGGGTGTGGAACATCCCTTGGGTCAGTTGGGGTCACCTGTCCGGGCTGTGTCTCCTCCCAACCTCCCAGGCACCCCCAGCCCCTCCCAAACATGGCCATACGAGGGGCAGGAAAGGCCTGGGCTCTGTGTGATCCCTGTTCAGTGATAACAAAATCATCTCTGCGTTATCGACCCTGAGCTCAGCACAAAGCCAAAACACAGCCCTGCTCCAGACACTGGGAAGGAAACAAACTCCACTCCAGCCCAAACCAGCACAGGTAAAAAGAGAGGAAGAGAGGAAGAGAGGAAGAGAGGAAGAGAGGAAGAGAGGAAGAGAGGAAGAGAGGAAGAGAGGAAGAGAGGAAGAGAGGAAGAGAGGAAGAGAGGAAGAGAGGAAGAGAGGAAGAGAGGAAGAGCCTGCCTTCTCCCTTCCCATGCCACACAAGCTTCCAGGAAGTGCACTTTGCACAAGGAGCAAAAGGCATAGGCAGAAAGAAAACATTCCCTTAAAATACTACAGTGGCTGCCACTAAAAAGCCTTAGCACAACATTGGAAAAGTCTAAGCTTCGATTTATCAAATGTTAATAGGTATGCTGTCTGCAATCCACTTAYATAATAAGAAATGTTACTCAAACACTGAGAGAATGGGAGAGAATATGTTCCTCCCATTATGCAGTATCGCCTGCTACTGCACCAGCATCTGGAGTAATTGTGAGGCAGATTTATTTAGTGCTGTGCTCACCAGGAGCAGGATCACAGCCCACACCTGCAACCTGTACTCTCTGAGAGCTGTAGTTTTCTTCCTCCTTTTCAAGTAYTTTCCAGACACTGTGCTTTGCCATTGCTGGGCGTTCTGCTAGACTCCAGCAGCTGCTGTTCCTCAGAGTAACTGCAGCAGCAGCAGCAGCAATTGGTAAGCATCCAGAATATTTACACAACAGAGGCTGTCACTCTGGACTGACTACAATTACAAAAGAGGAAATAGTCCCTTAAATTTCCTCTTTCTCCACCACACACCTAGAAATCAAATGAGTGACTAGAAAGCAGCTCAGCAGACAAGTTTCAGACTCAGACAACAAAAAACCAAAGCTTCCTCTGAAGACGGAAAAGCAGTACTGTAACTGTATGATAAATCATATATGGTACTACCTGCTTTGTCTTGAGAATGGAAGGCAGGTTCAGCCGAGGACAGTGCTTGGTGGCAGCACTGCAGCTGCTTGAGATCACAGGGAACTGCTCCAAAGGTGATGGCCAAAGACAAGGAAGGAGGATTTTGCATTAATTGTAGCCTGTAAGAGTCATCTTCTTAAAAACAGAATGCCTTGTTGCTTCTTAGTGTCTGAAGCAGAATGAAGGTAATYCTGACCCCAGCATTCATCCAGGAGTTAAAAATCAGACACAGGTGTGTTTGTGAGAACTGTGTGACCTGCTTAGTGTCCTAGATAAAGCGTTTCTCATCACAGTACCCAAGGTGTGTGTTTTGAGGCCCAGGTGATAYAACTCACATGACCAGACTTCTGGCAATGCCTTTGAGAATGACTCTTAAAAAACAACTCTAAACCAAATTATACTTTTAAAAGTGTAATACAAGTGAATGTTTTCTCATTGTTTCTCATCAGGGACAATGGTATTTGTGTCATTTCTAAAGTTACTTGCTTTGAGGTAGATCCATTCAGAGATATTTAGTAGGAAAAATAACTTTAAGCCCACAGCTAAAGCCACGTTCAGTTCACCTCCTGTCAGTTTCTTTGGTGTTGCAATCGTAACAACCATGAAACTCCCATAGAACTGGTTTGGTTTGTTTTTGTGTGTGGCACTGAATCATTACTGTTCACATCAGGTACCTCAAAAATAAACTAGTTCCACATGAGATAGCTGCACAACCTTTATTATGCAGCAAGAAAAAAATTAGCATATCCAAAAGCCACTCAGTCCTTTTCCCCTACCTAGTGCACTAAGTACTAACAAGCAAATAATTGTTATAAAAATACAGCAAAAGCCACTTAATTACWGCCTTGAAATGATMATTTCGCTTCAGTGCCTGARTCTTACTGAAGTGACCATTTATGTTATTCTCAAATCATTTATCTTCAACTTTAATGRCACAGATAATGACAATGATCATTARATKTATAATTATTAAGCAAAAATAATTGATAGCATTGTTAGATATCACTACTGATTTGTACTTCCTCCATGAACACTTGTACTCCATTTGTACTTCCTCAAAAATATGATCAACTGCCTGTGTCCCTGTAAAATGAAGGGTGAAGCAAAGGGTGGCAAAAACTCATCCAACTTCACCTWAGAAGTGTCAAGAGTTTGCAATGGCATCCAGACACCTGATGTCCTGGGCCAGCACTGTGCCTACAGGGCCACATTATGAATATTTCCAAACAAATCTAGAGCAGATTAACTTACAAATTAGCCACAAATTCAACATTATGGGACTGTGGAATGGAGATAGAAATGTGCAGGTAGCTAAAGCCCACTGGGGAAATACTAATAGCTAGGCAATATTAAGCTGGGCAAGGYATTCCATACCATCTTGTCAAGAGGAATTACCATTGCACAATTTGTGCTGAGGGTCTACAAAACTGCAGSTTTGACCTTTGAGCAAAGCAAAGCAGTGCTGACTTATTTGCTGCTCATCTTCCTCTCATGTGATCCTTGCTTTGAGGCCCTGAAAATATTGCTGCCTCCCCAGCATTTTTCCCTTGAAGGGATACCACAACTTGCTGTGTATTTTTTATTACTCATCTCTTTGTGCTCCTGCCCTCATTTTTTGCACCATGTATATGATGCAAAGTGATCACATGGTTTTTAATTCTGTTGAAGTTGGTGGTACATCTTGTCTGAAAGTTTCTACATGGCCTGTTGGGAARGGTAGTGTGAAGGATAAAGATGATACATGATGTCTACATGTAGTCATGATCCAAGTCTGCTGAATGTGAAGTAATCTAGGGGTCTAATTTTAGAAACACTGTAAATTCATGGAAAATATTACCTTGTAAGGACCCGCCTCAGAGCTGGCACAGCGAGGGATTTGATTTGTTCTTGAATGTAACACTSAATGGTCTCCAGCAGCTTGAGACACTCAGCAACCAGCTCTGTCAAGTACCAGTCAAGAACATTTCAGAGGGAAACACAAACCCTTGCATCCCGATCCCACAGATCAAGATCACATCAAAGAAATCATGATTTGCATCGATCTTGTCTCCTAGAAAAACCATGGATCTTGTGATTAGGTAATGGGAGGCAAGAGATTTATCTTCAGAAAGCCTTGTGGGGTGGATTAAAATACTTGCACCATTTTGACAGATGGAAATTAAAGTAGAGGGGTTAAAGACTGGGTTAGTTAAGGTTACATAGAAATCCCGGCTGAAAAGGCATCATATTCTTTAACACCCTGGCTATAAAGCTAGAGCGTTCATACAGGTACAAGAAAGAGAAAAAAGATGGTGASTGCTGATAAACAGCTTGATCCTCAGACTCATTCACAGCAACACAATTAAATTAGAAGAAGAATTAGGATCAGGTGCTCAAAGCTCCCACAGTTGTGGCTCACATCTGGTGTRAGTCAGTAAGAAACATTCCTGAAAGTTCATGTGTCCTCACTGAATAAATGCCAGTGGCCAGCAGTGTTTTACAAACACCAATTTCATGCATTAATACAACATCACATGCTGTTGTTAGGGCAACACTGCATCAGCTTTATGTAATASCTACAGAGCATTTACAAGATGTCATGTCTAAAGCTAAACTGCAGTTAGCTTTTATCTTCCTGTGTAGTTTGTCTTTCTGTGAACATGCTCCTCCAGCCTCGATTCAAGTTGCTATAAYGATAGTTTAATAAAAAGGTAAGGCAAAATATTGCCAGATTTAGCTTTTTTCATCAGATGGATTTTGAAAGCTGAAAGTCCATTTCTGTGTGAGTRTCAGTGTGCACACACCTCAAGACAGGGATATTCTCAACAGTGTCTTCAMCTTTAGGCACATCTGACAGCAGCAACAAGGAGACACCTCCAACTCTTCAGGAATACTAAGGTATAGGAGTGCTTTSTGTACTGACAGAGCACAGAAATACAGACATACCAAAGCAGCAGAGATGCAGACAGGCTGTTATCCAGAGTTAAATTCTACTTTTGCAAATCGAAAAATGACAACATTTTCCCAAGGCTGGCATTTCATCCTTCTTGTAAGATCTTTTCCTTAGTTTCCTCTTACCCACATTTTCTGCAGAGATGAGTCTACTGATGTTGGTCCYAGTTTACATCACTGTGAGAAAAGTTTTTTCACCTCCATGACTTTGAAAGCTACATATTCTGATTCATTCCACAAGTCCTGTCTAGTTGGACAGTAAATGAAACACTCCAGTGTGGTTCATCTGCTACAGCATGTTTGATTTTTATTTAGCTTTAATACTGGATGATCCTCAGGTCATTTGCATAAAGTCTTGGGTACCTGAATGATGGTCTGCCAGCCTCACCCTGTTTGTGAATGAGGCACTATCTCCTGACTGCAGTATGTTTTAAGAGGGAATTCCTAAACAGTTTCCATGCATTTTGTGGTTCAGTTGTCTTGGATTACCCAGCAGATCTGATGTGAGTCAGGTATGTCAGATCTGAGTAAGCACTGGGCCGGTGATCGGTGTGCATGCACTAAACCCTGATTCTTAATATCCACATGCATACATCAGCTGTGCAATTTGTGTGCTACAGGTCCAACATCCTCACTTATTGCACCTGCAGCACAGAGACAGTATCCCAAATGCAGTTAATCCAGGGGACCTGGTTTCTCAGCCATATTCCAATTGATCTTTCATTTGAACCATGATATTGTTGACTTTTGAGAGGTTTTTGCTGTTGTTGCTGTTTGTTTTTTTTTTCTAACACATCCCTGCAAAGCATTTTCGTTCAATGAAACAATAATTWTGAGGTTAGATTCTGACATACTTTTCCTATCTGTTCTAACCATAGTTTTAATAACTGAAGTTTATTTTTAGTATGAACAAATATAAGTAAACTACAGCAAAAGCATTGATTTATGCATGCTGGTGGGTAGAGCTATAAAGCCTGAAAGCAGCTACTGATCAGACATTTGAGCTGCTACTTTTCCCAAGGTTACTTCTGTAGAACAGAGAGTTTGACAAGACCCACAGATTCCAGCTGGTTGCTGTTCACAATTTAGAAAACTCAATTGAAATTAGCTATCTTAATTTACTCCCAGTTCTTASACATGTATTTTCCAAGTGATTGTACCTTCTTCCTTTACTTTACTGTTTTTTTATATGCTTATTTTATTTCTTTCAAATACGTACATCTCCTACAGATGGTTTGAAGCTTTTAAAGAATTTCTGTTGTGTTTTAGCATTATTACAGAAAGATACATAATTAAAAGATAAAGCAGCTGTTTTAAGACTAGTAAGAGTAAACTAAACCAAAGCTSTTCACTGTCCCTTCCAGAACTAACCAAAGTCTTAATTTTGTTGAAATACTGCTGGCTTTTCATTCAYGCCAGACCAAGCAGCCACACCAGTCTTTCTTTTGGTAGCACAAACACATGTTGAGGGAGGTTAGAGTTTTTATTATACTCTCCCATCAGGCACAATAGGCCTTAAATATCCAGCACTAGGGCTGTCTTGCTGGTAAAGCCAGCTGGGAGTGCTGCTGAAYGTCTGTCCCAGGTCTAATGGTGCTGCAGGAACAGGGATGAGCAGGCAGCAGCCATTGTGCAGAGAAGGGCTGTGTCCACACTAGTCAGTCCCCAGCAGTGCTGGGATGGAGTGCTTTCTGCTTCCTAATGACCACTAAACAAATTACTTTGGTAAGTTAGCTCTGATGCCAGTCTGGGAAGTCCAGGGCACAAGTTGGAATTGGCAGGGGATGAGTTGGGTACCACTGAGTGCTGAGGCTGAACCCCCACTTGAAAGATGCCCCATGCTGTAAGGAAAGCTGCTACCCCACCAAATACACGATAGGAGTATCCAGGGAACCAGGATAAAGAGCAGCTTGTGTGAAAAGTAGGCATGGGCTTTAACAGGAGTCCTGCAAAGAGCAAATAACCCCTATAGTTGAAAAAGCAGGTGTGTTCACTATCTTACCTCCCCYGCCATGGATCATGCCTGGGCTCCGTGCAAGGACAAGCATTTGCCCCCGGTGCATTGGCCGCTGCTGCTCATCCCCTCCCCTGCATGCCCCAGCCTTCCACCTGCCCTCTCCAGGCTTTGGCACTGCCACAGCGCCCGCACCGCCGCGGGCTGGGGTGGGAACGGCGATGGCGGCAGGTCCTSCTTCCTTCCCCGCTGCTTCTGCCGCCACCG